>NC_092716.1:182673982-183012795 GCF_047496885.1 Scyliorhinus torazame
CAGAAACCACACGATGCATCTAGCTTCGTGAAGAATTTGGCGTGTGTCATCTCACTGGTCAGTTCCTCCCGCTTTGGGATCGGGTAGTGTTCCTGCATTATGTTCTGGTTAAGATCTTTGGGTTCTATGCATATCCGCAACTCTCCTGAGGGCTTCTTCACACAAACCATCGAGCTGACCCAGTCAGTCGGTTCCGTCACCTTGGAGAAGATGCCCTGGTCTTGGAGCTCCTGTAGCTGTGACTTTAAACGTTCCTTCAGAGGAGCCGGCACCCGGCGTGGTGCATGGATTACAGGCGTGGCATCAGGCCTGAGTAGGATCGTGTACCAGTATGGCAGAGTGCCCATTCCATCAAACACATCCGGATATTGAGCAAGGATGTCATCAATGTCAGCCTGAAGATCCACGTTGGAAGAAAACATGGCATGGACTCGCTGTACGAGGTTGAGTAGCTTGCATGCATGGGCACCGAGCAGGGATGCCTTATCAGGTTTGACGATTTTGAATCGCAGTGTGACATTGATGGTCTTGTTGGAGACGAATAGATGACAAGATCCTAGTGCAGTTATGGCCTTGCCATTATAATCGAGGAGCTGGCAGGCTGGCGGAAGAATTTTGGGTTGCTTTTTAATGCGGTCAAAATCAGCTTGAGAGATGAGATTGTCAGGAGCACCAGTGTCCAGCTTGAACTGGATGCTCCATTGATTTACTTGTATGACAGCACGCCATTCGTCCGCGGAATCCACATTGAGGATAGATAGGCATCTTGCTGAATTTGAGGAGGCATACTCACATGTGGTGATGATGCCCACACGATAGGGGGACTCCAGGCAGTTGACCTCTGGATCCGTAGTGCTACCAGGATCAGAATCCAGTAAACCTTGCTGTACACATCAAACTCGCTTCCATTGGAATTGGGATCACTGGCCCTTGACTGATGGTGCAGACCTGCACAAGGCTGCATAATGTCCATGCTTCCCGCAATTTAAACATCACCTGCCTTTTACAGGGCATTGCCGCTTTAAGTGGGCGGTGCCGCAGTTCGGGAAAGTCATGACATTGATGTTGTTGCGCTCCGTGCGTCGTCGCACATGCGCAGTGCGGTCAGCCGACGTTCGCACCTGCGCAGTTTGGTTTTCGGCCGCTTTGTTCTCCCGTTCGTGATGCGCATGCGTGAGACCCCGGGAAAAGCGCGCAAAATGGCCGCTTTCATCGATACTGAGGCGCTGCATCCGGGCGATGGCCTGTACACTCTCTGCCTCGTGGGAGGCACGTTTTTTGTATTCGGTCGATTTGAAACGGGAGTACCGATTTCTCGCATGCTCATGCACTATACACATCTCGATTGCGACTGACAGGGCCATGTGTTTAATTTTGAGGAGTTGCTCCTGCAAGGAATCGGAGTGCACCCCAAACACGATCAGACAACTGATCATGGAATCAGCGGTTGCACCATAATTGCAGGACTGCGCTAATATACGGAGATAAGTTAGAAAGGATTGGAAAGGTTCATCCTTACCCTGAAGGTGTTGCTGGAAGATATAGCGCGCAAAGGTCTCGTTTGTTTCGACTTCACAGTGACTGTCGAACTTCTCCAAAACGGTCTTGAATTTGGTCTTGTCCTGGCCGTCGGTAAAATTAAGCGAGTTGAAAATCTGGATGGCGTGGTCAGCCGCAGTTGATAGGAGCAGCGCGATTTTTCTGGCATCGGATGCATCCTCGAGGTCTGAGGCCTCAATGTAGAGAAGGAACCTTTGCTTGAAGACCCGCCTGTTGGCGCCAAGATTGCCGAAGATCCGTAGCTGTGGAGGGGCCTGGATCTTCTCCATGCCGCTGGAAAGCACTTGCTGGTCATCACGGAATCACTCAAGGTAAACCACTTAGAAACAGTAGATTACTGGTACCATGTCATGTTAATCACCCTGGGGTAACACGGACTGAAACTGGATGCAGTTGTACTTGAAAGTAGACTCCAAACTTTGATGTTAGTTCAATACGCTTTATAAAACTTGTTAAGTAGTTCACATAGTTCGCTGTGGGTTTGACTCTACTAACCTAAGCATGTTTACTATGACTAACTAGACCAGACTAGCTCTGAGCCACGTGTAGAAGGTGTGTAGCGCACAAAGACTCACGAGAGACGAATAGAGATGAAGTCGATGAGGCTTTATTAAATGTGACTTGTTCCCCGCAGTTCAGTAGCTGACTGGCCTGCGGGGGAGAACTCCAGGTTCTTATACTCCGCCTTCAGGGCGGAGCTAGAGGTCAACAGCCAACCAGGACCCGGGATCTGTCAGCCAATGACATCACAGCTTCACAGTCCCACATGACCCCTAATGCATACTACCACAAGGTGCTAACTGATGTATACACCCTGACTGTCACTACAGTTGTCACCAGTGGAAAGAGGCAGAGTGTTGATGCCTCGTGGGTTTTATAGTGCGAGACCACCTTCTAGTGTTCTACCTGGTGATTGGTTGTGTTCTATCCTGTGTGTTGATTGGCTGTACTGGGTGTCTGTCACTGCCTGTCTGTATCTCATTATGTGCATGAGCACATATCATGAGAGGGTGGTTTTGTCTGACAGAATTTCTGGTCTTGGTCCTAGGAACTCATCAAAACAACTCTTGTATTCTGGAAATTAGGTCACTCTGTAGGCAAAATACAGAGTTCTTTGTGCAGATCATACTTTGAGAGAGATGGAGGCCAAAGGCAGGCAACCAGCCTGGAACCTGGTTCCCTTCGGATGTTAAACTGCAACTGAAGATAAAATGCAAAAGCTGAATAATGAAAGGAAATCAAACAGCTCGGTCATGTGACACGGTGATTTCAGGTTGTGCTATTCACCTAATGAGGCCCCATGGTTAAATCTCATTGTGTTTTGGAGAAGGTAACTATCAGACAATTAGTACATGGTTGGAGAAAGGGGCGCGATTCAGTGGACTCAAGTTGAAGTCTGCTGAACAGTGTGTTTAGTCGGATGTTTCTTAGCGGCTTTTGGCCCCGGGGAGTTTCTCCCTGTCGAGGACACACACTGGGATTTCCTGCTCTCGAAAGACTCCTCGCAGATCGAGGAGTCATTTTGTCTGGCAGCCCTGATCTTCTCTCCCACTTCCTTCAGGCCTCCCTTGCTCTTTTGACCCCGCCTCACCTCCCCAACCTTGGGGGCAGCCCAAGGAACACCCCTTACTCCTCCTCTACTTGACAAGACCACGGGGCCCGAGCTGGCAGTGTCAACCTGGCACTTGGGCAGCCTGGCAAATTCACCCAGGCACCGTGGCAGTGGTGGTACTGCTGGCATGCAAGGGGGAGAGTCAGGGGCCACCCTGCCTTGTCTCCGCCCACCTGGGGTCTCCAAAGGCCTGGGAGATTCCCCCAGGTGCTGTCATAACTGGTCCACGTTTGTATGGACCAGTACTAAGTGGTGTCCTGGCAAGGTCTCCCAGCCGCTGAGTAGGGGGCGGTGGGTGAATCCTGCATCCGGGTATTTAAATGAACCATTAGGCTCATATAAATATTTAGGTCTGGAACTCACCCATTGAGAGGGTGAGATCCATATCACACCCCGGCGGGCGCAGCGAGTCGAGTGACTCGCATGAGGTTTCACGCCCACCTTGGAGCCCAAATTGGGGCTCGTGTGCAATTCACCTGTTGCGCCCGGATCAGCTCTGGGTGCAACGGGGGTCACTGAATTGCAACCAAGGAGTCACAAATAGCTGCCTATGTGCATAGTGTTGCTCGTTTTAGCCTCAGTTTATTTGCTCTAATTCTGTCACCTTTGCTCTTGAGTCGCCAGGTATCTTTCTGATACCGCCACGTGGTTCAAGTCCGAGTAATGATTAATAATCCAACACACCGCTTAGTAAGAGTTAAATCAATGCTCATTTATTATATACAGCAATCAATACTTATACATTAATTCTACTTCTAAGCTACTTCCTACAACTAACAGGCCAATACTTAACTTTGGAAATGGCCCAGCAGGTCAGGGAAACAAATGGCCTTTTGAATGGGTTCTGAGCCTGCGGGATTCAAAAGCTGGTACAGGTCGATAGTCAGGAGTGTCTATCTGGTAGCGATCGTTGGAGTAAAACTTACGTTCTCTGCAGAAGGGTCTCGAAGGGTGCGGCGAGGAGAAGAAAGGTGCAGCCGGGAGGAGAAGAAGGGTCGATTTGAACTTGGCCCCTATTCTTATAGTCCCCAGGGGCTTCCCGCCTCTCGGGGCGGACCTTGTACCTGGTTCCAAGTGATTGGACTTGGTCCCAATCACTTGGTTTGATATTCTCCAATACTGGAGCGATTCCTTGATCGAGGGGTGGTCGTTTACCTCTCTTTGTGTCAGCTCCTGCTGGCGCCGAAAGGTCTGGGTCGGCTTTGTGTGTCTATTTTGTATCAATTGTTCCCGGGGATTGCTGCTTAATATGCAGATGGCTGGGATGTTGTTATGTTGATGGCTGCAGGTATCGGTTTGGTCTGGCTTCTCCAGAGGCGAATACACTGTTTTACCTGCAGCTGTCTGTTTGAGTCCTGTTGGCTGATTTTCCCATCAGCCTCTTCCGTTCGCCATTTTAAATCGGGGTTTGGCCATTCTAATCGGGAGTCAGCCATTTTACATGGCTACAATAGCTGACTGGTGAAGACTTCTCAACTCCTAATCCATTGTGTTAGCTGGCTGTAATGTTTATACAATACAGGGAGTGTCACATTCCGGGGTTTGATGTGTTTCCCTGCTCTCAACCAGGGCTGCTATATCTTTGACTTTGCTGTATGGATCTGGGAACTTTATGCTCTCCTATTTATTTTAAGGGAGAAGGATTTTGCAAGCCCCTTTGGCCGCATCCCCTCGAACCTTTGCCACGCCCACCCCAGCATTTTTGCTTCCCCGTGGTTGCTCAGCTGAGTACTGTCCACCCATTTTGGATGCCTGGGAGTTAACTGCAACACTTACCCTGCTTTTGGTCAGTGGCAAGTGTAGACTTGCCCACAGGATAATGCTTTCCCCAATTTAGTTACTGGAGAGATGGGCCAGTCCCGATTCAGTCCCATGTTCTCCGAGACCCCCTGGCTCACATGGGGCTGGCTAGCTTTTACTGCTGTGCCATGCTGCTGTTTGACTGTGTGAGGCAGCTTGCTCAAGGTCAGTTTTGCTGTCTGGGAATGGCCCTGTTCCGTTTAATTTAGCAAAGAATTTGTTTGTCAATTTTGTCTCAAGCTCACTCCTTTGCTCTCTTTTGAAATCTACTTTCCTGGCCCCTTTTAATTTTACTGACGTAATCTCAGACCTTTCAAATCCAGGTAATTTTCACTGAGCCACCTTATCCGTAATGGGTTCTTTCGCCTCCTGCAGTGTCCTTGAATATTTTTCCGTCTTCTGCCTCACTGTGGAGTTTTAGTGAAATTGTTTGGATTGTTCATAAAAAGTAATGCCAGGAATATGACACAACTGGAAATAAGGACACTGCTAGGAAGTGGAATATTTCCTATCTTCACATCATGTCTTTGCTGTCAAAAGGCCACTTCAATTTCTTTTCCATAATTGGTAACCTTTTACTGCAGGCATGAAGTGGCCTGATACATTGGAATGATGCATTCTTATGATTAGGGCATCCATGGTGTGTTGAGTTGACTGACCTCACTACAGTTCATTTTCTATCCACCTGGTTTTAGGAAAGGGTGTGTGCGTGTAGTATACTGAGCAAAAACGTGACAAGATCAGATCCTTCGATTAACAGGAAAATTGGCAAGTGGGCCAACGGTGATCAAATGGAGACAGACATTATTGGTATGACTGAAGCAAAGTAAAAGGGTCTTTGTTGTCCCAGGATGTCTACATCAGACTCCTATTCATTTACTACAGCTCCGCCTTCAACACCATAATACCAGCCAAGCTCATAACAAAGCTCCAAAACCAAGGACTTGGCTCCTCCCTCTGCAGCTGGATCCTCGACTTCCTGACCCATAGACCACAATCAATGAGGATAAACAGCAACACTTCCTCCACTAGCACAGTGGTTAGCATTGTTGCTTCACAGCTCCAGGGTCCCAGGTTTGGTTCCCCATTGGGTCACTGCCTGTGCGGAGTCTGCACATTCTCCCCGTGTCTGCGTGGGTTTCCACCGGATGCTCCGGTTTCCTCCGACAATTCCTGAAAGATGGCTGTTAGGTGAATTGGACATGCTGAAATCTCCCTCTGTGTGCCCGTATAGGCACCGAAATGTGGTGACCAGGGGCTTTTCATAGTAACTTCATTGCTGTGTTAATGTAAGCCAACTTGTGATAATAAAGATTATTATTATTACAATAGTCCTCAATACCAGGGCCTCGTAACGCTGTGTACTTAGCCCCCTACTGTACTCCTTATACACGCACAAATGTGTGGCAATACTTGGCTCCAACTCCATCTACAAGTGTACTGATGACACGACTGTAGTGGGTCGGATCACGAACAATGATGAGTCAAACTGTATACAGGAGGGAGATAGAGAACCTAGTGGAGTGGTGACAATAATTTCTCCCTCAATGTCAGCAAAACTGAAGAGCGGGTCATTGACTTCAGAAAGCAAAGTATCGTACACACCCCTGTTTGCATCAATGATGCCGAGGTGGAGATGGTTGATAGCTTCAAATTCCTAGGTGTGCACATCACCAACGATCTGCCCTGGTCCACCCATGTCGACACTACGACCAAGAAAGTACAACAGCGCCTATACTTTCTCAGGAAATTAAGGAAATTGACTTTTACCAAGGTTTACAGATGCACCATAGAAAACATCCTATCTGTCTGCAATACAGCCTGGTATGTCAACTGCTCGACCCAAGACTGTAAGAAACTACAGAGAGTCGTGAACACAGCCCAGTTCATCACGTGAAACTGCCTCTCATCCATTGACTCTGTCTACACCTCCTGCTGCCTGGGGAAAGCGGGCAGCACAATCAAAGACCCCTCCCACCCAGGTTATTCACTCTTCCAACTTCTTCCATCGGGCAGGATATACAAAAGTCTGAGAACACGCACTAACAGATTCAAAAACAGCTTCTTCCCCGGTGTTACCAGACTCCTGAATAACCCTCTCATGGACTAAATCTGATCTCTTCGCACATCTTCTTTACTGAGTGGTTAGCATTGTTGCTTCACAGCGCCAGGGTCCCAGGTTCGATTCCAGACTTGGGTCACTGTCTGTGCGGAGTCTGCACATTCTCTCTGCGTGGGTTTCCTCCAGGTGCTCCGGTTTCCTCCCGCAAGTCCAGAAGACGTGCTGTTAGGTAATTTGGATATTCTGAATTCTCATTCTCTGTTCCCGAACAGCGCCAGAATGTGGCGACTCGGGGCTTTTCACAGTAACTTCATTGCGGTGTTAATGCAAGCCTACTTGTAACAATAAAGATTATTATTATAGTACTGAACTCCTGTACGCATCACCCAATGCCTTTGTCTATGTATTTACATTGTGTATTTATGTAGGCCCTGTTTTTTTCATGTATGGAATGATCAGTCTGGACTGTATGCAGAACAATACAGATGGCAGATGGAGTTTCACCCTGAAAAGTGTGGGGTTGTCCATTTTGGAAGGACAAATATGAATGCAGAATACAGGGTTAATGGTCGAGTTCTTGGCAATGTGGAGGAGCAGAGAGATCTTGGGGTCTATGTTCATACATCTTTGAAAGTTGCCACTCAAGTGGATAGAGCTGTGAAGAAGGCCAATGGTATGCTAGCGTTCATTAACAGAGGGATTGAATTTAAGAGCCGTGAGGTGATGATGCAGCTGTACAAAACTTTGGTAAGGCCACATTTGGAGTACTGTGTACAGTTCTGGTCGCCTCATTTTAGGAAGGATGTGGAAGCTTTGGAAAAGGTGCAAAGGAGATTTACCAGGATGTTGCCTGGAATGGAGAGTAGGTCTTACGAGGAAAGGTTGAGGGTGCTAGGCCTTTTCTCATTAGAACGGAGAAGGATGAGGGGCGACTTGATAGAGGTTTATAAGATGATCAGGGGAATAGATAGAGTAGACAGTCAGAGACTTTTTCCCCGGGTGGAACAAACCATTACAAGGGGACATAAATTTAAGGTGAATGGTGGAAGATATAGGGGGGATGTCAGAAGTAGGTTCTTTACCCAGAGAGTAGTGGGGGCATGGAATGCACTGCCTGTGGAAGTAGTTGAGTCGGAAACATTAGGGACCTTCAAGCAGCTATTGGATAGGTACATGGATTACGGTAAAATGATACAGTGTAGATTTATTTGTTCTTAAGGGCAGCACGGTAGCATTGTGGATAGCACAATTGCTTCACAGCTCCAGGGTCCCAGGTTCGATTCCGGCTTGGGTCACTGTCTGTGCGGAGTCTGCACATCCTCCCCGTGTGTGCGTGGGTTTCCTCCGGGTGCTCCGGTTTCCTCCCACAGTCCAAAGATGTGCAGATTAGGTGGATTGGCCATGATAAGTTGCCCTTAGTGTCCAAAATTGCCCTTAGTGTTGGGTGGAGGTGTTGACCTTGGGTAGGGTGCTCTTTCCAAGAGCCGATGCAGACTCAGTGAGCCGAATGGCCTCCTTCTGCACTGTAAACTCTATGATAATCTATGATTAATCTAGGACAAAGGTTCGGCACAACATCGTGGGCCGAAGGGCCTGTTCTGTGCTGTATTTTTCTATGTTCTATGTTCTAATACTTTTCACTGTACCTCGGTACACGTGACAATAAAACAAATCCAATCCAATATCACCACAGTTATCTCTTCAGAACCATCTTCAGCAACTTCATTAATGAACTTTCTGCTCTCAGGAGGTTATGTGTCAGCTATTCACTAACAATTTCTTAGTGCTCAGTTTGATTCACAGCTCCTCCAATAATTAAGGAATCAATGCCAACTTACATCTGGACTACATCCAGATTTGCACTGAGAAAGCAGCAAAAGGAAAATGCCCAACAATCTCTATATGGCCTTTAATAGTACCACCATAGCACAATGCCTTAGCTGATAGAACTCCAGTGTCTGAGCCAGAATGTCTATGCGGGTCCAAGTCTCATTCAAGGACTTGTTGGCTCGAAGCAGGTGTATAATCAGACTTAACATCATTTTTTCCAATGTTCCACATTATTTTCTCCTTTGGTGAATGATATGAAGACATAGCAAGAAACTATAGTGAGTACACCAGGGAAATAGACAACAGGAAAAATAGGGGAGCGGTAGAAATAACAGGGAGTACTCCGGGAATGAAAAAATGAAAAAATGCGCGGTGCAGTTGAAAATGGCAGAATGGCCTGCTTCTGCTCCCATTTCTTACATAGTCACCATCAACATAATGACTGGAAGTAAAATGACCTAGTCATATCAACACTGACTGCAAGAGCGTGGCGTTGAATATTCTACAATGATTGGCTTACCTAACCCTTCAAATCCTCTCCAATATCTACAAGCTCAGCAGGGGGAGGAATGATATGCTCATCACTTGCCTGTCTGGTTTCAGTGGTAACAATACTCAAGAAGGCCAGTGAGGTTTATCAGAATGAAAGTCAGAAGATCCACAAAAAATATCAATATGGTTGGGGGATCTCATGGAATTCCTTAAACTTGAGAAAATTAAGTATGTCCTTCATGGCCCTGCTGGGGGATTCTGGATGAGATGGAAGCTGTTCTTGTCTCTATTTACAGATCTAAAGGTTGCCAGCGGATAAAGGGGGTGGGATAGGGGGAGATGGCATAAGGGGGAGGGAAACATGGAAAGGTTTAATGGAAATAAGGGGGAAAAATCTCAAATTAGGAGGATTGTATTTTGTTATTGATTGATTGTCTGTATGTTGTTATATAGATCCTTAATTGAATATTTTTTTTAAAAGGCCAGTGAAAGCAGTTTGCTTGAACAATGTCCCTCCCATTGAACTCAATATCCACCCTGGAGTCATAGAGTTTTACAGCACAAAAAGAGGCCTTTTAGCCCGCCGTGTCTGCACCGGCCATCAAACACCAATCTATTCTAATCTCATCCATCGCCTTGTATGCTATGGCGTTTCAAATGCTCAACTAAATGCTTCTTAAATGTTCTAAGGGTTCCCACCTCTTTCACCCTCTCAGGCTATGAGTTCCCAATCCCTACGACCCTTGGTGTGGTAATACCAGGTATTGCGGTACCAGAGAGAGGAATAACCATTGGCTAGACCGCGGGGGTCTACCATTGGGCAATGTACATAGCCCCGCCCTGAGAGGCGGGGTATAAGAACCAGTGCCGTCCCCAGCAGCCTTCACTTCTGTAACTTCGCTGCTGGGTACAGTTCTATCTGATTAAAGCTGAATCGATATGACTCCACGTGGACTCAAGCGTATTGATCGTGCATCAATTAATCAGATAAGTACTTTTGAAGGATGGATCTCCGCATCAAGCCGGCGTGCCTTCAGCTCAGCCCGCACGCAGAAAACTCTACCGAGATTTTTAAGCAATGGCTGGCATGCTTCCAGAGCTACCTCGAGACGGCTGCCGACACCCCCACGGAAAGGCAGAAAATGCACCTCCTACGCTCGCGGGTCGGCCCGGCGATCTACCACATGCTCAAAGGGGCGGCGAACTATGATAAAGCCATGGAACTGCTGGAAGGACACTACATTCGTCCACTTAATCAGGTCTACGCACGTCACCTGCTGGCAACGAGACGGCAGAGCCCAGATGAGACGCTAGAAGATTTCTACAGGGCGCTGATCATGCTGGAACAAAACTGCGGCTGCCCAGCGGTGACGGCGAACGAGCACTCCGAACGTTTAATTCGAGACGCCTTTGTGGCAGGTATGATATCCCCCGGTATTCGCCGAAGGCTGCTCCAAATGGAAACGCTGGGCCTCACCGAGGCCCGGGCCCTGGCAGGGTCTATGGACGTGGCGTACAGAAACGCCCTGGTGTACGCCCCCGTGCGCACCGTGCCCCCCTGGGCTGCGTGGCACCCCGCCGCGGCAGCCCCCCCGACTTACCCGCCTAACCCCCAGACTTACCCGCAAACTCCGCAGGCCTGCGCAGCAAGACGCCCCGCTACCGCCGCCGGCCAACGCTGCTTCTTCTGCGGCCAGGCGAATCACGCGCGCGCGCTGCCCGGCCCGCACCGTCACCTGCAAAGGGTGCGGCAAGAAAGGCCACTATGCCGCGGTCTGCCTCGCCCGCGCGGTGAACGCGGTGTCCAGCAACTACCCTCAGCCATTCCTCCAGCCGCCCGCCGCGTAACCACAGCCGTTCCTCCACGCCCCGACCATTCCACGCCCACCGGCGCACTCCCTTTTCCCAGCCCCGCCGGCCCAATGCGCACCGCAGTTTTTGCTGCGTGGCTGCCACAGCCTTTCTTCTCCACGGCAACCACGCTGGAGGTGTACGCGCAGCCATTTGGTCCCTCGCCGACCCAATCGTCGGGGTCTCCGTCCCCGAACTCCACGGGCGACCCCTGGCCGGCGCCATCCTGGACGGGGCCTCAAGCCCCCAACGCGGCTGGCTACGTGCTGCCGGGCCAAACCCCCTCGCTGCAGCTGGCCTTCATCACACTGGAGCAGCATGCGCTGCTAGTTTACTCCTCCCCGCCCAAAACGCCGCAGCTCCAGGCCCCGACCGCCCACCTCTCCCCGCCCCGCGCCGTGACCACGGTCTTCTGCGCACCCGGAACGACGCAGCACGCCCCGCTCCGGGCCCCGACCGGCCAGCGCTCACCGCCCAAAATGCCGCGGCACGCCCCGCTCCAGCGCTCACCTCCACCCTTCTGCTCTAGGGCCACGGCCGACCCACGGGCGCAGTCTTTCTGGCGGGTCCCGGCCGTCCAAGGCCCACCTCCGCCAGTTTGCTCCTCCCCGCCACCATCTTCCGAGTCCCCGGACTCCACGTGCGATCCATGGCCGGCGCCATCTTGAATGGGGCCTCAAGCCCCCAGCGCAGCTGGCTACGCGCGGCCCGACCAAAACCCTGTGTTGCAGCTGGCCTCCGCCACGCTGGAGCAGCATGCGCCGCCAGTTTGCTCCTCCCCGCCGCCACCTTCCGAGTCCCCGGACTCCACGTGCGATCCATGGCCGGCGCCATCTTGGATGTGGCCTCAAGCCCCCAGCGCGGATGGCTACGCGCTGCCTGACCAAAACCCATTGTTGCAGCTGGCCTCCGCCTCGTGGGAGCAGAGTGCGCCGCCATTTTGTCCCTCCCCGCCGCCATTTTGTTTCTCCCCGCCGCCATCCTCGGAGTCCCCGGACTCCATGTGCGAGCCATGGACGGCATCATCTAGGATGGGGCCTCAAGTCCCCAACACGGCTGACGATGCGCTGCCCGATCTTCACTCCTTGCTGCAGCTGGCCTCCGTCACCCTGGACCAGAGTCGGCCCCAAACGCTAGCAAAGGCCACCACGACGATCGGCATCAACGGCCATGTGATGTCATGCCTCATCGACTCCGGGAGCACGGAGAGTTTCGTCCACCCCGACACGGTAAGCCGCTGTTCTCTGGTCACCTACCCCACCCAACAAAGGATCTCCCTGGCCTCCGGGTCACACGCGGTGCAGATAAAAGGGTTCTGCCTCGCGAACCTCACCGTCCAAGGCAGGGAATTCCGCAATTTCTGCCTATAGGTGCTGCCGCATCTCTGCGCAGCCACCCTTCTGGGACTGGATTTCCAGTGCCACCTACAAAGCCTTACTTTTAAATTCGGCGGCCCTATACCCCCCCCTTACTGTTTGCGGCCTTGCGAACCTTAAGGTCGACCCGCCTTCCCTGTTTGCGAACCTCACCCCGGATTGCAAACCCGTCGCCACCAGGAGCAGACGGTACAGCGCCCAGGACCGGACCTTCATCAGGTCCGAGGTCCAAAGGCTGCTGAAGGAAGGGGTCATCGAAGCGAGCAAAAGCCCCTGGAGGGCTCAAGTAGTGGTGGTAAAGACCGGGGAGAAGCATAGGATGGTCATAGACTATAGCCAGACCATCAACCTGTTTACGCAACTGGACGCGTACCCCCTCCCCCGTATAGCCGACCTGGTGAACAGGATCGCGCAATACAAAGTCTTCTCCACAGTGGATTGCAAGTCTGCCTACCACCAGCTACCCCTCCGTACTAGTGACCGCCAGTACACTATCTTCGAAGCAGATGGGCGGCTCTACCACTTTTTAAGGGTTCCCTTCGGTGTCACAAACGGGGTCTCGGTCTTCCAGCATGAGATGGACCGAATGGTTGACCGGTACGGCTTACACGCAACGTTCCCGTATCTTGACAACGTCACCATCTGCGGCCATGACCAGCAGGACCACGACACCAACCTCCGTAAATTTCTCCAGACCGCGCACCTCCTGAATCTGACATACAATAAGGAGAAGTGTGTGTTTAGCACCGACCGTCTAGCCATTCTAGGCTACGTAGTGCGAAATGGAGTCATAGGCCCCGATCCCGAACGCATGCGCCCCCTTATGGAGTTCCCACTCCCTCACTGCCCCAAGGCCCTAAAGCGCTGCCTCGGCTTCTTTAGCTACTATGCACAATGGGTCCCTAATTACGCCGACAAGGCCTGACCCCTAATCCAATCCACGACCTTCCCCCTGTCGAGGGAGGCCCGCCATGCCTTGTGCCGCATCAAAGCGGACATCGCAAATGCCACGATGCGCGCCATCGACGAGTCCCTCCCCTTCCAGGTCGAGAGCGACGCGTCTGATGTGGCTCTGGCCGCCACCCTCAACCAAGCAGGCAGGCCTGTGGCTTTCTTCTCCCGCACTCTCCATGCTTCCGAAATTCGCCACTCCTCGGTCGAAAAGGAGGCCCAGGCCATAGTGGAAGCTGTGCGGCACTGGAGGCATTACCTGGCCGGCAGGAGATTCACTCTCCTCACGGACCAACGGTCGGTGGCCTTCATGTTCGATAATGCACAGCGGGGCAAGATCAAGAACGACAAGATCTTGCGGTGGAGGATCGAACTCTCCAACTTCAATTACGAGATCTTGTATCGTCCCGGGAAGCTGAACGAGCCTCCTGATGCCCTATCCCGCGGCACTTGTGCCACCGCGCAAGTAGACCGCCTCCGAGCCCTCCACGAGGACCTCTGCCACCCGGGAGTCAACCCGGGTCTTCCATTTCGTTAAGTCCCGGAACCTGCCTTACGCCATCGAGGAGGTCAGGACTGTCACCAGGGACTGCCAAATCTGAGCGGAGTGCAAACCGCACTTCTACCGACCAGAGAGGGCGCATCTGATCAAGGCTTCCCGTCCCTTTGAACGCCTCAGCATGGACTTCAAAGGCCCCCTCCCCTCCACCGACCGCAACACGTACTTCCTTAACGTGATTGATGAGTACTCCCGGTTCCCATTCGCCATCCCCTGCCCGGATATGACCACAACCACCGTCATCAAGGCACTCCAAACTATTTTTACACTGTTCAGTTTCCCCGCATACATATAGGGGGTCCTCCTTTATGAGCGACGAGCTGCGCCAGTTCCTGCTTAGCAAAGGCATCGCCTCGAGCAGGACGACCAGCTACAACCCCCGGGGAAACGGACAGGTGGAGAGGGAGAACGGAACGGTCTGGAAGACCGTCCTGCTGGCCCTTCGGTGCAGGAATCTCCCAGTCTCCCGCTGGCAAGAAGTCCTCCCAGTGGCCCTGCACTCCATTCGGTCACTGCTATGCACTACCATGAACCAGACACTGCATGAACGTCTCCTTGTTTTCCCCAGGAAGTCCTCCTCAGGGACCTCGCTCCCAACCTGGCTAGCAACACCCGGACCCGTCCTGCTGCGGAAACATGCGAGGGCGCACAAGTCGGACCCGCTGGTCGAAAGGGTCCACCTGCTGCATGCCAACCCCCAGTATGCCTACATAGCATTCCCCGACGGACGCCAAGATGCGGTCTCCCTCCGGGACCTGGCGCCCGCCGGAGCACCACGCGCGCCCGAGCCACTGCCACCCCCCCACCCCCCACCCCTCCGTACCTGACCGGAGGGTCAGTACTGCCGCCAGAACCCCGACCCGGAGCCGAGCAGGCACCGATGTCCCCTTCAGGCACCCCTTCCTTCTGCCCATCCTTCGACCTTACAGCGCCGCCTAGGGGTGACAAAACTGCCTGGGAGGAAGACACCACGTTCCCGGAGTCACTACTGCCGGGGCCCTCACCAGGATAGTCGCCGAAACTTAGACGCTCCAGTAGGACGACCAGGCCGCCCGATCGTCTGATTGCAGCACCATGAAGAAGAATTAACAACGCAAGAACTTTCTCCGCAACCCTCAATAGCATGGTACCTGCAATACCTGGTCCTACCAGAAAAAGGCGACAGCAATACTGGCCATCACCCCGCTGGCTCTTCTTTTTTAACAGGTGGTGAATGTGGTAATACCAGATATTGCAGTACCAGAGAGAGGAATAACCATTGGCTAGACCGCGGGGTCTACCATTGGGCAATGTACATAGCCCCGCCCTGAGAGGCGGGGTATAAGAACCAGTGCTGTCCCCAGCAGCCTTCACTTCTGTAACTTCGCTGCTGGGTACAGTTCTATCTGATTAAAGCTGAATCGATATGACTCCACGTGGACTCAAGCGTATTGATTGTGCATCACTTGGGTGAAAAGAATTTCCCTCAAATCCCATCTAAATCTCTTAAATCAACGCCTCCCCTGGTTATTGACCCCTCTACGAAAGGGGAAACGTTATTTCCTATCTACCCAATCTACATCCCTCATAATTTTACACACCTCAATCAGGTCCGTTCCCCCCCCCCCAACCTCCCTTAGCCCTCTCTGCTCCCCCCCCCTCCTCCCTTAGCCCTCTCTGCTCTGACAAAAACAACCTCAACACGGCCAACCTCTCTTCAAAGCTGAAACGCTCCAGCCAAGGAATATCCTGTTGAATCCATTCTGCATCCTCTCACTGCAGCACTATGTTTGCACTGTATCTAAAAGATATATTAAGCAACAAACAGTTACTCACATTGGAAAGCTTGGGAAAGTGTCTTTGGAATCGTATCTATGCTGATAGCACTCGGTGATTTGTTACACAAAATGTTTCAAGTGCATATGACTGAATATTTCAGATTTCAGCAGCTGCAGTAGATTGCTTTTACATTTTCCATCAGCCTGGCCAAACACCCTCAAGACATGCTGTGCCTCTTATCATCGTGCACCATTTAAACACTCCTTGAAGCCACCCCTTAAAACCATTTGACCAAGCTTGTGATTATCTGACATAAGCTTCCTTTTGTGGCTCAACCTCAGACTTTGTTTTCTAATACCCTTGTGAAGTATCTTAGGATATTTTATTCAGCTAAAGGTGCTATATAAATACATTGTTGTTCTTGCTTAGAATCTCTGACATTGTCATTGACATTGTGAGAATAATGAATATTGCGTCATATAACTTTAGCATAGAATATACAGTGCAGAAGGAGGCACTTAAGCCCTCACTTCCACCCTATTCCCGTAACCCAATTACCCCTCCTGACCTTTTTGGTCACGAATGACAATTTAACATGATCAATCCACCTAACCTGCACGTCTTTGGACTGTGGGAGGAAACCCACGCAGACACAAGGAGAACATGCAGAATCCGCACTGAGTGACCCAGCGGGGAATCAAACCTGGGACCCTGGCGCTGTGAAGCCACAGTGCTATCCACTTGTGCTTCCGTGCTGCCCAAAGCCCACACACGTGCATGGCATGGGAGCACACTGGTTAGCACTGTTGCTTCACAGCATCAGGAACCCAGGTTTGATTCCCGGCTTGGGTCACTGTCTGTACGGAGTCTGCATGTTCTTCCCGTGTCTGCGTGGGTTTTCTCCCACAAGTCCCGAAATACGTGCTTGTCAGGTGAATTGAACATTCTGAATTTTCACAGTGTACCCGAACAGGCGCCGGAATGTGGCGACTAGGGGATTTTCACAGTAACTTCATTGCAGTGTTAATGTAAGCCTACTTGTGACACTAATATAGATTATTATTTCTCCCAAATCTGTTTTTTACAAGCAGTTGATCCATTATATTCCACTCCAGCTTGTTCTTGACGTGGTACCATTTCAGTGTCAACTCTGCTTCCTCACTAAACGCTTCTGTGGGTAAACTGACTACCCTCCGGTCGCTGCGTTTCACCAGAACTTACAAACAAGCACCATGACCTAGCTTGGCTGGTGGTGAGAAGGGTCCTCCCCGTCAGAGTCTTCATGTACACCCGAAGGCTCAGCGCCTTTGCACGCTGCCCTTGGAGTGGCTGTGGGGGAAATGAGACGGTCACCCACCTCCTTGTGGAATGTGCCTTTGTAAAGAAGGTCTGGAGAGAGATGCAGTGGGATTTGTCAAGGTTCATCCCGAGCAGCTCTGTGACACAGGACTCTGTGCTCTACGGACTGTTTCCAGGGACACACACACCGAGACAACATCAACTGCTGCTGGAAGGTCATCAACTCGGTGAAAGACGCTCTTTGGTCTGCCCGAAACTTGCTGATCTTCCACTGTAAAGAGCTGTCCTCGACCGAATGTTGCAGACTGGCACATACCAAGGTCCAGGACTACGTGCTGAGGGACGCACTCAAGCTTGGGGCAGCTGCCGCCAAGGCGCAATGGAAAAAGACCACTGTGTAAGGTCTTACCAGCAAATGTACATAGAGATAGTACATAGAATGTACATAGATGTACATAGAAATGTACAATTGGAGATAGATGGATAACTGTAAGAGGGACTGGGAAGAAGCAGTCAGTGCAGGGATCCCCTGCGGTCGTTCCCCTGAGAAACAAGTATACCTCTTTGGATACTTGTGGGGGGGGGGGACTTACCAGGGGTAAGCCATGGGGTACGGGCCTCTGGCACGGAGTCTGTCCCTGTTGCTCAGAAGGGAAGGGGGGAGAGGAGCAGAGCATTAGTAATTGGGGACTCGATAGTCAGGGGCACAGATAGGAGATTTTGTGGGAGCGTGAGAGACTCACGTTTGGTATGTTGCCTCCCAGGTGCAAGGGTACGTGATGTCTCGGATCGTGTTTTCCGGGTCCTTAGGGGGAGGGGGAGCAGCCCCAAGTCGTGGTCCACATTGGCACTAACGACATAGGTAGGAAAGGGGACAAGGATGTCAGGCAGGCTTTCAGGGAGCTAGGATGGAAGCTCAGAACTAGAACAAACAGAGTTGTTATCTCTGGGTTGTTGCCCGTGCCACGTGATAGTGAGATGAGGAATAGGGAGAGAGAGCAATTAAACACGTGGCTACAGGGATGGTGCAGGCGGGAGTGATTCAGATTTCTGGATAACTGGGGCTCTTTCTGGGGAAGGTGGGACCTCTACAGACAGGATGGTCTACATCTGAACCTGAGGGGCACAAATATCCTGGGGGGAGATTTGTTAGTGCTCTTTGGGGGGGTTTAAACTAATGTAGCAGGGGCATGGGAACCTGGATTGTAGTTTTAGGGTAAGGGAGAATGAGAGTATAGAGGTCAGGAGCACAGATTTGACGTCGCAGGAGGGGGCCAGTGTTCAGGTAGGTGGTTTGAAGTGTGTCTACTTCAATGCCAGGAGTATACGAAATAAGGTAGGGGAACTGGCAGCATGGGTTGGTACCTGGGACTTCGATGTTGTGGCCATTTCGGAGACATGGATAGAGCAGGGACAGGAATGGATGTTGCAGGTTCCGGGGTTTAGGTGTTTTAGTAAGCTCAGAGAAGGAGGCAAAAGAGGGGGAGGTGTGGCGCTGCTAGTCAAGAGCAGTATTACGGTGGCGGAGAGGATGCTAGATGGGGACTCATCTTCCGAGGTAGTATGGGCTGAGGTTAGAAACATGAAAGGAGAGGTCACACTGTTGGGAGTCTTCTATAGGCCTCCAAATAGTTCTAGGGATGTAGAGGAAAGGATGGCGAGGATGATCCTGGATAAGAGCGAAAGTAACAGGGTGGTTATTATGGGAGACTTTACCTTTCCAAATATTGACTGGAAAAGATATAGTTCGAGTACATTAGATGGGTCGTTTTTTTGTACAGTGTGTGCAGGAGGGTTTCCTGACACAATATGTTGACAGGCCAACAAGAGGCGAGGCCACGTTGGATTTGGTTTTGGGTAATGAACCAGGCCAGGTGTTGGATTTGGAGGTAGGAGAGCACTTTGGGGACAGTGACCACAATTCGGTGACGTTTACGTTAATGATGGAAAGGGATAAGTATACACCGCAGGGCAAGAGTTATAGCTGGGGGAAGGGCAATTATGATGCCATTAGACGTGACTTGGGGGGGGGATAAGGTGGAGAAGTAGGCTGCAAGTGTTGGGCACACTGGATAAGTGGAGCTTGTTCAAGGATCAGCCACTGCGTGTTCTTGATAAGTATGTACCGGTCAGGCAGGGAGGAAGGCGTCGAGCGAGGGAACCGTGGTTTACCAAAGAAGTGGAATCTCTTGTTAAGAGGAAGAAGGAGGCCTATGTGAAGATGAGGTGTGAAGTTTCAGTTGGGGCGATGGATAGTTACAAGGTAGCGAGGAAGGATCTAAAGAGAGAGCTAAGACGAGCAAGAAGGGGACATGAGAAGTATTTGGCAGGTAGGATCAAGGAAAACCCAAAAGCTTTCTCTTGGTATGTCAGGAATAAGCGAATGACTAGGGAAAGAGTAGGACCAGTCAAGGACAGGGATGGGAAGTTGTGTGTGGAGTCTGAAGAGATAGGCGAGATACTAAATGGATATTTTTTGTCAGTATTCACTCAGGAAAAAGATAATGTTTTGGAGGAGAATGCTGAGACCCAGGCTAATAGAATAGATGGCATTGAGGTACGGAGGGAAGAGGTGTTGGCAATTCTGGACAGGCTGAAAATAGAGAAGTCCCCGGGTCCTGATGGGATTTATCCTGGGATTCTCTGGGAGGCCAGGGAAGAGATTTCTGGACCTTTGGCTTTGATTTTTATGTCATCATTGGCTACAGGAATAGTGCCAGAGGACTGGAGGATAGCAAATGTGGTCCCTTTGTTCAAAAAGGGGAGCAGAGACAACCCCGGCAACTATAGACCGGTGAGCCTCACGTCTGTAGTGGGTAGTCTTGGAGGGGATTATAAGAGACAAGATTTATAATCATCTAGATAGGAATAATATGAGCAGGGATAGTCAGCATGGCTTTGTGAAGGGTAGGTCATGCCTCACAAACCTTATTGAGTTATTTGAGAAGGTGACTGAACAGGTAGACGAGGGTAGAGCAGTTGATGTGGTGTATATGGATTTCAGCAAAGCGTTTGATAAGGTTCCCCACGGTAGGCTATTGCAGAAAATACGGAGGCTGGGGATTGAGGGTAATTTAGAGATGTGGATCAGAAATTGGCTAGCTGAAAGAAGACAGAGGGTGGTGGTTGATGGGAAATGTTCAGAATGGAGTTCAGTTACAAGTGGAGTACCACAAGGATCGGTTCTGGGGCCGTTGCTGTTTGTCATTTCTATCAATGACCTAGAGGAAGGCGCAGAAGGGTGGGTGAGTAAATTTGCAGACGATACTAAAGTCGGTGGTGTTGTCGATAGTGTGGAAGGATGTAGCAGGTTACAGAGGGATATAGATAAGCTGCAGAGCTGGGCTGAGAGGTGGCAAATGGAGTTTAATGAAGAGAAGTGTGAGGTGATTCACTTTGGAAGGAATAACAGGAATGCGGAATATTTGGCTAATGGTAAAGTTCTTGGAAGTGTGGATGAGCAGAGGGATCTAGGTGTCCATGTACATAGATCCCTGAAAGTTGCCACCCAGGTTGATAGGGTTGTGAAGAAGGCCTATGGAGTGTTGGCCTTTATTGGTAGAGGGATTGAGTTCCGGAGTCAGGAGGTCATGTTGCAGCTGTACAGAACTCTGGTACGGCCGCATTTGGAGTATTGCGTACAGTTCTGGTCACCGCATTATAGGAAGGACGTGGAGGCTTTGGAGGGGGTGCAGAGGAGATTTACCAGGATGTTGCCTGGTATGGAGGGAAAATCTTATGAGGAAAGGCTGAGGGACTTGAGGTTGCTTTCGTTGGAGAGAAGAAGGTTAAGAGGAGACTTAATAGAGGCATACAAAATGATCAGGGGGTTAGATAGGGTGGACAGTGAGAGCCTTCTCCCGCGGATGGAAATGGCTGGCACGAGGGGACATAGCTTTAAACTGAGGGGTAATAGATATAGGATAGAGGTCAGAGGTAGGTTCTTTACGCAAAGAGTAGTGAGGCCGTGGAATGCCCTACCTGCTACAGTAGTGAACTCGCCAACATTGAGGGCATTTAAAAGTTTATTGGATAAACATATGGATGATAATGGCATAGTGTAGGTTAGATGGCTTTTGTTTTGGTGCAACATCGTGGGCCGAAGGGCCTGTACTGCGCTGTATCGCTCTATGTTCTATGTACACCGAGGGGCTGGTAACAGTGTAAACCCCTCTCGGTCTGTGTCATTAACACTCCAATGTATAAAAGAAACATGACAATGTAAATGTTTAAGAAGGAATTGTAACGTAAAGAGCAATATGTGTGTAAGGTTATCAAAATTGAATGGAAGAAAATCAAGGGAATGTGTAACTCTGATGGAAATGTACAGTCAGGACAATTCGAAATGTTCTGTAATGTTTATGATAGATTTTATGAAGAAAGTATATTTTTTGAAAGAAAAACTCGGGTCTCTTTTTCTTTATCAGCTGTCCTTAAAATAAATGTGAGAAACATCTTTTTCATCAATTTCACAGTCTGTCCCTCAGCCGCTGGCCCTTATCGGGAGTTCAAGGATTTCGGGTTCTTGCGGCGGCAAACAAACATTTTCAAAGAAATGCAACAACAAAAAAATTAATGGACTTGATTATGAGCAGCGGGCTCAAGAAACACGCTGGGATTTCACGGCGGTGGCTGGAAATCCAGTTCAAATCACGGGCGGCCCTGACCACCGTCTTGTTATGAGTGAAATAGTGAATGACGTGAACAAGAAGGTGCGAAACCGAAAGTAAAGACTGCTGTATTTTTTTACTCTTTATTTCATGAAATGGCTGCGGCGACTGGAGTGACGATGAACCGTGGCCAGTGCACATTCCTGTGTGGGGCTCTGCTCGCAGTGTGGCTCGCCTCTCCGACAGGTAAAGGAACGTCCCGCGGTGCACGGGTCCTGCACAGTAAGAGGGGGGGAGGGAAGGGGGGGCTTTAAAAAGAACATCGAATGAAGAAACCCCGACTGACAAAATGACGCCCGAACAACAACAGAGAAATACACGTTCTTCCCCGGCACTGGCTCTTTTAAACCGCTTGACAACTCGGTGTTTGTTGCCTTTCCTGGGTCTATTTGTGTCGAAAAGTTGAGAAAATTTACATCCGTGCAGACACCGCCCATTTGGCTTCCCGTGGCGGCTCCCTTTCGTTCAAGGTTATTGTTTTTTGTAATCAAAAATCGGCCGTGAACGTGATCATGAGAAGACCCGTAAGTGCCATATCGGAAATGTGGTCTTGGGCCCGCCACCAACATAATCAAGGCAGTTAGGGATCGGTTATAAATGCTGATCTTGTTGGTGACACCCAGAGATATTTCTTGCGGAAGGAGCCATTTCCACTCATCGAGCCTGCACCGACTCAACGGGCATCCGACCCAGGCCCACGCCTATCCCTCTAACCCAGTTGCCCCACCTAACTTTTCAACGATTTAGCATGGACAATTCCCCTAACCACCGCATCTTTGGACTGTGGTCGGAAACCCCAGCACTCCGAGGAAATAATAATCTTTATTATTATTGTCACAACTAGGCTCACATTGGCGCAACAATGAAGTTCCTGTAAAAAGCCCCTAGTTGCTGGAGTGCACCTGTTCGGGTACACAGGGAGGATTCAGAATGTCCAATTCACCAACAAGCACGTTTTTCGGGACATGTGGTAGGAAACTGGAGCACCTGGAGTTAACCATGCAGACGGGAGAACATGCAGACTCTGCAAAACCACCCAAGGCTGCAATTGAACCTGGGTCTCTGGTGCTGTGAGGCAGCAGTGGTGCCCACTGTGCTGCCCCACAGTCTGAATGATATGAAAATAAACCTGAGACACCCACTCCTCACATTTAAATGGGTACTTGTGTCCTGTGGTTCCTAGAGCTACAAAATATATCCCACTTTAGACACAAATTCGACATCATATATAATTTCTCACATCACTTCCTGAGAGGCAGTATATATATTATATTCTCCACAAGGGAATTTCTTCAATTTTTGGTTGCATTTCAGTCCCATGCTGCTGACCTTGGCCACCCAGTAGATAGGAAAGGAGGGGAGTTGGCATCCAGATTAGAGGACCTCCCCGTTGGTCTGCCCTTGAGACTGACCATGGCAGCCATAAGCAGGTGTAGGTAGTTGAGAGCGTTGTTCACCCTGACTGACTTGCCTGGTTGGCAAGATGTAATGAATGGTGTGCCACAGGGATCAGTGCTGGGACCTCAACTATTTACAATTTATATAAATTACTTGGATGAAAGAATAGATGGTATGGTTGTCAAATTTGCTGATGACACAAACATTGGGAGGAAAGTAAGTTGTGAAGAGGACATAAGGAGGCCACAAAAAGATATAGATAGGTTAAGTGAGTGGACAAAGATCTGGCAAATGGAGTATAACATAGGAAGTCCTAAAATTAACCATTTTGGCCTTCTGCGACTGTTAGGTTCAGGGGGTTGGAGAGCATCATCACTTCCAAAGTGCTATTTTAATTTGATAAGTTTCATTGCTTGTGTTGAAATAATGAAGGTTATCCCTTAAGGAGTTGATCACAAATTTATTTGTTCAAGTTCGAGGTACTTTTTGAACTTAAATTCTAATTGTGTTCATTTGAGACTTTGAAAACCAATTAGATCGCAGTTTGGTGAAGTTGTAAATGTGAAAAGTCACGACGGTCCTCGGAAGATCATGGGCGCGATTCTCCACTCCCACGCCAGTTGGGAGAATCGCCTGGGCAGCCAAAATTTCCCGCGACGCCGGTCCGACACCCTCCCGCGATTCTCCTCAGCGGCGGGAACGGCACGGTCGAGTTTCGGGGGCCGCAGGCCGGAGAATCGCCCGAGACACCCAAAACGGCGATTCTCCGGCACCCCTGCTATTCTCAGGCCCGGATGGGTAGAAGTCCCGACGGCGTGACCCCAGTTCACGCCGTCGCCGTTCACATCTGCTTTTTATAGTCGTCAGCCAGTCGTGCTGGCTGACGCTGAGCAGGCAGGAGGTGAGCGGACTGTAGCGCAGCGCCCGGAGACCGGGTCGGCTTCCCTGAGAAGGCTGCTGCCAAAGTGGGGGGTGAGGGAGAGTGTGCAGATGGGGGTATGTGTACGGGAGAGTGTGCAGGTGGGAGGGGGGTGCGGGAGAGTGTGCAGGTGGGAGGGGGGGCGGGAGAGTGTGCAGATGGGGGTATGTGTGCGGGAGAGTGTGCAGGTGGGAGGGGGGTGCGGGAGAGTGTGCAGGTGGGAGGGGGGGCGGGAGAGTGTGCAGGTGGGGGGGGGGCGGGAGAGTGTGCAGGTGGGAGGGGGGCGGGAGAGTGTGCAGGTGGGGGGGGGCGGGAGAGTGTGCAGGTGGGGCAGGGGTGAGGGAGAGTGTGCAGGTGGGAGGGGGGGCGGGAGAGTGTGCAGGTGGGGGGGGTGAGGGAGAGTGTGCAGGTGGGAGGGGGGCGGGAGAGTGTGCAGGTGGGAGGGGGGCGGGAGAGTGTGCAGGTGGGGCAGGGGTGAGGGAGAGTGTGCAGGTGGGAGGGGGGAGCGAGGGAGTGTGTGCAGGTGGGAGGGGGGTGCGGCGGGAAAGTTTGCAGATGGGGGGATTGCGGGAGAGCGTGCAGGTGGGAGGGGGGGTGAGGGAGAGTGTGCAGGTGGGGGGGTGAGGGAGAGTGTGCAGGTGGGGGGGGCGGGAGAGTGTGCAGGTGGGGGGGGGGCGGGAGAGTGTGCAGGTGGGGGGGGTGAGGGAGAGTGCAGGTGGGAGGGGGGTGCGGCGGGAGAGTTTGCAGGTGGGGGGGTTGCGGGAGAGCGTGCAGGTGGGAGGGGGGTGAGGGAGAGTGTGCAGGTGGGGGGGGTGAGGGAGAGCGTGCAGGTGGGAGGGGGGTGAGGGAGAGTTTGCAGGTGGGGGGGTTGCGGGAGAGCGTGCAGGTGGGAGGGGGGTGAGGGAGAGTGTGCAGGTGGGGGGGGTGAGGGAGAGTGTGCAGGTGGGGGGGGGTGAGGGAGAGCGTGCAGGTGGGAGGGGGGTGAGGGAGAGCGTGCAGGTGGGAGGGGGGTGCGGCGGGAGAGTTTGCAGGTGGGGGGGTTGCGGGAGAGCGTGCAGGTGGGAGGGGGGTGAGGGAGAGTGTGCAGGTGGGGGGGGTGAGGGAGAGCGTGCAGGTGGGAGGGGGGTGAGGGAGAGTTTGCAGGTGGGGGGGTTGCGGGAGAGCGTGCAGGTGGGAGGGGGGTGAGGGAGAGTGTGCAGGTGGGGGGGGTGAGGGAGAGTGTGCAGGTGGGGGGGGGTGAGGGAGAGCGTGCAGGTGGGAGGGGGGTGAGGGAGAGCGTGCAGGTGGGAGGGGGGTGCGGCGGGAGAGTTTGCAGGTGGGGGGGTTGCGGGAGAGCGTGCAGGTGGGAGGGGGGTGAGGGAGAGTGTGCAGGTGGGGGAGAGTGTGGATGGTATCGTCCATCCGCGGATGCCACATGTCAGCCGCTCTGATATGGCAGGACGGTGACGAGGACACGGCCGCAGGGTGCGTGTGGCTGATGGGCACAGGCGAGTGGCACACTGGTGAGCAGTACGGTGTGAAGTGACCGTTGGGCGCAGACAGTGACCAGGTGTTATGCTGGCTGCGTATCTGCAGCGCGACCAGGCCACCAGGGCACACAGGTATCCCATGCAGCCCGGCTGGCGAGGTGTGGAAGAACCTCCGTGTAACATGTTGTTTCTCTGCCCCCCACCACCCTCCTGCAGGTCACCATGTATACCAACCAGACAGCAACGTTCACTGCCGTGGTTGGAGCCGCAGCTCTGGAGTTTGCCATCCGGCAGCATAGAGTCGGACGGCCCACAGTGGCTGCAGATGCAGCGGTTGCCGGTGCAGCAGAGGGGATGGCCGCGGAGTGGCCCGTCGTCGACATGCAGGCGCTCAGGACCCGAATGTACAGGGGGATGCTGAGGGGAACGTTGATCGCCAGACGGCGAGGAATGCAGAGGAAGTGCTTGGGGGGGAGCAGGAGGAGGAGGAGGAGCAGGAGGATCCACTGATGGTGGTGCCAGGGCGCCACAGGCGTCCAGCAAGGCTGAGGGTGTACCGTGACAGAATGTCGTTCGAGGCCCTACCGGACATCACATGCAGGAGGAGACTACGGTTCAGCAGGGAGACGGTCGCACATATATGCCAGCTCGTGGCGCACCTCGCACCACGTGGAATGGGAGGAGGACACGCGATACCAGTCTCCGTCAAGGTGACGGTGGCCCTAAACTTCTATGCGACCGGTTCCTTCCAGGCGCCGAACGGTGACCTCTCCGGGATATCACAGGCATCGGTCCACAGTTGCATCAGGGCCGTCACCGACGCCTTGTACGCCATCGCGGACAGGTACATTCAATTCCCTGAGGACTGAGCACAGCAGGAAGCACGGGCACGTGGATTCGCCAAGGTGGCCGGGATACCGATGGTCCAGGGTGTCATCGATGGTGTGCACGTCCCCATGCGCCCACCTGCAGACAGCAGGGACATGTTCATGAACAGGAAGGGCGCGGACTCCATGAACATTCAGGTGGTGTGCGACCCCCACATGAAGATCATGCACGTGTGTGCAAAGTACCCCGGCAGTGTGCATGACGCCTACATTCTGGCACAGTCGTTCATCCCCGCAATGTTCAATGGACGCCCCCCCCCCCGGCTGAGGGGCTGGTTGCTGGGCGACAAGGGCTATCCATTGAGGTCATGGCTGCTGACGCCAATACGGAGGCCTCACACCAACGCGGAGAGCCTATACAATGAGGCACATGCAGCAACCAGGGGTGTGGTGGAGCGGTGCTTCGGGCTGCTGAAGATGCGCTTCAGATGCCTGGACCGATCAGGAGGGGCCCTGCAGTACCAACCCGACAGGGTCGGTTGCATAGTTGTGGTCTGCTGTGCACTGAACAACATTGCCATGCAGAGGGAGATGCACTGGTGGAGGAGCCGGAGGGAGGACCCGACGGCACCGGAACCAACGCAAACGAGGGGGATGGGGAAGAGGAGGATGCGGAGGATGAGGATGATGGGGCGCATCAGGGTGGGGGAGGGGTGCAGGACGCAGACACTGCCCGGCAGCTCGTTCCGCCCAGGAGGCTGCGCGACGGCACCGCCAGGGACAGCGGCCACGCGACGCGTTGGTGGCCGCACGGTTCACGCACTGTGGGGGTGGGATTCGCTGAACACTGCCACTTGCACCGTCACTCCTGTACACGGGCACCACACAGCACCCACCACCTCCCCCCGCACCCCTGCACCGCGTTGACGGCAACAATTCCACATCACCTTACCACTGCGGCACTACGGGATTGCACAACATTGATGATTGTGTAAGCGGGTGTGAACAGTGCCATGTTGAATGATGACAGCCCGCCCTGCAATGAGCTGTGTGCTCAGATTCGCCAGCCAAGGTCTGACTCATGGCTACAGCTGAACCATGCACTCCGGTGGTCACAGCCTTCGAGACAGAGAAGACAGCCAGGAGTGAGGCAGCAAAGAGTGAGTTTGGGAATTTGAATCGAGGTGGGAATTCAAAGCTGGGTGGGGAGGAAGTGCTTTTTGTGACTGGTAAGTAGTGTTTCTGTTTTTCTGTTTCTTTTCATTGGTATATTTATTTATTTTTTTCTTCATTGTTTATTTAATTATTTAATTTTTTTCTGGGGAAATTGAAATTGTTGAAGTTAACCGAAGGTTTAAGACATGGCAGGAGATCTCAGACCCGTGTCATGCTCCTCGTGTGCGATGTGGGAGCTCAGGGACACGTCCACTGTCCCTGACTTCACGTGCAAGAAGTGTGTCCAGTTGCAGCTCCTGTTAGACCGCTTGACGGCTCTGGAGCTGCGGATGGACTCACTTTGGAGCGTCCGCGATGCTGAGGACGTCGTGGATAGCACGTTTAGCGAGTTGGTCACACCGCAGGTGAAAGGTACTGAGGGAGATAGTAAATGGGTGACCAAAAGACAGAGCAAGAGTAGGAAGGCAGTGCGGATGTCCTCTGCGGTCATCTCCCTGCAAAACAGATATACCGCTTTGGATACTGTTGAGGGAGATGGCTCACCAGGGGAAGGCAGCAGCAGCCAGGTTCATGGCACCATGGCTGGCTCTGCTGCGCAGCTGGGCAGGAAGAAGAATGGCAGGGCTATAGTGATAGGAGACTCAATTGTAAGGGGAATAGACAGGCGGTTCTGCGGACGCAATCGAGACTCCAGGATGGTATGTTGCCTCCCTGGTGCAAGGGTCAAGGATGTCTCGGAGCGGCTGCAGGACATTCTGGGGGGGGAGGGTGAACAGCCAGCTGTCGTGGTGCACATAGGCACCAACGATATAGGTAAAAAACGGGACGAGGTCCTACAAGCTGAATTTAGGGAGCTAGGAGTTAAACTAAAAAGTAGGACCTCAAAGGTAGTAATCTCAGGATTGCTACCTGTGCCACGAGCTAGTCAGAGTAGGAATGTCAGGATAGAGAGGATGAATACGTGGCTCGAGAGATGGTGCAAGAGGGAGGGATTCAAATTCCTGGGACATTGGAACCGATTCTGGGGGAGGTGGGACCAGTACAAACCGGACGGTCTGCACCTGGGCAGGACTGGAACCGATGTCCTAGGGGGGGTGTTTGCTAGAGCTGTTGGGGAGAGTTTAAACTAATGTGGCAGGGGGATGGGAACCAATGCAGGAAGTTGGAAGGTAGTAAAACAGGGACAGAAATAAAAGGCAGTAAGGGGGAAAGTGTAAGGCAGAGAAGGCATAGTCAAAAATCAAAAAGGGCGACAGTACAAGGTACAGTGACTGAGGGGAGCTCAGTGAATAGGACCAGGAATACTAAAAGAAATAAAACGGAAAGTGAAAACATTAATGGTAAGCGACGCAGCAGGTTGTTACAGGAAGATATGGGTTCAACGACAAGGAAAATTAGGAGAAAGGTTAAGAGGAAATATAACTTAGGAGAGGTTACTGATCGAGGTGTTAAGATTAAGAACAGAGGTAAAAAAGCCAACATAAGTGTACTTTACCTGAATGCTCGTAGTATTCGGAATAAGGTAAATGAGTTGATGGCGCAAATCATCATGAATGACTATGATTTAGTGGCCATTACTGAAACATGGTTAAAGGATGGTCACGACTGGGAGTTAAATATCCGAGGGTATCAAACTTTTCGGAAGGATGGAGTGGATGGTAAGGGAGGTGGTGTAGCTCTGTTATTTAAGGATGACATCCGGGCAACCGTAAGGGATGACATCGGTGCTATGGAGGATAAGGTTGAATCCATTTGGGTGGAAATCAGGAATAGTAAGGCGAAAAAGTCACTGATAGGAGTAATCTATAGGCCACCAAATAGTAACATTATGGTGGGGCAGGCAATAAACAAAGAAATAACAGATGCATGTAGAAATGGTACAGCAGTTATCATGGGGGATTTTAATCTACATGTTGATTGGTTTAACCAGGTCGGTCAAGGCAGCCTTGAGGAGGAGTTTATAGAATGTATCCGCGATAGTTTCCTCGAACAGTATGTAATGGAACCTACGAGGGAACAAGCGGTCCTAGATGTGGTCCTGTGTAATGAGACAGGATTGATTCAGGATCTCATAGTTAGGGATCCTCTCGGAAGGAGCGATCACAATATGGTGGAATTTAAAATACAGATGGAGGGTGAGAAGGTAAAATCAAGCACGAGTGTTTTGTGCTTAAACAAAGGAGATTACAATGGGATGAGAGAAGAACTAGCTAAGGTAGACTGGGAGCAAAGACTTTATGGTGAAACAGTTGAGGAACAGTGGAGAACCTTCCAAGTGATTTTTCACAGTGCCCAGCAAAAGTTTATACCAACAAAAAGGAAGGACGGTAAAAAGAGGGAAAATCGACCGTGGATATCTAAGGAAATAAGGGAGAGTATCAAATTGAAGGAAAAAACATACAAAGTAGCAAAGATCAGTGGGAGACTAGAGGACTGGGAAATCTTTAGGGGGCAACAGAAAGCTACTAAAAAAGCTATAAAGAAGAGTAAGATAGATTATGAGAGTAAACTTGCTCAGAATATAAAAACAGATAGTAAAAATTTCTACAAATACATAAAACAAAAAAGAGTGGCTAAGGTAAATATTGGTCCTTTAGAGGTTGAGAAGGGAGATTTAATAATGGGAGATGAGGAAATGGCTGAGGAACTGAACAGGTTTTTTGGGTCGGTCTTCACAGTGGAAGACACAGATAACATGCCAGTGACTGATGGAAATGAGGCTATGACAGGTGAGGACCTTGAGAGGATTGATATCACCAAGGAGGTAGTGATGGGCAAGCTAATGGGGCTAAAGGTAGACAAGTCTCCTGGCCCTGATGGAATGCATCCCAGAGTGCTAAAAGAGATGGCTAGGGAAATTGCAAATGCACTAGTGATAATTTACCAAAATTCACTAGACTCTGGGGTGGTCCCGGCGGATTGGAAATTAGCAAACGTGACACCACTGTTTAAAAAAGGAGGTAGGCAGAAAGTGGGTAATTATAGGCCAGTGAGCTTAACTTCGGTAGTAGGGAAGATGCTGGAATCTGTCATCAAGGATGAAATAGCGAGGCATCTGGATGGAAATTGTCCCATTGGACAGACGCAGCATGGGTTCATAAAGGGCAGGTCGTGCCTAACTAATTTAGTGGAATTTTTTGAGGACATTAACAGTGCTGTAGATAACGGGGAGCCAATGGATGTGGTATATCTGGATTTCCAGAAAGCCTTTGACAAGGTGCCACACGAAAGGTTGTTGCAGAAGATAAAGATGCATGGCATTAAGGGGAAAGTAGTAGCATGGATCGAGGATTGGTTAATTAATAGAAAGCAAAGAGTGGGGATTAATGGGTGTTTCTCTGGTTGGCAATCAGTAGCTAGTGGTGTCCCTCAGGGATCAGTGTTGGGCCCACAACTGTTCACAATTTACATAGATGATTTGGAGTTGGGGACCAAGGGCAATGTGTCCAAGTTTGCAGACGACACTACGATAAGTGGTAAAGCAAAAAGTGCAGAGGATACTGGAAGTCTGCAGAGGGATTTGGATAGGCTAAGTGAATGGGCTAGGGTCTGGCAGATGGAATACAGTGTTGACAAATGTGAGGTTATCCATTTTGGTAGGAATAACAGCAAAAGGGATTATTATTTAAATGATAAAATATTAAAACATGCTGCTGTGCAGAGAGACCTGGGTGTGTTAGTGCATGAGTCGCAGAAAGTTGGTTTTCAGGTGCAACAGGTGATTAAGAAGGCAAATGGAATTTTGTCCTTCATTGCTCGAGGGATGGAGTTTAAGACTAGGGAGGTTCTGCTGCAATTGTATAAGGTGTTAGTGAGGCCACACCTGGAGTATTGTGTTCAGTTTTGGTCTCCTTACTTGAGAAAGGACGTACTGGCACTGGAGGGTGTGCAGAGGAGATTCACTAGGTTAATCCCAGAGCTGAAGGGGTTGGACGAGGAGAGGTTGAGTAGACTGGGACTGTACTCGTTGGAATTTAGAAGGATGAGGGGGGATCTTATAGAAACATATAAGATTATGAAGGGAATAGATAGGATAGATGCGGGCAGGTTGTTTCCACTGGCGGATAAAAGCAGAACTAGGGGGCATAGCCTCAAAATAAGGGGAAGTAGATTTAGGACTGAGTTTAGGAGGAACTTCTTCACCCAAAGGGTTGTGAATCTATGGAATTCCTTGCCCAGTGAAGCAGTAGAGGCTCCTTCATTAAATGTTTTTAAGATAAAGATAGATAGTTTTTTGAAGAATAAAGGGATTAAGGGTTATGGTGTTCGGGCCGGAACGTGGAGCTGAGTCCACAAAAGATCAGCCATGATCTCATTGAATGGTGGAGCAGGCTCGAGGGGCCAGATGGCCTACTCCTGCTCCTAGTTCTTATGTTCTTATGTGACGGATATTTCACCACATGCCCGTGTGGGGTGGCTGGCGTCGGTGTACCGAGGACAATGGTGTCCGATTATGGGGGGGCGGGGGGCGAAAAGGGTCACCACATCCGGAACAGATCTTGAACGGCTCGTATACCACAAAGCCAATCGGGCAGCCTCCCGAGCCCCCTGGCACCGGACATAGCACACAGTCTTACAAGTCAAATTTAACAGTGCGTTTATTCGTGTGGTGAACATAGGTGCCCTACCCCCTACAACTAAACTGTGCCCTGCACCCGTGCCAACTTCTTACGTGCCTAACGACTTTGCCTTACGGGCCCTACCACTACGTCTAGGTGTGTTCCCAGATGGTACAGCAGGAGTGGAGGCGGACTGCTGTGAATCACGCCCTTCGACATGGCTCCCCTTCGGCACGCGTTTCCTGGGGTGGCCCGGCTTCGATGGGCCAGGTTGCTCTGCGGACGTGCTGGATGGCGTGGTGCCACCCTGACCTGCCCGCTCCCCACCAGATGCGGCAGGGACGGAACGGGGGGAGGCCGAGTGTACCGGGACGTCCCTTGGTGGAGCTACCGGGACGGGCCCCAGAACCTCCTCCTCCCTCGTGGAGCCCGGTGGCCCCCGGGCCTCACTGTGGGACTGAGATGCGCTCGGAGACATGCCCCGTCGCACCCCCGACACCTGGCGCTGCCAGTCCTGGAGGCCTGCAGCGGTATTGTTGCTCTTTTTAACCTTAGTCTATTTGCTCTGTTTACGTCACCTTTGCTCATGAGTCGCCAGGTATCTTTCTGATACCGCCACGTGGTTCAAGTTCAGGTTATGATTAATAATACAGCACACCGCTTAGTAAGGATTAAAACAACGGTCATTTATTATATACAACAAGCAATATTAATACCCTAATACTACTATTTATATAATAAACCTATCACGACTGGCCAATACTTAACTTAGGAAGAGTCCACCAGGTCAGGGAAACGAATGGCTTGTCCAATCGGATCTGGCCCGCGGGATTCAAAAGGCTGCTACAGGTCGGTGGCTAGGTGTCTCTACCGGATAGCGATCGCTGGATTCAAACTTACTGTTGCCGGTTGCTGGTCTTGCGAAGGCCTCGAGCAGGCGAAGAGGAGAGAGAGCGAGATCTGAACTTGGACCCTCACTTTTATAGGGCCCAGGGGCTTCCTGCCTCCCGGGGCGGCCCTTGACCCTGAGTCCCAAGTGATTGGATCTGTCCCCAATCTCTGGGGTCGATGTGTCCAATGGTGAGGCGATTCCTCGATCGGGGGGTGGTCGCTCACCTGTCTTTGTTTCGGCCACTGCAGGCGCCGACAGGTCTGGCCCGGTATTCAATTGCTAATATGTTGCAATTGTTCCCGGGGATAGCCGATTTAACTGCAGATGTCTGGATAGATGGGCTGCAAACAGTCCTGAATGCAACTGCAAATACCTGGGTTGATGGGCTGTTGATAGCCCTGAGTATCGATCTGGGCTAACTTCCCAGAGCCGAATATGCAATACTGTCTGCAGCTGCCTGCTTGTGTCTTCTTAGCTGCTTTTCCCAGCAGTCTTTCGGGTTAGCCATTTTAAACTGGGTTTTGGCCCAATTAATCGGAACGCAGCCATTTTACGTGGCTACATTTCCGCCTTGTGATCCTAACGCAAAGCGTGAAGGATCACATAAATGTTGTCCTCTTCGTTCCCTGACTGGGGGGGGGGGGGGGGGGCACCTCCTACATGGCCACTACTCTGACCCTAGCTATGCACAAAAGTTTACCTAAACAATTCTTGAGGGCGCTATGTCAGGCAGGTGCATGTATCTATAAAAAATAAACTGGGAACCTCTAATTTTACCTAAACAATTTTTCAAGCATTATACAATCTTATCTCTCTAAACGTACAATAACAATCACAACATTTAATATATTCTTTCCTGGCTTGGCAGTCAAGCTCAGGATCATACATTTCCATACATTTTCTTTTTATTTACAGGAAAAACCGCCAGTGCATGTTTTATTATTCATATGTCGCGGGGGTCTGGGGTCTGGTCATAGCCGAATATCGGGGATCGGATCCGATATACCGGGGTTCGAGCGCGGTACGCTCTCCTTTTCCACTTGCGGAGGCGCATGGTCTGTACTGTACAACCGAGTATAGCCAATGCTAACAGTGCCTCAATGATGTACGATAAGGAGTACCAAGTTATGAACTTGGCACACCAGGATAATGCAGCGTGGTTGGTGACTGGGCCCTCGGTACTACTTGGCCGTGAAGTGTTGACAGTAAAGGGGTTTGGAGTGATGGGGTCCACATTCCCACGCAACCAAAAGTTCATCAAAAGAGTGTTGAGCACGATGAAAGGAGTCCTCATGGCTGTCTTCTTTCCTTCCTTTTCCTGTGTTTGCTGGTTTTCTCCGGACTTGGAGCTTCTGGAGTTCTGTAAGACAAGCGTAGTGTAAATACTTCGGTTTAATATCTGGTGTGTTAGTGTGTCTGTCCTTCTTGGGGCCAATTAAACCCTTATAATTGGTCACAGTATGTGACTCTCCCCCCATTTTTTTTTTCAAAACAAATGTTTGGACACGGCACACTTCCCAATGGTGGACCAGTGCTAGGTTTATCATCCAAATGTTCCAGGATGTAAATAGCATGTGGCAGCAACCCAAAGGTTGCCTAAATAAAATTAACTGTTTTTGAAAGAAAAGGTCAAATGAGGTGCGTGTGGGCCACGACGGGTAAGACTTGGGTGGAGTCCCCGGGTAGGACGGCTACCAATACCGTATCTTCCCTACCCGAGCGTTTTTGACCAACGGGGGGGGGTCCCCAGGCAGGACGGGTCTCACGCCGTTTCTCCACTGCCTGAGCGACCAAAGAACGGACAAAAATGTAGTCATCATGGTGGGGTTACTGTTCTGATTCTACCATCAAATCAGAAGAGTAGCTACGATCGGGCGTCTGGTCTGGTGACCACGTATCAGCTGAAAAGCTAGTTCCTCTGAATGGGCGTCTGGTCTGGTGACCAGGTATCTGTGGACAAGTTGGTACCGCTGAGCAAGCGTCTGGCTTGTCCAATTGGAAAAGAGCTAAAAAGTTCAGGTGAATGGGTGTGGGGCGGTGAGAAAATTCTCCTGTAGGACAAACAACATTTAACAAACAGACAGACAACGAACAACATTTAACAAACAGACAGACAACGTAAAACATTCTGCAGGTTCCATCAGGAAGGACAACACTTTTCACCAAGTGTCTCCTTTAAATCATCATGTGGACACCTCAGTTCTCGGTTGCGAACAGGGTCGCAAAAGGGTTGGTGGAGTCAGGCCCAGGGTTGTCACCTTCTCCCGGGTGCCAAAGTCTGGAGTGGATCAGGGCGGAAAGGGCTGCGTGGTGTGAGTTGGGATCGTCCTCGTCGTTGCGGACCAGTCTGCAGGAGTTGTTGCGGTGCCAATGAGTGGTGTCAAGTTGGGTGGGGACAAAGTCGGGGTCGTCCGTGTAGTTCGGTGGTCGGTGGTGGGGTTTATTTAAGTAGGTGATGAGGAAGGGGGTCACTGGAGTCGAGGTCGGAGTTGCTGGGTGTGGGACCAGGATGGAAGGGAGGCGTGCTGTGGCTGTCGTCACAGTCGCTGCCTGTGCTGCTGCAGTCTGTGGGCGTTCCGGGGCAGAGCGTAAAGTTCATGGGTGGAGTCGGTGGAGAGTCCGTGTCTGGGCTGGACGTGGAAGGGGTGGGAGTGGTCACGTTGGATGTGGGCGGGGTTTGGCCGGCTGCGTCAAGCATGACGTGGTGGGAGTGGTTTGACTGTGCTCCATAAACCTTGAGCTGGTTTATGTGAAACCATGCAGTCTTACCATTTTGGTATTTAATTTTATATACCGACGGGCTTATTTTGGCCGTAATTGAATAGGGACCCGAGTATTTTGGAGACAGAAACGTGCTGGGGTTGTACACGGACAACATTACTTGCTGTCCTATGTTGTACTCCGTGGGATGTACTGCCTTAGCAAAACAGGCCTTGCTCTGTTTTCTTTTAGTGCCCAGTTTAACAGCGGCTGCTAGCTGAGCCATTTTTTCTCTTTGCAAGTAGTTGTTCCACGGCCTTCTCGTGGGTGAGGGCCGTGACTTAGGGGCTGGTTAGGTCTAAACCTAGCAAGTATTCTGTCCCTTTCATGGGGCGTCCGGTCATGAGGGTGTGTGGGGTGAAACCTGTGGAGGTGGAAACGGTGTTACGCAAAAACATCAGTGCAAAGGGGAGGACCGAATCCCAAGTGGTGTTGTTTTGCTGGACCATTTTTCTAAGGGTGGTTTTTAGGGTCCGATTCATGCGCTCCACTATACCACTCGACTGAGGGTGGTACGCAATGTGAAATTTTTGGGTTATGACAAATATCGTGAGGAAGTTCTGCATGACCCGTCCCATAAAGTGAGAACCTTGGTCCGATTCAATACTGCGGGGGAGTCCCCATCTTGTAAAAATGTGGTGGGTTAGGATTTTGGCGGTGGTTTTTGCAGTGTTGGTGCGGGCTGGAAATGCTTCCACCCACTTTGTAAAAGTGTCAATGACCACCAGAACATATTTATAGCCATTCCTGCAAGGGGGCAATGGACCTATAAAATCGATCTGGAGGTTAGTCCAAGGGCCGTTAACGGGTCGGGTGTGGCTGAGATGTGCCTTTTTGGCATACCTATCTGGGTTGTTTTGCGCGCAGATGAGGCAATTTTCGATGTAATGGGATACATCCTCTTTAAGATTTGGCCACCAACAAAGCTGCTTGAGGTGGGCTGCGGTGGGTTCTATTCCCTGGTGTCCATGGCCATCATGGAATAGACAGATCATCTGATTCCTATCTTGTACAGGAACCACGTAAAGGCTGTCTTTTAGCACCACACCATCATGTGTGTGTAGCGCACAATGACTTACGAGAGAGACGAGAAGTGATGAAGTCGATTCAGGCTTTATTAAGCGAGACTTGTCCCCAGCAGTTCAGCAACAGAATGAAGCGGTGGGGAGAAGCTCGGGTTCTTATACTCCGCCTTCAGGGCGGAACCAGGAGTCAGCAGCCAACCAGGACCCGGGATCTGTCAGCCAATAGCATCACGGCTTCACAGCCCCACATGACCCCTAATACATACCACCACAGTGTGGTTATGGTATTCCGGAACCTCTCATATGAGGCTGGAAACGTCCCTTTCACGATTTCAGTGAGAGCGCTATCCTGCTTCTGGGCCGCTACTAGATCCTCGATCCTAGTCTGCGCGACCTGAACTGCACTCACTGGCGCACTCACTGGGGCGCTCTCGGGGGGGTTCCAAAAATACCCATGCCTGGATCCTCCCTTAGCCAGCGCGTCGGCTTTTACATTTCCAGGGGAGGAGGAACGATGGTGGCTGCGGACTTTTATAATGCCAAAAGTCCGGTTCTTGGCCTTTTCCAGAATATGGCGGAGTAATGGGGCTGAGGGGAGGGGTTTTCCATCCGCGGAAACAAATCCTCTTGTTTCCCAGAGGGGCAGAAATTCGGTGAGGCTGTTGCAGACGTACAGACTGTCTGAATATATGTCTGCTGGGCTGGGGAATCTGGGTGGTCTACAATGTAGGCGATGGCCGCAAGCTCTGCTGCCTGCGCGCCTAAGTGCCCGGGCAATTTTAATGCGATTTCTTCGAGGGCGCGTCCCTGCGCATCCTCCACATAAATCCCACAACCCGTTATGCGTTGCCCATCCAGGATTGTGGAAGAACCATCCACATAAATCCTGATGGGGTCACACGTGTCCGGGTGAGGGGGGTTCTGAGATGGAGTGGCTAGTTTTCTGGGGGGTGTTCTGGCTATAAAGGGGCTTGTATTATGGTGGTGCGAGATGATTTCACACTCATGGGGTGTTCCGGGGTATTGTAGATTGTCCGCTAAGTATGTGTGAGTCTTTGTCCGTTTTACTGTGATGTCCCGTCCTTGTAAGAGAAGGGTCCACCTAGCAGCGCGGATTTGGCTGACGGTACCGTCTTTAAGTCGTCCGTCCAGTAAAAGTTGTGTGGGGGTGTGTTCGGTCAAGATGGTGATGGGGTTCAGTCGTGTAATGTAGGAAAAGTACTGGACTGCCCAGAAAACTGTGAGCAGGTGCCTCTCACAGGCTGAAAATCTCTGCTCCACAGCATCTAAAATTCTGGAGGCATAAGCTACGGGTCTTAGCTGGTCGTGCCGTTCCTGCAGGAGCACGGCTGAAAGGGTGCGGTCTGTGGTCGCTACCTCTATGGCGAAAGGGGAAAGAGGGGTGCTGTCTTACTGGCGAAACCATCAATGTGGTTTCGGCAGTAGCCAACCAATCCTAAAAACGACCGGAGGGCTGACACGTGTTGGGGAAGGGGCAGTTTAGCGATTGAGTCAATTCTTTTGTGCTCGATCTCGCGTTTGCTGTGTGTGATGATGGTACCCAAATATATCACCTTTTCTTCCAATATTTGGGCCTTTTTGGGGTTTACTTTACAGCCAATGGAGTGTAGTAACTCCAGGAGTTCGGACAGAAGCTCAATGTGCTCTTCCTTTGTGTCTGTCTGCAGTAGTAGGTCGTCTACATACTGTACCAGACATTCGGGGCGAGAAAAGTTTGCTAGTCCATTTGCCAGCTGTCGGTGGAAAATGGAGGGGGAGTTGTGGAAGCCTTGTGGCAGGCATGTCCACGTGTACTGCTGAGCTCGGAAAGTGAAGGCAAATTTGTACTGGCACGCCTTTGCCAATGGAATGGACCAGAACCCATTACTGACGTCCAAAGCCGTGAAATATCGGGCATGGAGTCCCTGTTTGAGCATGGTCACGGGACTTGTTGCAACGGTGGGGGCTGCTGCGGGGGTGACTTTATTGAGTTCTCGATAATCAATGGTTAAACGCCATGATCCGTCGGGTCTCCTTACTGGCCAAATCGGGGCATTGTTAGTCGAGGCTACCTGTCTTAGGACGCCCTGTTCTAACAAGCTTTTTATGACCTTTAGGATTTCTCCCTCTGCTTCTAGGGGAAATCTGTACTGTTTCTGGGGTCTTGGGTCCGGTCCGGTTATCTGTACGGAGCCGGTCATCCGTCCACAGTCGTGTTTATGGGTTGCAAATGCTGCCCTGTTTTTCTGCAGGACTGCCCTAACCTGTCTGTCCGTGCTGAGTGTGCTGGGGTGAAACTAAAACTCGCGTACGGCGCTGATTTTGTTCATGTAGTCCCCTATATTGAGTGTTGCGGGGGCTCTAGCGGATTTCGCCATCTTCCAGACACACTGGTTGACTGGATCGAAGGAGAGGTGGTGTGAGTTCATAAAATCGATCCCTAAAATGTGCTCTGCTGTTGGGGGCAGGTCGACTAACACTACGGGGTGCTTTGTATTAATATTTACGATCTGGATGGGTACAGGGGTCGTGATATGCCCCTGTTGTGAGTGGCCTGTGAAGCCGCTGAGGGTGATAGTGGATGTGGTGGGCCACGTGTCCTTACCAAGGGTGGAGGAATTTAAGGTTGTGCGGGACCCTCCTGTGTCCCGCCACGTGGTTCAAGTTCAGGTTATGATTAATAATACAGCACACCGCTTAGTAAGGATTAAAACAACGGTCATTTATTATATACAACAAGCAGTATTAATACACTAATACTACTATCTATATAATAAACCTATCACTACTGGCCAATACTTAACTTAGGAAGAGCCCACCAGGTCAGGGAAACGAATGGCTTGTCCAATCAGATCTGGCCCGCGGGATTCAAAAGGCTGCTACAGGTCGGTGGCTAGGTGTCTCTACCGGATAGCGATCGCTGGATTCAAACTTACTGTTGCTGGTTGCTGGCCTTGCGAAGGTCTCGAGCAGGCGAAGAGGAGAGAGAGCGAGATCTGAACTTGGACCCTCACTTTTATAGGGCCCAAGGGCTTCCCGCCTCCCGGGGCGGTCCTTGACCCTGAGTCCCAAGTGATTGGATCTGTCCCCAATCGCTGGGGTCGATGTGTCCAATGGTGAGGCGATTCCTCGATCGGGGGGTGGTCGCTCACCTGTCTTTGTTTCGGCCACTGCAGGCGCCGACAGGTCTGGCCCGGTATTCAATTGCTAATATGTTGCAATTGTTCCCGGGGATAGCTGATTAGACTGCAGATGTCTGGATAGATGGGCTGCAAACAGTCCTGAATGCAACTGCAAATACCTGGGTTGATGGGCTGTTGATAGCCCTGAGTATCGATCTGGGCTAACTTCCCAGAGCCGAATATGCAATACTGTCTGCAGCTGCCTGCTTGTGTCTTCTTAGCTGCTTTTCCCAGCAGTCTTTGGGTTAGCCATTTTAAACTGGGTTTTGGCCAGATTAATCGGGACGCAGCCATTTTACGTGGCTACAGTATTGACCACGGTCCGAATATTCGCCGAGACGGGGCCCAGGGAGTGCCACATTCCTGCCAAGGTCTGTGCGATCTCGACCTGTGAGTGCGCGACGCCATCCATCACGTGCGCCAGGCGGTCTATGCTCGCCGCGACCGACTGCTGGGACTGAGCCATCGCTTGCTGGGACCGGGCCATGGCATGGTGAGACTCAGCCAGGGCCCGGAGAGCGGCGGCAATGTCGTGTTGGCTCTGGCACATGCCTACTTGTGAGAGGGCAGCCCGCTCCTGGGCCATGGGCTTCACGTGCACACGTCATCCAACGCCTTGCAGAGCCTGACCCATGGCCAAAACCCCTTCACCCATTGCCTCCACCGCGGACACCACCCGTGCGGTGTCGGCCTGGGTGGCTGCGATGAGTGGCGCCAATCCCTGCTCCTGGACGCGGATAGACTCCTCCAGCTGCATGTGCAGGTCCTGGAAGATGGCCCTCATCCCGTTACTCCGTCCCTGGGTGTCCTCGTGCATCAGTTGTCCGGGTGGGTCAATTACATCCAGGAACCCGGGAACCGTCTGAGTGGCAGCTGGTTGCTGGGCCTGGGCTGCCCTCCGACCGTCCAGCCCCTCGGCTGCTCCAAACTCCACCTGCTGTACCGGCTCGGCTGTGGGGTGCGCACCAGACTGTGACCCGGGAGCCTCATCACTTATATGCCCAACCGAGGTGAGTGTCTCTGCGATGGTGAACGGTGTGGGAGACAGCAGTGCCGCAAGCTCGAGGTCATCATCCGTCCAGAAGTCTGGTGTGGACTGGTCCCCCTCATGGCCCGGCGCAAGCTCCATGCGGGCCATGTCGTCTTGACCTCCAGTTCGATCCAGCGGGTGGGTGGCCGTGATGTGGGCTTCGGCATGACTGTCCACCCTGTGCCCCTGACTAATGTCTGTCCCGGAGGTCTCAGCGTCCCGGTCCTGTGTCCCAGACTGTGAGGTCTGCCCTCCTGTCCGACCAACTGCCAACCTCTGGCGTGCGTCCCTGGGTGCCGTTGCGGTGGGTGGCGTTGCACTGCTTCCTGGGCGAGACGTCCCTGAAGGTTCGGCCGATGGCCCTGGGGAACATAAAAGATTCGGGGTTTGTTAGACACGGTGGCCCGGGTGTATGGTGGTGGTGGGTGCACAGTGTGAGGGGGGATGGGATCAGGGGTGCAGTGGCCAGAGTGTGAGAGGGGATGGGATCTGGGGTGCAGTGGCCAGAGTGTGAGGGGGGATGGGATCTGGGGTGCAGTGGCCAGAGTGTGAGGGGGGATGGGATCAGGGGTGCAGTGGCCAGAGTGTGAAGGGGATGGGATCTGGGGTGCAGTGGCCAGAGTGTGAGAGGGGATGGGATCAGGGGTGCAGTGGCCAGAGTGTGAGGGCGAATGGGATCTGGGGTGCAGTGGCCAGAGTGTGAGGGGGGATGGGATCTGGGGTGCAGTGGCCAGAGTGTGAGGGGGGATGGGATCTGGGGTGCAGTGGCCAGAGTGTGAGGGGGGATGGGATCTGGGGTGCAGTGGCCAGAGTGTGAGAGGGGATGGGATCAGGGGTGCAGTGGCCAGAGTGTGAGGGCGAATGGGATCTGGGGTGCAGTGGCAAGAGTATGAGGGGGGATGGGATCTGGGGTGCAGTGGCCAGAGTGTGAGGGGGGATGGGATCTGGGGTGCAGTGGCCAGAGTGTGAGGGGGGATGGGATCTGGGGTGCAGTGGCCAGAGTGTGAGGGGGGATGGGATCGAGGGTGCAGTGGCCAGAGTGTGAGGGGGGATGGGATCTGGGGTGCAGTGGCCAGAGTGTGAGGGGAGATGGGATCTGGGGTGCAGTGGCCAGAGTGTGAGGGGGGATGGGATCTGGGGTGCAGTGGCCAGAATGTGGGGGGGAGGGGATCTGGGGTGCAGTGGCCAGAGTGTGAGGGGGCGATGACGGGTTGGGGGTGGAGAGGACATGCAGGGTTCTCTCACTTGCTTCTGCGCCTCCGACCTGGCATGGCGCGACCTCCCGGGTGGTGGATCCCCCAGCGAGGTCCACGGCCCACTGCTCGTGAACGGTTAGGGGCTGCAGGACCGGAGAACCCCCTCCGATTCTCATGCGCTCCCACTGGTTATGCACTGTCTTGTCCTGAGGGGGGGGGGGGGTCGGATCGGATAAAGCATCACCATTAGGCGGGTATCATCAGGGCATGCAGATATTGACAACATTGTTGCTGGTTCAGGAGACAGCACGCCATGGGTTCGCTCCAGGGGGGTCCCGGGGCTCATGTGGGTCGAGTAGATAGTTGGGCACCGTGACCCCCCCCAAACCCCCTGAGCCCCCCAACATCGCCCCTGATGCCCCCCAACATCGCCCCTGATGCCCCAGTCCCCCACAACACTCCCAACCCCCCCGTGACCCCCCCCAAACCCCCCAACATCGCCCCTGATGCCCCAGTCCCCCCCTCAACACTCCCAACGCCCCCCCCATCCCCCCCGTGACCCCCCAACATCGCCCCTGATGCCCCAGTCCCCCCCAACACTCCCAACGCCCTCCCCAACCCCACTTCCCCCCCCGTGCGGGGGGGGGGGGGGGGAGGGGGGAGCCTGGGGGCACCCTCATGGCACTTACCCTGGCAGCTCGGGTGAGGTCGTGCAGCTTCTTGCGGCACTGCTCCCCCGTCCGGGGGGTCTGCCCCACAGCACTGACTGCAGTGCCCACCTCCCGCCAGTCGCGCCTCACCGCGCTGGCTGGCTGCCGATGCCCACGTCTTGGGCAGAGGGTGTCCCATCTCCGCTCCACCTCATCCAGGTCCAGGTCCGTATCCCGGAACCTCGGTGCGGCTCTTCGGGGCTCAGCCATCTCCTCAGTTCTCCTCCGAGTCCTCTGTACGCGGTTCGTGCAATTTATGACGCAGCGGTGCGTCATCGGGCGACGCGGCCTTCGCGGAACGCCCCCCCGAGGTTCTCACGGCCCCGATCCTAGCCCTTTTTCGGGCCCTGAATCGGTCGGGATCGGGGCCGTTCCGCCCCGTCGTGAACCTTGACAGCGTTCACGACGGCGCGGCCACTTCGGCGTGGGAGTGGAGAATCGCACCCCATATGCTGCCTGTCCCCTTTCAGAGAGAGCGATTGGTGGTGATCAGGTGACAGGTGTGGTTGAGAAGGCAGGGCCTTGATGAATAGTATCAGCTGGTACAGGAATTGAACCCACGCTGTTGGCGTTCCTTTGCATCGCAAACCAGCCGTACAACCAACTGAGCTAACCAGCCCCTGACCTACGAAAGACAGGATTGGATTTGATGATGCACAACAGCTCTCCAGTTCAGCCCTGGGGGTTTGTCTCTTTTCTCTCCATAACGCCTGCCTCCTCTTGCTGCGCAACTTGCTCAGTAAAAGTTTCTGCTTATTAACCCATTCCAAGCCACAAACCACCGTGTTATCAATGATGTTATTGCATTCTAATTGGCAAGTCTAATTCTTAATTGGTTTAGGGAACGTAAGATCAATCTGTGATTGGTCTAGATGGGCATGATCAGTTTCTAATTGATTTCTCAAAGGTGATGGTCATCAATTGATATCATTTACCATAGTCTTATTAAGGTGTCACTACTTATGGGACAATCCCTCGCATTAAAGTTTGTTTCCGCTAATTCTTGCTGTGACAAAATAATATTTTGAATTCGTAGACCATGAGAATAGGAACAGAGACTTCCGGGTGCGGCGATGACCAGCTAAGTCGCACGTTTCGGCAGCTCCCGGTGGAACGGACTTTTGGGCTCTCAATAGGAGCCCCAACGGCAATTTAAACGGCCAAAAACACTGTGCGGTAAACTAGAAGGGAATCCCCCCGGACACGCATGGATAAAGGAGAGGATAGCAGCCGGATTGCGGAGGATCCTCTGGAGCAGCGGCAAGGAAGGCAAGCTCAAAGCAAGATGGCGTCGGAAGGTGGCCGTTTGTTATGGGGCCCAGACCAACAAGAGTTCCTGCGGCGCTGTGTGGAAGAGCTGAAAAAGGAATTGAAGAAGGAGTTGTTGGCCCCAATATTACAGGCGATTGAAGGGCTAAAGGAGGAGCAGAAGACCCAAGAGCAGGAGCTTTGGGTCGTGAAGGCAAAGGCTGCTGAAAACGAAGATGAAATACAAGGCCTGGTGGTGAAGACAGAGACGCACGAGGCACAGCACAAAAGGTGTGTGGAAAGGCTGGAAGTACTGGAGAATAATTCGAGGAGGAAGAATTTAAGGGTTCTGGGTCTTCCCGAAGGCGTAGAAGGGGCGGACGTCGGGACATATGTGAGCACGATGCTTCACTCGCTAATGGGATCGGAGGCCCCGACGGGCCCTTTGGAGGTGGAGGGAGCTTATCGAGTTATGGCGCGAAGACCAAGGGCAGGAGAAATACCTCGAGCCATAGTGGTGAGGTTTCACCGCTATAATGACAGAGAGATGGTCCTAAGGTGGGCGAAGAAAACTCGGAGCTGCAGGTGGGAGAACGCGGTGATCCGCGTACACCAGGATTGGAGTGCGGAGGTGGCGAGAAGGAGGGCAAGTTTTAATCGGACTAAGGCGCTGCTTCACAAAAAGAAGATCCAGTTTGGGATGTTACAACCGGCGAGATTGTGGGTCACACACCAAGGGAAGCACCACTACTTTGAGACGGCAGAAGAGGCGTGGACATTCATTGTGGACGAGAAGCTGGAATAGTCTGGCGAGAGCAAGAACTTTTGGGACAAATTGGTGGGGTGATTATGTGGGGCGAGGTAAAAAGGGGGGGGGGATGATTTTTCAGTTTGTTAATCTTGCGATCCTGTAACTTTTCTCTCTTGGGGGGGGGGGGGGGGGTGGTGAGTATGAGGAACTGTGGGTGCCGGTCATTAGGGGCGGGGCCGGGTGGGAAACGCGGGCTTTGTTCCCGCGCTATGGTAATTATGGCGGGAACAGGGACGCAGGAAGGAGGGGGCCTCGCACAGTGGGGGCCGAGGACAAGGGGGGAAGCCGAGGTCAGCCAGAGTTAGCTGACTTCTGGGAGCAACATGGGGGGGTGCAACTACGCTAGGAAGGGATCTAGGAGAGGGGGGGGTTAACTGGGTTGCTGCTGCTAAGGAGAAGGGGGAGCTGTTATGGGATGGGGTGGTCGAGGCGGGAGGGTGCCGTCGGGGGGGATACACGGGTACGTGGGAACCGGGTGAGGAGCTGGGTTAAAAAAGGGGATGGCTAGTAAGGGGGGGGGTAAAGAGCCCCCCAGCCCGGCTGATCACGTGGAACGTGAGAGGGCTGAACGGGCCGATTAAAAGGGCACGGGTACTCGCACACCTAAAGAAATTAAAGGCAGATGTGGTTATGTTGCAGGAGACGCATCTGAAACTGAGAGACCAGTTCAGACTACGTAAAGGATGGGTGGGGCAGGTGTTTCATTCAGGTTTGGATGCGAAGAACAGGGGGGTGGCTATCTTGGTGGGGAAACGGGTATTGTTTGAGGCAAAGACCATAGTGGCGGATAGTGGGGGTAGATATGTGATGGTGAGTGGCAGATTACAAGGGGAGGCGGTGGTTCTGGTGAACGTATATGCCCCGAACTGGGATGATACAAATTTTATGAGGCGTATGTTGGGACGTATCCCGGACCTGGAGGCGGGAAAGTTGGTAAGGGGGGAGATTTCAATACGGTGCTTGATTCAGGGCTGGACCGATCGAGTTCCAGGACCGGGAGGAGGCCGGCAGCGGCCAGGGTGCTCAAGGACTTCATGGAGCAGATGGGAGGGGTAGACCCCTGGAGATTTAGTAGGCCTAGGAGTAAGGAGTTCTCATTTTTCTCCCATGTTCACAAAGTATATTCACGGATAGACTTTTTTGTCTTGGGAAGGGCACTGATTCCGAAGGTGACAGGGACGGAATATACGGCCATAGCTATTTCGGACCACGCTCCACATTGGGTAGACCTGGAGGTAGGAGAGGAAAAAGAACAGCACCCACTCTGGAGAATGGATATGGGCTTATTGGCGGATGAGGGGGTATGTTTAAGGGTGAGGGGGTGCATCGAAAGGTACTTGGAGCTTAATGACAATGGAGAGGTTCAGCTGGGAGTGGTCTGGGAGGCGTTGAAGGCGGTGGTTAGAGGGTAACTGATATCCATAAGGGCACATAAAGGGAAACAAGAGGGTAAAGAAAGGGAGCGATTGCTGAAAGAACTTTTGAGGGTGGACAGGCAATATGCGGCGGCACCGGAGGAGGGACTGTACAGGGAAAGACAAAGGCTACATGTGGAGTTTGACCTGCTGACCACGGGTAAGGCGGAGGCACAGTGGAGGAGAGCACAGGGTGTGCAGTATGAGTATGGAGAGAAGGCGAGTCGGCTACTGGCCCACCATTTGAGGAAGAGGGGAGCAGCGAGGGAGATAGGTGGGGTGAGAGATGAGGAGGGAGAGATGGAACGGGGAGTGGAGAGAGTGAATGGGGTGTTCAAGGCATTTTATGAGAGGTTATATAAGGCTCTGCCCCCGGAAGGGAAGGAGGGAATGATGTGTTTCTTGGATCAGCTGGAATTCCCTAAGGTGGAGGAGCAGGAGAGGGCGGGACTGGGAGCACAGATTGAGATGGAGGAGGTGGTAAAAGGGATTGGGAGCATGCAGGCGGGGAAGGCCCCAGGACCGGACGGATTCCCGGTGGAATTTTATAGGAAGTATATGGACTTACTGGCCCCGCTTCTGACAAGAACCTTTAATGAGGCTAGGGAAAGGGGGCAGCTGCCCCCGACTATGTCGGAGGCAACGATATCGCTCCTTTTGAAGAAGGAAAAAGACCCACTGCAGTGTGGGTCCTACAGGCCCATTTCCCTTTTAAATGTAGATGCTAAGCTCTTGGCCAAGGTGATGGCGATGAGGGTAGAGGACTGTGTCCCTGGGGTGGTCCATGAGGATCAAACTGGGTTCGTTAAGGGGAGACAGCTGAACACGAATATACGGAGGTTGCTAGGGGTAATGATGATGCCCCCACCAGAGGGGGAGGCGGAGATAGTGGTGGCGATGGACGCCGAGAAAGCATTCGACAGAGTGGAGTGGGATTATCTGTGGGAGGTGCTGAGGAGATTTGGCTTTGGAGAAGGGTATATCGGAGGGGTACAGCTGCTGTATAGGGCCCCGGTGGCGAGCGTGGTCACGAACGTCACGAACAGACAGAGGTCTGATTACTTCCGTCTTCATAGAGGGACGAGGCAGGGGTGTCCCCTGTCTCCGTTACTGTTTGCATTGGCGATTGAGCCCCTGGCCATAGCACTGAGGGGCTCCAGGAAGTGGAGGGAAGTGCTCAGGGGAGGAGAACAACACCGGGTATCCTTGTATGCAGATGATTTATTGCTGTATGTTGCGGACCCAGTGGAGGGGATGCCTGAGATAATGCAGACACTCAGGGAGTTTGGGGAATTTTCGGGGTACAAATTGAATATGGGTAAGAGTGAGCTGTTTGTGGTGCATCCGGGGGAGCAGAGCAGGGGAATAGATGACTTACCGCTGAGGAAGGTGACAAGAGATTTCCGGAACTTAGGGATTCAGATAGCCAGGAGTTGGGGAACCTTACATAGGCTTAATTTAACAAGATTGGTGGAACAGATGGAGGAGGATTTTATGAGATGGGACATGGTGCCCCTGTCACTGGTGGGTAGGGTGCAGGCGGTTAAAATGGTAGTCCTCCCGAGATTCCTCTTTGTGCTTCAGTGCCTTCCGGTGATGGTCACAAAGGCTTTTTTCAAGAGAATTGAGAAAAGTGTCATGAGTTTTGTGTGGGCCGGGAAGACCCCGAGAGTGAGGAGGGGGTTTTTGCAGCGTAGCAGGGATAGGGGGGGGGCTGGCACTACCGAGCCTAAGTGAATACTACTGGGCCGCCAATATCTCAATGGTGTGTAAGTGGATGGCAGAAGGGGAGGGAGCAGCGTGGAAGAGATTGGAGATGGCGTCCTGCAAGGGAACCAGCCTACAAGCAATGGTGACGGCGCCGTTGCCGTTCTCCCCGAAGAAATACACCACAAGTCCAGTGGTGGTGGCAACACTAAAAATTTGGGGGCAGTGGAGACGATATAGGGGAAGGACGGGAGCCTCGGTGCGGTCCCCGATAAGAAATAACCATAGGTTTGTCCCGGGGAGAATGGATGGGGGATTTGGAGCATGGCAAAGAGCTGGGGTTGTGCAACTGAGAGATCTGTTCGTAGACGGGACGTTTGCGAGTCTGGGAGCGCTGACGGAAAAATATGGGTTGCCCCAAGGGAATGCATTTCGGTACATGCAACTGAGGGCTTTCGCGAGGCAACAGGTGAGGGAATTCCCGCAGCTCCCGACGGAGGAGGTTCAGGATAGAGTGATCTCAGGGACATGGGTGGGGGATGGTAGGGTGTCGGATATATACAGGGAAATGAGGGACGAGGGGGAGATCATGGTGGATGAGCTGAAGGGGAAATGGGAAGAAGAGCTGGGGGAAGAGATTGAGGAGGGGCTGTGGGCTGATGCCCTACGTAGGGTAAACTCGTCGTCCTCGTGCGCCAGGCTAAGCCTGATACAATTCAAGGTTTTACACAGGGCACATATGACCGGAGCAAGGCTCAGTAAATTTTTCGGGGTAGAGGATAGGTGTGGGAGATGCTCGAGAAGCCCAGCAAACCACACCCACATGTTTTGGTCATGTCCGGCACTACAGTGGTTCTGGGTGGGGGTGGTAAAGGTGCTTTCGAAGGTGGTGGGGGTCCGAGTCGAGCCAAGCTGGGGGTTGGCTATATTCGGGGTTGCAGAAGAGTGCAGGAGGCAAAAGAGGCTGATGTTTTGGCCTTTGCGTCCCTAGTAGCCCGGCGAAGGATATTGCTTATGTGAAAGGAAGCCAAACCCCCGGGCGTGGAGACCTGGATAAATGACATGGCAGGGTTTATAAAACTAGAACGGCTAAAGTTTGCACTAAGGGGTTTGGCTCAAGGGTTCACCAGGCGGTGGCAACCGTTCATTGACTACCTCGCAGAACGATAAAGGAAATGGGAAAGTAACAGCAGCAACCCAGGGGGGAGGGGGGGAGGAGGGCCCGGGCAGGTCCTCAGGGGTGTTTTTGTATAAACATTTGTATTAGGCTATGTATATTGGATTGTTTGATTTTGTTTTTGGAGAGTTATTATTTTTGATAGGGCAGTTGCCATTTAGTTTATATATTATTTATTTATTTGTTAAAAACGGCCACTGTTATTTATACTGTTTTACTGTTGTAAAAAGGAAAACCTTTGTATTGTTTTGTTTGGCCAAAAAATTGGAATACAATATATTTTTTTCAAAAAAGAATAGGAACAGAAGGAGGCCATTCGGCCTCTAGAGCCTATTCCGCCATTCAATAGGGTCATGGCTGATTTGACATTCCTCATGTCCACCTTCCTGCCCTTACCTAATAATCCTTGATTCCTTACTGATCAATCTATTTATGTCAGCCTTAAATATATACAAGGACTCTCCCCTCGCAGCTCTCTGTGACAACACGTTCCAAAGACTCACAACCCTCTGAGAGAAGATATTCCTCCTCATCTCAGTCTTAAATGGACACCGCTTTAGTCTGACTATGCTCTCTGGTCCGAGACACTCCCTTGAGGGGAAACATCCTCTCAGCAATTACCTTGTCAAGCCCCTTGAGAATCCTATACATTTCAAACAAAGAACAAAGAAATGTACAGCACAGGAACAGGCCCTTCGGCCCTCCAAGCCCGTGCCGACCATACTGCCCGACTAAACTACAATCTTCTACCCTTCCTGGGTCCGTATCCTTCTATTCCCATCCTATTCATATATTTGTCAAGATGCCCCTTAAATGTCCCTATCGTCCCTGCTTCCACTACCTCCTCCGGTAGCGAGTTCCAGGTACCCACTACCCTCTGCGTAAAAAACTTGCCTCGTACATCTACTCTAAACCTTGCCCCTCTCACCTTAAACCTATGCCCCCTAGTAATTGACCCCTCTACCCTGGGGAAAAGCCTCTGACTATCCACTCTGTCTATGCCCCTCATAATTTTGTATACCTCTATCAGGTCGCCCCTCAACCTCCTTCGTTCCAGTGAGAACAAACCGAGTTTATTCAACCGCTCCTCATAGCTTATGCCCTCCATACCAGGCAACATTCTGGTAAATCTCTTCTGCACCCTCTCTAAAGCCTCCACATCCTTCTGGTAGTGTGGCGACCAGAATTGAACACTATACTCCAAGTGTGGCCTAACTAAGGTTCTATACAGCTGCAACATGACTTGCCAATTCTTATACTCAATGCCCCGGCCAATGAAGGCCAGCATGCCGTATGCCTTCTTGACTACCTTCTCCACCTGTGTTGCCCCTTTCAATGACCTGTGGACCTGTACTCCTAGATCTCTTTGACTTTCAATACTCTTGAGGGTTCTACCATTCACTGTATATTCCCTACCTGCATTAGACCTTCCAAAATGCATTACCTCACATTTGTCCGGATTAAACTCCATCTGCCATCTCTCCGCCCAAGTCTCCAGACAATCTAAATCCTGCTGTATCCTCAGACAGTCCTCATCGCTATCCGCAATTCCACCAACCTTTGTGTCGTCTGCAAACTTACTAATCAGACCAGTTACATTTTCCTCCAAATCATTTATATATACTACAAAGAGCAAAGGTCCCAGCACTGATCCCTGTGGAACACCACTGGTCACAGCCCTCCAATTAGAAAAGTATCCCTCCATTGCTACCCTCTGCCTTCTATGGCCTAGCCAGTTCTGTATCCACCTTGCCAGTTCACCCCTGATCCCGTGTGACTTCACCTTTTGTACTATGAGGGACCTTGTCAAAGGCCTTACTGAAGTCCATATAGACAACATCTACTGCCCTACCTGCATCAATCATCTTAGTGACCTCCTCGAAAAACTCTATCAAGTTAGTGAGACACGACCTCCCCTTCACAAAACCGTGCTGCCTCTCACTAATACGTCCATTTGCTTCCAAATGGGAGTAGATCCTGTCTCTAAGAATTCTCTCCAGTAATTTCCCTACCACTGACGTAAGGCTCACCGGCCTGTAGTTCCCGGGATTATCCTTGCTACCCTTCTTAAACAGAGGAACAATATTGGCTATTCTCCAGTCCTCCGGGACATCCCCTGAAGACAGCGAGGATCCAAAGATTTCTGTCAAGGCCTCAGCAATTTCCTCTCCAGCCTCCTTCAGTATTCTGGGGTAGATCCCATCAGGCCCTGGGGACTTATCTACCTTAATATTTTTTAAGACACCCAACACCTCGTCTTTTTGGATCACAATGTGACCCAGGCTATCTACACCCCCTTCTCCAGACTCAACATCTACCAATTCCTTCTCTTTGGTGAATACAGATGCAAAGTATTCATTTAGTACCTCGCCCATTTCCTCTGGCTCCACACATAGATTCCCTTGCCTATCCTTCAATGGGCCAACCCTTTCCCTGGCTACCCTCTTGCTTTTTATGTACGTGTAAAAAGCCTTGGGATTTTCCTTAACCCTATTTGCTAATGACTTTTCGTGACCCCTTCTAGCCCTCCTGACTCCTTGCTTAAGTTCCTTCCTACTTTCCTTATATGCCACACAGGCTTCGTCTGTTCCCAGCCTTTTTTCCCAGCCTTTTAGCCCTGACAAATGCCTCCTTTTTCTTTTTGACGAGGCCTACAATATCACTCGTCATCCAAGGTTCCCGAAAATTGCCGTATTTATCTTTCTTCCTCACAGGAACATGCCGGTCCTGTATTCCTTTCAACTGACACTTGAAAGCCTCCCACATGTCAGATGTTGATTTGCCCTCAAACATCCGCCCCCAATCTATGTTCTTCAGTTCCCGCTGAATCTTATACTTGAATCCCAATACGCTGAATCCCAATGAGTAGAGTCCCAACCTGATTAACCTTTGCTCATAAGACAATCCCTCCATACCATCTTGGTGAACCTTCTTTGAACCATCTCCAATGAAATAATATCTTTCGGGGCCTAAAACTGCTTACAGCACTCCAGATGTATACACTTGCAGCAAAACATCCCAACCCCCGTGAAATAAGGGCCAACATTCTATTAACCTTCCTGATAACCTGCAGCACCTGAGTGCTAACTTTCTGTGTTTTGTGCACAAGTGCCCTCAAGTCCATTTGTGTTGCAGCTTTCTGCAGATTTCCTCCATTTAAATAATACTCTGCTCTTTTGTTCTACCTTCCAAAATGAACAACTTCACATTTTCCCACATTATACTGCATTTGCCAACTTTTTTCCCACTTACTGAACCTATCGATATCTCTTTGCGAACTATTTGTATCCCTCTCAACTTACCCTTTGACCTAATTTTTTGTCCGCAAATTTGGCTACAGTACGGTTGTGTCCTTCCTCCAAGTCATTAATATGTATTGTAAACAGTTTACAATAATTTTATTGTCACAAGTAGGCTTGCATTAACACTGCAATGAAGTTACTGTGAAAAACCCCTAGTCGCCACATTCCAGCATCTGTTCGGGTACACAGAGGGAGAATTCAGAATGTCCAAATTACCTAACAGCACGTCTTTCGGGACTTGTGGGAGGAAACCGGAGCACCCGGAGGAATCCCACACTGACACAGGGAGAGCGTGCAGACTCCACACAGACAGTGATCCAAGCCGGGAATTGAACCTGGGACCCTGGAGATGTGAAACAACAGTGCTAACCACTGTGCTACTGTGTTGCGGTCCCAATACTGGTCCATGTTACAGTGAAAAAGAACCCCTTATCCCCACTCACTGTTTCCTGCTCATTAGCCAGTTCTCTATCCATGCCAATATACTACCTCCAGCTACGCAGGGATCACTGCTCGGACCTTTGTTGTTCATATATAAATGATTTGGAGGAAAGTGTAGCTGGTCTGATTAGTAAGTTTGTGGATGACACAAAAGTTGGTGAAGTTGCAGACAGTGATGAGTATTGGTAGAGGATACAGCATAATATAGATTGGTTTGAGAGGGCACAGAAGAGGTTTCCCAGGATGTTGCTGGCATAGACAGAATGGATAGCCAGACCCTTTTTCCAGGGTGGAAAAGTCAATTTAGTTGGGGACGTAGGTTTAAGGTGCGAGGAGGGGAAAATTTAGAGGAGATGATGGAGACTAGATTTTTGCACAGAGGATGATAAGTGCCTGGAATGCGCTGCTGGGGAGGTGGTGGAAGCAGATACGATAGTGATGTTTAAGAGGCATCTTTACAAATGCATGAATAGGATGGGGATAGAGGAATATGGACCCTGGAAGTGCAGAGGGTTTTGGTTTAGACAGGCATCATGATTGGCGCAGGCTTGGAGCACCGAAGGGCCTATTCCTGCGCTGCACTGACCTTTGTTTCCATGGGCTCTTATCTTATGATGGGCTATTAACCTTTTGGGAGACACCTTGTCGAATGCCTACTGGAAGTCCAAATGTTACACATCTACGGTTCCCCTCTATCCACTCTGGTTGAGACATCCTCAAAAAACTCTCATAAATTAGTCAACCATGATTTGCCTTTCATGAAGCCATGCTGACTGCTTAATTAGATATAATTTCCAAAATGTGCTACTATTACTTCCTTAATAATTGATTCCAACATTTTTCCAGCAATAGATGTTAGGTTAATCAACCTACAGTTACCGGCTTTTTGCCTCTCTCTTTTTGAATAGGGTTGTCACATTGACAGTTTTTCAATCCTCCGGTACTTCTCCAGAATCCAAGGATATTTGGAAAATTACAACCAATGCATCCACTACCTCTGTAGCTACTTCTTTTAGGATCCTAGGATGCAAGCTATCAGGGCCAGGGAACTTACCTGTGTTTAGCCACATTAATTTGTCTAATATTACTTCTCTAGTGATGGTATTTAATTCATCCCCCGCATTCTTTAGTATGAATGGGATGTTTAAAGTATCTTCCACCGTAAAGACTGATGCAAAATATCTGTTTAACTCCACTGCCATTTCCTTGTTCCCCATTAACCAATCCGGATTCATTTGGCTGAGGTGGACTGGCCAGCATTGCTAGAGGATAAATCAGTGGGAGGCACTAAAAAGCAAGATTCTAAATGTACAAAGTAGACATGTCCCCTCCAAAAATAAGTGCGGTACTGCCAAATCTAGACACCCCCCCCCGTTGTACAGGGGAAGATAAAAACAGAAAAAGATAACATACGATAGGCACGAAGAACTAAGCACTGCAGATAGCCTAGACGAGTATAGGAAGTGCAGGAATGAAATCAAAAAGGAAATAAGAAAATCAAAGAGGGCATGAAAAAAACCTTAGCAAATAAAGTTAAAGAAAATCCAAAGATGTTTTACCAATATATTGATGGTAAAAGGTTAAGGAAAATGTGGAACCTATCAGAGAAGAAGGGAGCTTGCAGGAACGGGTTTTAAATGAATATTTTGTCTCCCATGTTTACAAAGGAAATGGATGGTGCAGATATAGTAGTCCAGGAGAAACACTGAGATACTGGATGGGATAATCCTAAAGAGAGAGGAACTACTCGAAGAATTGAAATCCTTGAAAGTTATTAAGTCGGCAGGGCCAGGTAGATTGTTTCCAAGGCTACTGAAAGAGATCAGAGAGGAGCTAGCAGATGCTCTGAGGATGATTTTCCAATCCTCACTTCGATACAATGTAGGACTGGAGAAACGCAAATGTGATTCCATTGTTTAAAAAGGGATCAAAGGAAATGCCAATCAATTATAAACCAGTTAGTCTTACATCGGTAGTGGGCAAATTATGTTTTTTTTTAAATAAATTTAGAGTACCCAATTAATTTTTTCCAATTAAGGGGCAATTTAGCGTGGCCAATCCACCTACACTGCACATCTTTGGGTTGTGGGGGCGAAACCCACGCAAACACAGGAGAATGTGCAAACTCCATACGGACAGTGGCCCAGAGCCGGGATCGAACCTGGGGCCTCGGCGCCATGAGGCAACAGGGCTAACCCACTGCGCCACCGTGCTGCCCCGATACTGGGCAAATTAGTCGAATCAATCCTAAGAGATGAGATTAACTGTCACACAGAAAGGCATGGACTAGTCAGGGATAGTCAGCATGGATTTGTCAAAGGACGGTCTTGCCTCACAAATTTGATTCTTTGCTGAAGTGGCAAGAAGGGTTGATGAACGTAGAGCAGTGGATGTGATGCACATGGATTTTAGCAAGGCATTTGGCAAAGTACCACATGGCAGATTGGTCAAGAGAAGTGCCCCTAGATACAGGGCAATGTGGCAAACTGGATAAAAAGTTGGCTTAGTAACAGGAAACAAAGGGTTTCTCGAAAAGATGCCCGGACAATTCCCATCCACCACCACTCTCCTCCGCCTGGCTGAACTCGTTCTATCTCTCAACAACTTCTCCTTGAACTCATCTCACTTTCTCCAAATCAAAGGTGTAGCAATGGGTACCCGCATGGGTCCCAGCTACGCTTGCCTTTTTATGGGGTATGCGGAACATTCCTTGTTCCAGGCCTAACCGGGCCCCCTCCCACAACTCCTTTACCGATACATTGATGACTATTTTGGTGCCTCGTCATGCTCTCGCCCGGACCTGGAAAATTTAATCAATTTCACTTCCAGTTTCCACCCCTCCATCACTTTCACCTGGTCCATCTCAGACACTTCCCTTCCCTTCCTTGATCTTTCTGTCGCCATTTCCGGCAATAGACTATCCACTACAAGCCCACTGACTTCCACAGCTATCTGGGCGACAGCTCTTCGCACCCTACACCCTGTAAGGACTCTATCCCTTTCTCTCAGCTCCTTCGCTCTTTCGCATTTGTTCCAATGAAGCCACTTTCCAAAATGGTGCTCAACCGTGATTTCCCACCTACAGTTGTGGACAGGGCCCTCAACAGTGTGCGGTCCATCTCCCGCGCCACTACCCTCGCCCCCTCCACTCCCTCCCAGAACAAGGATAGAGTCTCTCGCGTTCTCACATTTCGTCCCACCAGCCTCCGTTATGCAAAGCATAATTCTCTGACATTTTCACCAACTCCAGCGTGATGCCACCACCAAACACACCTTCCCTTCACTCCCTCTGTCAGCATTCGGCAGAGACCGTTCCCCCCGAGACAATCTGGTCCACTCCTCCACCATACCCAGTATCTCTCCCATCACCCATGGCACCTTCCCATGCAATCGCAGAAGGTGTAACACCTGCCCTTTACCTCTTCTATGCTTAACATCCGAGGCCCAAAGAGGGGTAGATGAAGTGAGAGATCTTGGTGAACAAATACACAGGTCCCTCAAGGCGGCAGTTCAGATAGACAAGGTTGTAAAGAAAGCATATGGAATGCTGTCCTTCGTTGGCAAAGGAATAGAATATAAATATAAGGATATCATTTTGGAATTGTACAAAACACTGGTGAGGCTACAACTGGAGTATTGTGTGCAGTCCTGGTCACCAGATTACAGAAAGTACGTAATTGCTCTGGAGAGAGTGCAGAGGAGGTTTACAAGAATGTTGCCAGGTCTCGAAAAGTGTAGCTATGAGGAGAGACTGGATAGGTTGGAGTTATTTTCCTTGGAACAAAAAAGGCTGAGGGGTGACTTAATTGAGGTGTACAAAATGATGAGAGGAAGAGATAGGGTGGACAGGATAAAATTGTTTTCCTTGGCTGACAATTCTAGAACGAGGGGATATAGATTTAAAATAGGTGGCGGAAGTGTAGAGGTGACTTGAGGAAGAACATTTTTACACAGAGGGTAGTGGGACTCTGGAATTCGTTGACAAGTTAGTGATGGAGGCAGAGACCCTAAACTCTTTTTAAAAAGTATCTGGATCTGCACCTTAAGTGCTCCAAGCTGCAGGGCTATGGACCGGGTGAGGAAGGTGGGATTACAGAGGACACCTGGGTATCCTCGGGCTAGCATGGACATGATGGACTAAATGGCCTCCTGTGCTGTAACTTTTGTATGATTCTTTTTCTAAGGGGCCTATGTTCACTTTTATCTGTCTCCCTTTTTATCTGTTTAAAAAGCTCTTATTGTCAGATTTTATATTCCTCACTAGTTTGCCCTCCTAGTTTATTTTCTCTCTTTTAATTATCTTTTTAGTCCTCTTTTGCTGGATTCTGAATTCATCCCAGTCTTTGGGGCTCTGGCTGACTTTTGCCTCCTTATGCATTTTCTTTGAACTTAGTACTCTCTCTAACTTGCTTGGTTAGCTATGGATGGTTTTATCCCTCTCTTATGATATTTCCTCCTTACTGGGATATACCTTTGCTGAGAGTCATTAATTAATTACCTCTTTAAATGTCTACCACTGCTTGTTTATGGTCTTACCTGCTAATCTATCTGCCTGATCCACTTTAGCTAACTCCTTATTTTGTTGTAATTCCTTCCTTATTTTATTGTAATTCTCTTTATTTAAGGTAAACATAGTTGTTTCTGACCCAAGTTTCTCACTCTATCAAACTGAATATTAAATTCTGTCACGTTATGATCACTACTCCCGAGGGGTTGTTTTACTCTGGGGTCATTTATTAAACTTGCCTCATTAGGTGGCACGGTAGCACAGTGCTTAGCACTGTTGCTTCACAACGCCAGGGACTTGGGTTCGATTCCCGGCTTGGGTCACTGTCTGTGAGGAGTCTGCACATTCTCCCAGTGTCTGCGTGAGTTTCCTCTGGGTGCTCCGGTTTCCTCCCAAAAGTCCCGAAAGACGTGCTTGTGAGGTGAATTGGACATTTTGAATTCTCCCTCAGTGTACCCGAACAGGCGCCGTAGTGTGGCGACTAGGGGATTTTCTCAATAACTTCATTGCAGTGTTAATGTAAGCCTACTCGTGACACTAATAAAGATTATTTTTATTATTACTACCAGATTCAAGATAGCCTATTCCCTGGTTGGCTCCATGACATATTGCTCAAAGAAACTATCACTAATGCACTTTATGAACTCATTGTTGTAGCTCTCCATTCCAACTTGATTAACCCAAATCAATCATTTTTTTAAATATAAATTTAGAGTACCCAATTTATTGTTTTACCAATTACCGGGCAATTTAACGTGGCCAATCCACCTACCCTACACATCTTTGGGTTGTGGGGGTGAAACACACGCAAATATGGGGAGAATGTGCAAACTCCACACGGACAGTGACCCAGAGCCAGGATCGAACCTGGGACCTTGGCACCTTGAGGCAGCAATGCTAACCACTGTGCCACTGTGCTGCCCTAACCCAAATCAATTCTTCCTTACCCATTTGTTCAGGATGGGAGAAAAATGATGTTTTGGCCCCATGATAGATATCATGAGCTCATTGTTGCAAAATCTCATTTGATTGGTATTACATCAGACCCCACCAGTAGCTCTCTGTTTTGGACAGTTTATTTGAAGGTTACTGTTACTTCTTTCTGTGGTTACTTGGAATGAGTTACTTTTAATTTTAAAACAAAAGATAAGCAAAGTTGCTTATAACGTTAAAACTAATAAATAAGTTTACAACACACCAATATGAAATATGTAGTGTTTTGCTTTGAATATAAGAGAGAATAGTTTTCATGTCAGCTTCTACTTGAGATGAAACTTGTCTAATTATCTATAGGACTTCATCAAAACAGGCACTTATCAATGTGTTTGTGCTTGAGACAACTGCTTTGCTATAGTATGTTTCAGTTCTTGGTATAAATCAATTAAGCTTACAATAGTTTTCCAAACTTACGAAGTTGCAGAAATTACACAAGTCTACATCAAATACATATCAATACTTGTCAGTGATTGTGCTAAACATAATGTAATAAACTCAACTAACAGACATTAAAATTTAAAAGAACTACAGAGTTACAAAAGCTAATTACATAACTTAATTCTGAAGTTACAAAATCAAAAATGGTTACATTATGTGGAATAAAGTGACTTCCCATAAACATCACAATTTAAACTGCACTAATTCAATGCACAAGGCTAAATGTTTTAATACTCGTTTTACATTGCACAATTGGGATGGGGGGTGCTATCTAGCAGTTGCGTTTAATAAATTATCATTTAATTGGCAGCCTTAATGCCATAATGTTGCCCATGACCTACTCTTCTCCCCCCCCCCACCCCCTCACAAATCCCGGCAGCGTGACATCACAAAAATGAAAAACAGTCATGATGATCATGCCGGGGGCACTGAGATGTTTGTAACCCCCAGGGGGTGAGGGACATGCCAAGTCATTGCCCATCGGCACCCTGGCAATGGGGTTACACTTTGATACACAATCAATACGCTTCAGTCCATGTGGAGTCATATCGATTCAGCATTAATCAGATAGAACTGTACCCAGCAGCGATGTTACAGAAGTGGAGGCTGCTGGGACGGCATTGGTTCTTATACCCTGCCTCTCTGGGCAATGTACATAGCCCCGCCCTATGGTAGACCCCGCGGTCTAGCCAATGGTTATTCCTCTCTCTGGTACCGCAATACCTGGTATTACCACATTCACCCCCTGTTTTAAAAAAAAGTCAGCGGGGTGATGGCCAGTATTACTGTCGCCTTTTCATGGTAGGACCAGATATTGCAGGTACCATGCTATCGAGGGTTGCGGAGAAAGTTCTTGCGTTGTTAATTTTCCTCATGGTGCTGCAATCAGACGATCGGGCGGCCTGGTCATCGTACTGGAGCGTCTAAGTTTCGGCGGCGATCCTGGTGAGGGCCCCGGCAGTAGTGACTCCGGGAACGTGGTGTCATCCTCCCAGGCAGTTTCGTCACCCCTAGGCGGCGCTGTATAGTCGAAAGATGGGCAGAAGGAAGGGGTGCCTGTAGGGGGCGTCGGTGCCTGCTCAGCTCTGGGTCGGGGTTCTGGCGGCAATACTGACCCTCCGGTCAGGTACGGGAGGGGGGGGGGGGGTGGCAGTGGCTCGGGAGCGCGTGGTGCTCCGGCGGGCACCAGGTCCCGGAGGGAGACCGTATCTTGGCGTCCGTCGGGGAACGCTACGTAGGCATACTGGGGATTGGCATGCAGCAGGTGGAGCCTTTCGACCTGCGGGTCCGACTTGTGCGCCCTCGCATGTTTCCGCAGCAGGACAGTTCCGGGTGTTGCTAGCCAGGTTGGGAGCGAGGTCCCCGAGGAGGGCTTCCGTGTCGGGGTGGACGAAGCTCTCCGTGCTCCCAGAGTCGATGAGGCATGACGTCACGTGGCCGTTGATGCCGATCGTCGTGGGGGCCTTTGCTAGCGTTCGGGGCCGACTCTGATCCAGGGTAACGGAGGCCAGCTGCAGCAAGGAGGGAAGATCGGGCAGCGCATCGTCAGCCATGTTGGGGGCTTGAGGCCCCATCCAAGATGGCGCCGTCCATGCATCGCACATTGAGTCCGGGGACTCCGAGGATGGCGGCAGGGAGAAACAAAATGGCGGCAGGGAGGGACAAAATGGCGGCGCACACTGCTCCCACGAGGCGGAGGCCAGCTGCAACAAAGGGTTTTGGTCGGGCAGCGCGTAGCCAGCCGCGCTGGGGGCTTGAGGTCCCATCCAAGATGGCGCCAGCCATGGATCGCACGTGGAGTCCGGAGACTCGGAAGATGGCGGCGGGGAGGAGTAAACTGGCGGCGCATGCTGCTCCAGTGTGACGGAGGCCAGCTGCAGCAAGGGGTTTTGGTCCGGCAGCACGTAGCCAGCATTGCTGGGGGCTTGAGGCCCCATCCAAGATGGCGCCGGCCAGGGATCGCCCATGGAGCTCGGGGACGGAGACCCCGACGATTGGACCGGCGAGGGACAAAATGGCTGCGCCTAGTCCTCCAGCATGGTTGCCGGGGGGAAAAATGGCTGCGGCTGCGACGCTGCCTGGCGGTACAAAGGCTGCGGTGCGCGTTGGGCCGGCGGGGCTGGGAAAAGGGAGTGCGGCGGTGGGCCTGGAACGGTCGGGACTCTGAAGAACGGCTGTGGTTGCGCAGCGGGCGGCTGGAGGAATGGCTGAGGGTAGTCATTGGACACCGTGCGGGCGAGGCAGACCGCAGCATAGTGGCCTTTCTTGCCTCACCCTTTGCAGGTGACGGTGCGGGCCGGGCAGCGCGCGCACTGGTGATTCGCCTGGCCGACGGCGGTAGCGGGGTGCCTTGCCGCGCAGGCCTGCGGAGTTAGCGGGTAAGTCTGGGGGTTAAGCGGGTAAGTCTGGGGGGCTGCCACGGCAGGGTGCCACGCAGCCCAGCGGGGCGCGGGGGCGTATGCAAGGGCGTTTTTGTACGCCACGTACATGGATCCTGCCAGGGCCCGGGCCTCGGTGAGGCCCAGCGTCTCCATTTCGAGCAGCCTTCGGCGAATGTCGGCGGAGATCATACCTGCCACGAAAGCGTCTCGAATTAAAAGTTTGGAGTGCTCGTTCGCCGTCACCGCTGGGCAGCCGCAATTTTGGCCCAGCACAATCAGTGCCCTGTAGAAATCTTCTAGCGTCTCATCTGGGCTCTGCCGTCTCGTTGCCAGCAGGTGACGGGCGTAGACCTGATTAAGTGGACGAATGTAGTGTCCTTCCAGCAGTTCCATGGCTTTATCATAGTTTGCCGCCCCTTCGATCAGGGGGTAGATTGCCGGGCTGACCCACGAGCGTAGGAGGTGCATTTTCTGCCTTTCCGTGGGGGTGTCGGCAGCCGTCTCGAGGTAGCTCTGGAAGCATGCCAACCAATGCTTAAAAATCTCGGTGGAGTTTTCTGCATGCGGGCTGAGCTGAAGGCACGCCGGCTTGATGCGGAGATCCATCCTTCAAAAGTACTTATCTGATTAAATTGATACACAATCAATACGCTTGAGTCCACGTGGAGTCATATCGATTCAGCTTTAATCAGATAGAACTGTACCCAGCAGCGCTGTTACAGAAGTGGAGGCTGCTGGGACGGCATCGGTTCTTAGCCCCGCCCTGAGGCGGGGCTATGTACATTGCCCAATGGTAGACCCCGCGGTCTAGCCAATGGTTATTCCTCTCTCTGGTACCGCAATACCTGGTATTACCACACACTTATCCATTTGAATGGGGGGGGGTCCCTTTCTGCGTGTTGGCGGGGGTGGTTTTCTCCTTATTCACCAGGTGTGTCATGATGTCCATCGGTAGGCACGGACTTTTTAGGCCGCGCTCCTCCACTTGATTGTGTGATCCTCGCCAGCACTCTGAAATTGGCACAGTGTGTTGTTAAATCAGGTGAGAAAAGACGGGTTAAACACGGCTTTTTTTGCCTGATCCCACTCTGTGTAATTTTGGGAAGATTGCGTGCTAGGTCTTTGAATTTAGAGAAAGGAGCTGAGAATTTTAATTGTATTCTGTAACTAAATTTAGTATTAAATACAAGGTTGGCATCTGGTTTCCTATTTCACCATTTGGCTTCAGAATAAATTAACACCCCTCTCCCGCTTCTCCCCTCCCCTAAACTTGAGTTGAGATGAGAATGACTGACCTTGACATCAAGGCAGCATTCAAATAAGTGTGGCAAAATGGAAGTAAATGGGAATTGGGGTAACACCTGGCACAACAAGAGGCTGTTTTGGTTGTTGGAGACCAATCATTTCAGACATTGTGACAGGAGTTCCTCAGAGTAATGTCCCACGCTCTACCACCTTCGGTTTCTACATCAATGACCTTTCATCCATTACAAGGTCAGAAATGGGGATGCTTGCTGATGATTGCACTGAATTCGGTACCATTCACATCACCTCAGATACTGCAATAGTCCATGTCTATAGGCAGCAAGACTTGGATAACAGATTGGGATAATAAGTGACAAGTAACATTCATGCCAAAAGCCTGCCATGCAATGACCATCTCCAACAACATGGAGTCTAACCATGACCCCATGACATTCAACGGTAATACCATCACTGAAATCCCCCCACTATCAACATCCCAGGGATTGCCATTGAACAGAAACTGAACTGGACTAGCCATATAAATATCTGATTTCAAGAGGAAGTCAGAGGCTGGGGATTTCATGATGAGTAACTCACCTCCTGACTCAACATTTGCATAAGATGTAGGAGCACAAGTAGGCCATGCAGCTGATCGGGTTGATCCACCATTCAATGAGATTGTGATGATCTAATATGATAATCCTCAATTTCGCTTTCCCATGTTATCTCATTCAATCTTGATTCTCTTATTGATTAAAAACCTATCTCAGCCTTGAACATACTTAACGAGGTGGCACAGGGGCTAGCACTGCTGCCTCACAGCCTCCGGGACCTGGATTCAGATCAGCCTTGGGTGACTGTGTGGAGTTTGCATTTTCTCTCCATTTCTGCATGGATTTCCGCCAGGTGCTCCGGTTTCCTCCCACAGTCTAAAGATGTGCAGGCTAGGTGGATTGGCCATGCTAAATTGCCCCTTAGTGTCCAAAGATATGTCGGTTAGATTAGATGGGGTTATGGGGATAGTGCGGGGGAGTGGGCCTCGATAGGATGCACTTTCAGATGGTCAGTATAGACTCAATGGGCTGAATGGTCTCCTTCTGCGCAATAGTAATTCTATGATTCTATGCAGCTCTCTGCAGTAAAGAATTCCATGGATTCACTATCCTGTGAGAGAAGAAATTCTTCCTCATCTCTGTCTTAAGTGGATGATCCCATACTCTGTGATTTTTGTCCTCTGGTCCTAGATTCTCCCACAAGGGGAAGCAACCTCAGCACCCACCCTATCAAGCCCCCTAAGAATGCTATGTCTCAATAAGGTCGCCTCGCATTCTTCTAAATTCCAATGAGTACAGACTCAACTCACTCAATCCCCCTCATTAGAAAATCCCTCCATAACAGGAATCAATCCAGTGAACTTTACCTGGACTGCCTCCTATGCCTGTAGATCTTTCCTTAGATAAGAGAACCAAAACTCTTCCAGCGACGCCCACATCCCATAAATAAATTAGAGTTTTGATTGACAGGGGAATCAAATGTTTTGAGGTCAGGCAGACAAGTGGATTTAAGGCAGGGCTTTCCAAACTGCAGGGTTTGTGAGTTGAGAATCTGGGGTTGTAAGCTCCGCAGCAGCAATGCCTGCTGTGATCTTCGACTGAATGTCAATAGCTGAAATTTCCCTTTAAATCCCCTAATATTTAATGGTAGACGTGATCTTATACTTGAGGCCTGATAAGTTTTCAAGATTTGTGAAGACTAAATCTTTGTTCCGCAGCCAAGCTTTACATCTCCAACTGAGGGGGTCATGGCAATTTGAACCCTCAAAATGGGGTCCGAGTGGGAAACAGTTTGGGACTCACTGACGTAAGACCGCTATCAAATCAGTCATGATCTATAGATTCTTATGATTCGTACAGTCTGTCCCCCAACTACAAAGCACAGGTCAGGAGTGTGAGGAAATACTCTTCACTTGCCTGGATGGGTGCGACTCCAACATTCCAGAAGCTCAGCGCCATTCAGGAAATACCAATCGGCTTGATTGGCACCCCATCGACCAACTTATACATTCACTCCCTCCACCACATGCACACACAAGCAGAAGTGCATGCCATCTGCAAATTGCAGTGCAGCAACTTTCCAAGCTTCCTTTTGACAGCGCCTTCCAAACCTACAACTGTTAGCAGCCAGAAGAATAAAGACAGCAGATACATGGTATCATGGCCATTTGCAAATTCCCCTCCAAGTCACACGCCATCCTGACTTGGAACTATATCAATTATCTTTCACTGCTGCCAATTCAGGGGCTGGATTAGCACACTGGGCTAATAGCTGGCTTTTAAAGCAGACCGAGGCAGGCCAGCAGCATGGTTCGATTCCCGTACCAGCCTCCCCGAACAGGCGCCAGAATGTGGCGACTAGGGGCTTTTCACAGTAACTTCATTGAAGCCTACTTGTGACAATAAGCGATTTTCATTTTTTCATTTTTCAATTCAAAATCCTGGAACTCCTTCCCTACAGCACTGTGGATGTACCTACACCAAATTTACTGCAGTGGTTCAAGAACTTGGCTCACTACCACTTTGTTGAGGGGAATTAGGGATAGGCAGCAAATGTTGTCCTTGCCAGGGATGTCCACAACCTATTATAGTATTTTTTTTTAAATTTAGAGAACCTAATAAATTTTTTCCAATTAAGGGGCAATTTAGCGTGGCCAATCCACCTAACCTGCACATCTTTGGGTTGCGGGGGCGAAACCCACGCAAGCACGGGGAGAATGTGCAAACTCCACATGGACAGTGATCCAGAGCCGGGATAGAACCTGGGACCTTGGCGCTCTGAGGCAGCAGGGCTAACCCACTGCACCACCGTGTTGCCCCCCATTATAGTATTTTTAATAGATCACATTAGGGAATCATATATCGTATATCAATGATTTAGATGAGGGAACTAAATGTAACGTCTCCAAATTTTCAGATGACACAAAGCTGGGTGGGAGAGTGAGCCGTGAGGAGATGCTTCAGTGTGGGGGTGGCATAGTGATTAGCACTGCTGCCTCACAGCACAGGGACCAGTGTTCAATTCCAGCCATGGGTAGCCTTCTTTGTTGGTTTGATGGGTTTGCACATTCTCCCTGTGTCTGCGTGGGTTTCCTCTGGGTGCTTTGGTTTCCTCCCACAGTCCACAGATGTGCGGGATAGGTGGATTGGTCATGCAAAATTGCCCCTTAGTGTCCAAATGTTAGCTGGGTTATGGGTTTGCAGAGGAGTGGGCCTAGGTAGGGAGCTCATTAGAGGATCAGTGCAGGCTCAATGGGCAGAATGGCCTCATTCTGCACTGCAGTGATTCTATGATTTGGACAAGTTGAGTTTGTGGGCAAATGCATGGCAGATGCAGTTAAATGTGGATAAATGTGAGATTATCCACCTTGGTAACAAAACCAGGAAGGCAGATTATTATATGATTAGCTGTAGATTGAGAGAGAGGAATGTGCAATGAGAGATGGGTGTTCTTGTACACCAGTTGCTGAAAGTAAGCATGCAGATGCAGAGGGTGATGAAGAAGGCAAATGGTATGTTAGCCTTCATAGTGAGAGGATTTGAGTAGTTGTAGTTATACAGGGCCTTGGTGAGACAACAACTGGAATATTGTATGGGTAGATCAGTGTACCTGGGTAAAGTGTTCTTTCGGAGGGTCGGTGTAGACTCAATGGGCTGAATGGCCTCCTGCTGCACTGTCAGGATTCTATGATTTTACATGATCTCATAGAATCCGATAAAATTCTAACAGGACTAGACAGGATAGATGCAAGTAGGATATTCCCAATGGCTGAGGAGTCCAGAATTGGGTCATAGTCTGAGGATGGGAGTAAATCATTTAGAACTGAGATGAGAAATTTCTTAACCCAGAGAGTGGTGAACCTGTGGAATCCCCTATCACAGAAAGCAGTTGAGGCTACACATTGTGGGTGCGATTCAGCCACCGTGTAGCGCCTGACGTGGAGCCTGACGCCATGGGTGAATCCTGGGAGAACCCCAAATCGGGCTTCTTGCTGGGTGCCGGTCCAATTGCGAGTCAACCAACCCGCTTTGCCCATCACAATTTGGAGCACACCCTCGTTGGGGGCATGATCCAGATAATATTTAAATGAATCATTGGGCTCATTTAAATATCCTGATGCTGCATCCACCGGTGCCCAAGAGTCAACTGCTATGCCGGTGAGACCTTAACCGGGCGCCAGTTAGCACTAGTTTCCACAAGCGTGGACCAGGCATGATGGAACCTCGGGGAGGGGGGCGGGGCGGCGGTCCAGAGGCCATTAGAGCCTGCATATGGCTGGGAACAGGGCATGGTCGTATCCGTGCATCCTGGCAGTGGGGACTCCTGAAAGTGGGAGGTGGGTGTAGAGATCAGGGCAATCTTTCAAAATGGTACCCGATCTATGACGAGCCGGTCCTGCTGGCGAGCTGAGCGCCGTTTAAATTTCAAAATGTGTCCTCAATGGGAAGAAACTCCCCGAGGCCCGATAAAGTGCCTTTGATTAGCGGTCTCATCGCGAAACACCCCGCCAAAGGCACCCAATACCAGACTTTGACATTTTCCCGGTGAACCGCGCCCTGTGTGTTTTCAAGAGGAGTTAGATATAGCTCTTGGAGCTAAAGGAATCGAAGGATATGGGGGGAAAGCGGGAACAGGTTACTGAGTTGGATGTTCAGTCATGATCATAATGAATGGTGGAGCAGGCCCACAGGGCAGAATGGCCGCTTCATGCTCCTATTTCCTATGTTTCTATATAACTTGCAAGTAGTCGTTCCATGGCAGTGCTTTGGAGGTGAGTATCTGAAGTGCTACTGTGCCACTTTAAATTGTATTTTTTGAATTTCATTTATTTCTAGTTTTGACAATTGAATAACTATAACCTTTAATGTTCTGTCTATTTAGAAACTTTGGACGTGACAATATTTGCAAGCCCAAAGAACGTCTTGGTGAAGGATGATGTTTTCCTGGAATGTAATATTACGGGCTATAGCTCACAACCCCTCGACCTTTCAAACGTAGGTGTTCAGTGGACTGGGCCTCAAAATCAAGAGATCTATGTCTTTAATGGAGGAGAGTTTTCTTTAAAAAGGCAAGGAGCATATATGTCTGAAAGTAAATTACAGGAAGGAGATGCTTCACTTCACCTTACGAATATACAGTTTGACGATGATGGGAAATACACTTGTACTGTATTTGTCACACCTGAAAAGGTAGAAAAGAGTTCAAATTTGCAAGTGTCAGGTAAGACTCTGAAATGCTACCTGTTGTGTTGGGGAAATGTTAAGCTCGAGCTGTAAAATAAGCAGACTTCAATTGGAATCAATGGATCCTTGGGTTGTTACACGTCCTTTTCACCTTTGAGATCTGGATTTTAATGCATCTTGTACTGTTAGAATCATTCTGTTCCTTATCCTAGGAGGGAGAGAGAGTGTGTGTGTGTGTACATAATGTTTTTAAAACATAGCACAAAGAATTGATATTAATATGGTAGATACACTGGTACAAATCTGAGGGCTTTCTTTGCCATCACTTACTCATTCTGTGTATTTCCATAGCCCTGAAAAATCTGTGTCCATAGGCTGATTTCTGCAGCAATGTTGTCTACTTCGGTTTGTCCAGAATGTAGAAAACTTCAATATGGAAACATCAATGTTGGGGCCATAGCTATTTAAAATCTTAATGGCTTAGACAAAGAAGTGGTGACTAATGTATATAAGTTTGCTGATTTTATAGAGCTAAATTGGAATGCATACTTTTTAGAAGGCATGAAACTTGTAAATGTTGATCTTCAGAGAGACTTGAGTATACTTGTACAAGTAATACAAAACTGTAAACCGTCAGGAAAGCAAATGGCATGTTGGCCTTTTGTTGCATGGGGATTAAAGTGGAGGAGTTAAGAAGTCTTCCCAGAGTTGTACTGTGGAATACTGTGAACAGTTTTGGTCTCCGTACTTGAGGAAGGAGATAATTGCGTTGGAGGTGGGACAGCAGGGATTCACTAGATTGTTTCCTGTCATGAGAGGGTTGCCTATGATGAGATGCTGAAAAAATTAGGTCTGTATCCTCTGGAAATATAAGAACTCAAAGAGGTGATCTTATTGAAGCATTCAAGATTTCATGAAGGGGTTTGACAGGGTGTGAGGGGTATGTGGAGTCTTGAACATGGGGGGCACAATCTCAGGAAACTGGGGCCATCATTTAGGATTCCGATGAGGAGAGATTTTGTCATTCAAAAGATTGAGGATTTTTGGAACTCTCTACCCGTGAAGGATGTGATCCAGAATACACCATTCTTCTGACTATGGCTTCCCTGTTTCCAAATTCTTTCAGTAACCTAAGTCCTTTATTTTGGTATTTCCCTACAAAACAACTTCCTTGTTAGCTCTGACTCATTTGGTAGCACTTCTGTCTTTCCGTCAGAAGCTTGTGGGGTCAAGTCCTACTCCAGAACTTGAAGCAAACAATTAAAAGCTGATACTGTGCTGTGCATCACTGGGGAATTCTGCATGTCTCAGAGTGTGGTCCCTCAATGAATCGTTAAACAAAGGCCCTGTATCTCTCCCAAGGCCCTGTCTATCTCTCGGGTGGATGTAAAAGATTGGATAGCACTAACTCTTAAGTAAATTAGAAAAGCTACTTTTGGTTTCCTGGCCAGTATTTATACTTCAGTCAACATCACAAAAACAGATCTTGTGGTTATTATCACATTGTTTGTGGGAGTTTCCTGTGTGAAAATTGGCTGTCCTGTGATTCCTACATTTACAACAGTTACACTTCAAACGTATTTCATTGGTTGTAAGAAGCTTTGGGATGTGCTTCGGATGTTAAAGATGATCTACAGATAAATGTGATCTTAAGATAAATGTATGTTTCTTTTCCACTTCCTTTTCAGCCTTTGGGGGTTAGGGAAAGATGTTGTCCCCCTCTCCCTCCTCTTCCTCCTCTTTGCTTTATACGTATCTCTTCTTCCATTTCCCCCATCCTTGTTCCAGGAATCTGAATTGTTTACATCTGAATTTGAGATATAACAGTAGTTTCTTAATTTACTCTTGATATAATTCATAGAAGAACAAAATAGAATCCCTACTGTGCAGAAGGAGGCCATTCGGCCCATCAAGTCCACACCAACCCTTCGAATGAGCACTCTATCCAAGCCCACTCCCACCTATTCTCGTAACCCCATAACCTAACCTGCACTAAGGGGCAATTTAGCATGGCCAATCCACCTAACCCGCACATCTTTGGACTGTGGGAGGAAACCGGAGTACCCGGAGGAAACCCACGCAGACACTGGGAGAACGTGCAAACTCCAGACAGACAGTGACCCAAGGCCAGAATTGAACCCGGGTCCCGCGGTACTGTGATGCAGCAGTGCTAATTACTGTGCCATTGTGCTGACCCTATTGTGCACCATCTTGTAGAAATCAGTAAATGATTAAATAAATGAAATTGCTGAAGGAAGGAAAGTGTTGTTTTTGGTACATGTTTGTGTGGATTAACTTAGACCTGCCTTTAGATCTTTATTTGGTAATGTCTTTCGCCTATCTGACCTATTGTTACGTTTATCTTTATTGCAGCTCGACCAGTGGTCAATTTGTCCACAAGTGAAATTTTGATCGGATCTGAGGGGTCTGTGAGCTGTAATGTTACAGAATTTTACCCTAAGGACCTTGAACTCCGCTGGGAAAAAATTCCAAACAAGGGACCTAAGGAACCTCAGGAATTAAAAGATGATATCTGCACTGGTGCCTCAATTACCAATATAGATAGAACCTTTAGTATTTCCAGCAGAGTAAGAATTAAACCAACATTGGATGATGATGGAGATGTGTACAGATGTGTTGTGACACATCGGTCAGTTCCTGATAGCATTTCTCAGGAAAGTAAACTCATAGTGACAGGCAAGTTGCCTTCTTTGAAAAATATTTTTCAGTGTGTTTTTGTTAAAGCTTACAAGCATTTTTTACCATTGAATTTCTACTTTGATTTGCACCTGATTTAAATCAGGAATTGATCCTTTATTGTTCCACTATTAAATGACTATTGTATACAATAATTTTTCAAATTAACCAGACATAATGGGGGTGATTCTCTGACTGCTGTGTGCCGCTATGTCAGGAGAATTCCGGGAGAGGCCTGAAACAGGATTCAAGTTGGGCGTCTATCAGTTTCCGATACTCCCAGCCCAGAGTGGAACTTACTCCGGTGGGCTCAGAGGCCATTGTAGCTCCTGGGTGGTCGGGACTTGTTTGGGGTCCGCCCCCATCTGGTCCGCCCCCACCTCTGTGAAGCCAGGCTTGCCGGCTTGTCGGCCCTGCCCTTTTCAAGGCCGGTGTAAAATCTTCTTTAAAAAAAAAAAAAAAATTTGTGGGTGGAACCCCACCAGGTGGGAATCGCACTGCATTTCCCGTTGGGGACCGAGCACACTTACAACTTCTTTGGGAGAATTGCGCCCAACATTTTTAAATTTCAAAATGGGAGACAATGATAAATGTGTTTAAAAGCTGTTTAATAGTACCGCATGTTTGTGCTCTGCTTTTAGAGGTAGTTTTAAGAATTTTATTAAACTGCTGTCAACAGTAGTTAAATTGGGTTATCTTAAAATAGTCTGCTTGCACCCAGGTATAGTGACTGAATCAATTTGAGAATACTGAAAATCAAGAGAACAATAAATGCACAGTAAAACCTTTCTTAAAGTTATAGTTGTATTCCTGAAAATTGTGGCTTTAAGTGAAACAACCTCGATTCATGATTCTTACAATGTTAAAGCTGGAGTTTGTTTTTTCTGGGCAAGAAATGTTCAACGGAAATATTGTAAAATCTGTACCATATGTGTGCAGCATTGTGCAATCCTAGCTGGAATAACTAGAAAAATAAAATAGATCAGCTGAGTATAAATTCAAATTAGATTACACGAGATCATCCAAACAAACCCTGAGCAACACCACTTTTGTGTCTCACCCACAGAAACTTAGCTCAACTTCTTGCTTGCTTTCCTTTTGCACACTGTCTCTATCCCCCTCCTTTCCCATTCTGTTTCTCTCTCTCCTTTCCCAGTTCCTGCCTCCATTCCCATTCTGTCTAATCCTCATCTCATCCCCAACCCGGAGCAGTGTTCTGACTAACTGCAGTCCAAGGCTTTGAGTGGCGCACACTGTCTTGGCTGAGACTCCATCTCAGACTCCCTGACCTGTGTTCTCAGTCCTGCATCACTGGCCTCCCTGCAGCCTTGGCCTCTGGTGAAGGTGGAGGCATCTTCAGAACATGTTTCAGGTGAGGACTACCAAAATGCAAATAACTTTGTTAGAGAAGAAAATATTCACACATAGGCCTTTTTGAGTGAGTAAAGAAGCATTTTATTATATCAGATCTGGGAGAAAGATTTGGACGCTCTTTCTCACTTGAGCTAAGGTTCGCATTGGGTTAATATACAGATTCAAGGGGCGGAATTAGTTGCATTCTCATTTACATACAATCAATCAACTATATTCGCGTCACAATTCATTACATGCCGTCAATCAATTTTCTTAGCATCCAGTTAAAAGCATATATGGTTAAAGTGGGTGTTGTCTCACCAGCTCCTAACTTCATGCAAAAGTCACTCAAGACTAACATAAGGATATGTCCTGTCTGCAGCTGGGGACCTTGAGCTATTAAGGATACATTGTGCTCCTTGTTCTGTGAAGCTATTATCAGCGGCTGTTGAAATACTCCCTATACATACCCACGCTTGATTCTCATGAGGTAGTTTACACAATTTGTAACTTATTGTTCAGGAATGTGGCTAGTTCAGCCATTTTGTGTCTTTAGTATTGCTATCTTAGCTAACAGCCATTTTGTGTCCTTTCTAATATTAACAAGCATTGTGTATACACTATCTATTCTTACAAATTGCCTCTTCTACACGCATCTAAGCCAATGAGTACCTTTTGTCTCAGCAGAACTATTCAAAAGTAATAAAGGAGCAAAAATGTAGTTACAAAGCCAACTAGAATTTATACCATTGTCCAGTATCAGAAAATGTCCCCCAACAACTTAATGATGACAAAAACAACATTAAAAGTAAATGTTAGCTGGGTTGGCATTGTTGATTGTTGTAAAAACCCATCTGATTCAATAATTCCCCTCTTAGGGAAATGTTAGAGGAGTTTCACAGCTATTCAACTACAGTGTATCTCACTCCTCTGACTGACCAGACAATGCTGAGTTCTAGTTCAAGATCTATAGCAGCCTCCACACTTACAAGTAATTTGTATATAACAATAAAAAGTAAAAATTTGTTCTAAGGTAATCAATATCCAATTACAGCTATAATACTGATTACTTGATTAATATCACGTGAGTATTCTTAAACTAATTACAAACTCTCCATGTTTACGCGGTTACAATAGCCAATCACTATACAAAATTAGGTTATTCTAAACTATCCAATCATTAAATAACACAGACACCCATCTGTGGGTCTTTGACTGTTATCAGTTGATTATGAAGTCGAGTGGTCTATCAAAGTTGCTCTTTGACTATTATTCCCTTATTTTTCTGCAATCCCAGAGGATTAGTTGAGGCTCTGCAGCTGCGTTGAATTTAACCCCTTCAATTACACCTTCAAGAATGAAATCTGGCGTCCTTAACTGATCTGGCCTACTTGGGAATCCAGAGCCACAGCAATATGGTTGACTTAAATGCCCTCTGAAATGGTCACTTAGTTGTATAAAATTCTATGAATCCTGAAAAGAATGAAACTGGGCAGACCACACAGCATCAACCCAGGCACTATAAACAACAATGGCACCCTCAGCCCTGTCAACCCTGAAAAATCCTCCTTATTAACATTTGTGGGCTTGTGCAAAAATGAGGAAATCCAGCTCATAGACTAGTCAAGCAACTGCCTGTCATAGTCGTACTCATGGAATCATACCTTGCAAGCACTGTCCCATAAACCTACATCACCATTCCCAGGTATGCCCTGTCCCACTAACAGAGCTGACAATGTCATCGTACACAGTCGGAAGGGAAGTGTCCTGGGAATCCTCAACACACTCTTGATCCCATAAGATCTCATGGTGTCAGTCCAAACACCGGACAAGGAAACCTTCTACCATGCCTACCTCCCCTCCCTGTCTCAGCTGCTGAATTGGCATGAATCCATGTTGAACACAACTGGAAGAGGCACTGAAGATGGGAATCGCAACAGATATACTCTAGCTGAGTGACTTCAATGTCCATCACCAAATGTGGCTCACTAGCAGCACTACTGTCTCAGCTGGTCAAGTGCTAAAAGATATAGCTACCTGACTGGATTGGGAGCAAGTAATGAGAGAACCAACAAGAGGGAAAAACCTTCTTGACCTTGTCTTCGCCAATCTACCTTTCTTAGTCGTCTCCGTCCATGACAGTATTTGCAGGAGTGATCACCACACAGCACTTGTAAAGGTGAAGTACCGTCTTCACATTGAGGATATCCTCCATAGTGTGGCACCACCACTGTGCTAAATGGAATCGGCTTTGACCAGATCCAGCAGCTCAAATTTTGAATTCACAAGGTTCTGTGGGCCGTCAGCAGCAGCAGAATTATGTTGAGACTACAATCTATAATCATGGTCCAGCATATTCCCATCTACCAATACCTCCAGGTAGGGGATTGACCCTTGTTCAATAAAGAGTTCAGATGGGCATTCCAGAAACAGTACCCAGGCATACCTAAAAATTAGGCATCAATAGGTGAAGCTACAACACAGGAATACTTACATGCAGAAGCAGTATTTAAAGAGACTGGGAATGTTTGGCACAGGGCTAAATCGCTGGCTTTTATAGGAGACCAAGGCAGGCCAGCAGCACGGTTCAATTCCCGTACCAGCCTCCCCAAACAGGCGCTGGAATGTGGCGACTAGGGGCTTTTCACAGTAACTTAATTTGAAACCTACTTTTGACAATAAGCGCATTTTCATTTAATTTCAAGAGTTAAACAATCCCAATACGAATGGCTCAGACCTAAGCTCTGCAGTCCTGCCACAACAGTGCAAAAAACAAGCCTTTGTAATCATCTTCAGCCAGAAATGATGGGTGGATGATCCATCTCCTGCCTCCTGAGGTCCACAACATCACAGATGCCAGTCTTCAGCCAATTTGATTCACTCCACATGATGACAAGAAACAGCTAAACGCACTAGATACTGCAAAGACAACCATCTGGTAATAGTACTGAAGACTTACACTCTGGAACTTGACACACCCCTAGCAAAGCTGTTCCAGTACAAATACAACACTGGCATCGACCCGGCAATATGGGAAATTTCGCAGGTATATCCTGTCCATAAAAAGCAGGACAAAACCAACTCACTCATTACCAACCCATCAGTCTACTCTCGAACATTAGCTAAGTAATGGAAAATGTTGTCACTGGTGCTATGAAGAAACGGCACTTACTCCGCATCCCAGAGTACTTAAGGAAGTGGTCCTAGAAATAGTGGACGCATTGGTGATCATTTTAGAGCATTCTATAAACCCTGGAAGAGTTCCAATGGATTGTAGGGTAGCTAATGTAACTCCACTTTTTAAATAAGGAGGGCGAGAAAACAGTGAATTTTAGACTGGTTAGCCTGGTGGTTGGGTAAATGTTGAAGTAAATTATTAAGGATGAAATAACTGAGCATTTGCAAAGTGGGGACAGGATCAGTCCAAGTCAGATGGATTCACTAAAGACAAATCATGCTTGACAAATCTTTTGGAATTTTTTGAGGATGTGACCAGCAGAGCGAACAAGGGTGAACCAGTGGATGTTGTGTATCCGGACTTTTAAAAGGCTTTTGACAAGGCCCCACACAAGAGATTAGTGAGCAAAATTAAAGCTCATGGTATTGGGGATAATGTATTGACTGGGATAGAGAACTGGTTAGCAGACAGGAAGCGGAGAGTGGGAATAAACAGGTCCTTTTCAGAATGGCACGCAGTAACTAGTGGGGTACCGCAGAGTAGTGAGACCCCAGCTGTTCACAATATACATTAATGAATCGGATGAAGGAATTGCATGCAATATTTCCAAATTTGCACAACACCAAACTGGGTGGCAGTGTGTGCTATGAGGAGGCTGCAAAATGGCTGCAGGGTGACTTGGACAGGCTGGTTGAGTGGGCAAATACTTGGCAAATGCAATATAATATGGGTAAATGGGAGGTTGTCCACTTTGTTGGCAAAAACAAGAAGGGAGATTATTACCTGACAGTTAATGAAATGAAATGAATGAAAATCGCTTATTGTCACAAGTAGGCTTCAAATGAAGTTACTGTGAAAAGCCCTTAGTCGCCACATTCCGGGGCCTGTTCGGGGAGGCTGGTACGGGAAATGAACCGTGCTGCTGGCCTGCGTTGGTCTGCTTTAAAAGCCAGCAATTTAGCCCTGTGCTAAACCTGCCCCTGGGGAGTGCAACAAGACCTGGCTGTCATGGTGGAACAGGCAGGCAGTGAGGAAAGCTCATGGCATGCTGGCCTTCAGAGCGAGAGGATTTGAGTTTAGGAGTAGGGATGACTTGCTGCAGTTATACAGGGCATTGGTGAGGCCACACCTTGAGTATTGTGTGCAGTTTTGGTATCCTAGTTTGAGGAAGGACATCCTTGCATTTGAGGGTGTCCAGCGAAGGTTCACCAGAATAATTCGTGGGATGGCAGGACTGACAAATGAAGAAAGACTTGATCGACTGGGCTTATACTCACTGTGTTTGGAAGAATGAGAGGGGATCTCGTAGAAGCATGTAAAATCTTGATGGGACTGGACAGGCTAGATGTGAGAAGAATATTCCCAATGTTGGGAACGTCGAGTACTAGGGGTCACAGCCTAAGAATAAGGGGAGGCCATTCAGGACTGAGATGAGGAAGAACTTCTTCTCTCAGAGTTGTGAACTTGGGGAATTCTCTACCACAGAAAGCTGTTGGGTCCAATTTGTTGGATATATTCAAGAGAGAGCTGGACGTAGCCCTTGCGGCTAAAGGGATCAAGGGGTGTGGAGAGAAAGTGGGAGTAGGATATTGAATTTGCATGATTAGCCATGATCATATTGAATGGTGGTGCAGGCTCAAAGGGCCAAAAGGCCTACTCCTGCACCTATTTTCTATGATTCTGTTTCTAGAATCTGGGGCGGGATTCTCTGACGACCCCCCCCCCCCCCAGCTAGCCGCCGAATTCTCCAGCACCGGATATTCGGCGAGGGCGGGAATAGCGCCGGTCGGCGGGCCCCCCCCCCCGGTGAATCTCCGCACCTTTGGGGCGGCCCAATGCCGGAGTGGTTCACGCCACTCCATCCTGCCGGGACCCCCCGCCCCGCCGGGTAGGGGAGAATCCCACCCCAGCTCACTGACACTCAACTTGGGTTCTACAGGGGCATTCAGCTCCTGCTTGCATTACAGCCTTTGCCCAAACATGAATAACAGAGCCGAAATTCATCGCATCCAGTTTTTAAGCTATTGTTTAGAGAGATCATTAACTGCATAGGTTTGTAATTTCAAAATCCTTAAAGACTTATGTATTTTAAATTATAATTTCAAAAAATATAACCGAGAAATCCCTGAACACATTTGGTGCAAGTCACCATTTATTATTACAATTTTAGTCTTAATTGCTTCTGTATTTATGTTTCAACTTTCAGAGCTTGAGAAACCCTCAATACGTGGAGCAGTTGCTGCAAGCGTATTTGCTACATTGCTGGCATGTGTAATATTGTTTTTTGTTGGAAAATACTATTGGTACAAAATTAAAGGAGGTAATGTATATACTGGTGAAATGTTTCAATTTTGCGGTGACTACGTGTATTTGTGCGGACCTTGTTTTTTTTTGGCTGCTTATTGCATGTTTTCCCCATAATATGGAGATGCCGGCGTTGGACTGGGGTGAGCACAGTACGAAGTCTTATAACACCAGGTTAAAGTCCAACAGGTTTGTTTCGATGTCACTAGCTTTCGGAGCGCTGCTCCTTCCTCCTTCCTCTTCATTCACCTGAGGAAGGAGCAGCGCTCCGAAAGCTAGTGACATCGAAACAAACCTGTTGGACTTTAACCTGGTGTTGTAAGACTTCGTACTGTGCCTTCCCCATAATAGCTCTCGTGTGTTTGTGCACCCACCAGGGAATTAGAGAAAGGAACCTGGAGTTTATATTTGGCTGCAATGGGAAATCTGACTGCAAATTGCACCGGGGTGTTGCTACACAAACTAATTTGCATTTTGTCAAATGTAACGTTCCATGCAATTTTGCTTTAAGAAATATTTTTTCATATGCGTAAGCATAGTAACTTAAAATCACCACTAACAGGATGCTGCCATTAAGTCAAACGCTTTAAGAAAATTTCTTCTTGTACTTCAGCATAGTAACATAAATCACCTCTAAAAGGATGCTACCATCAAATCAAAAATACATTCTGCCCATCACATAAATTAATAATATGGTGCATGAATTTCTGTGCCAGTACGATGCTAGGACTGTAGGCCATACACACAGACTGGCTGATTTTATCAAGCAGCTGTTCCCTTCCACTGTTCACAACAGGCAAGGTGCAGACTTTATCGAACTACCCTGTGCTTGCAAAATTCAAAACAGTGTCTAACATTAAATGTGATTCCACGATTGGACATTTGCTAAATAATCCTCAGTGTGTTAGGGATTATGCTGACAACCTGTTTGAGATTGTCAGTCAGGCTCAGTGTCGCGCATTTGCATGTACTGGAGGTGACATGTTAATGCACAGGAATCTGTCCTTTGCAAGCAGATCAAACAGGTACACACATTGCATCTGTTTCAGCTAAACAAAATATTTGACAACCGTTGACCTGTCATCCCTCCAGGTAATGTCTTGACCAATCAGAGTCATGTTGCCTGATATAAATTTCAAGCATTGCTTGTCAGTCACGCTGGTGCATTCTCCCTGGTAATGCCTCTATCACTCAGAGCCTACTTGCCAACAAATCAGCACCCTCATACAGTTATCCTGATGAATTATCCTGATGAATGTAAGATCAAAAACTTTGACAAGACTATCTCTACCAAATGAGTAACTTAGAATCATGAAATGGTTACAATATAGAAGTCCATTTGGCTCATTAAGTCCATTCTGGCACTCTTCAGAGAAATCTAGTTAGTTCCACTTCCTGCTTTTGCCCCTCAAACCCATTCAGAAAGATCATATCTAGCCTGATTGTGGCTTTAACTCTATTCTCCTGCCTGATCCCTGGGGAGTTCCCTCTAGTCCAAGAAATGCCCGTTTATCACAAATCTCTGATCCCTATCACTTAGCCAATTTCATATCCACTCTCCCACTGTCCCATTTATTCCATAGGTTTCAAGGCCACTCATAAGTTGATTATTATAATAATAGCCTTTATTGTCACAAGTAGACTTACTTTAACACTGTAATGAAGTTACTGTGAAAAGCCCCTAGTCGTCACATTCCAGTGCCTGTTCGGGTATACAGAGGGAGAATTCAGAATGTCCAAATTACCTAACAGCATGTCTTTCGGGACTTGTGGGAGGAAACCGGAGCACCCGGAGGAAACCCACGCAGACACAGGGAGAACGCGAAGACTCCGCACAGACAGTGACCCAAGCCGGGAATCGAACCTGGGAGCTGGCACTGTGAAGCCACTGTGCTAAGTGATTTAGAAACATCTTCAGGAAGTTTATATATCCTGCAACAGCCCCATTACCTTTATCAACCCTCTCAGTTACCTTCTCAAAAAAGTTAGTTAAACATAATTTGCCTTTTAACAATTCCATGCCGGTTTTCCTCAATTAATCTACATTTGTCCAGTCAGATTTTGATTTGGAACATTATATCTAAAAGCTTCCCCATCACTGGGGTAAAACATATTAGCCTACAATTGTTGGATTCATCCTTACACCTTTTATTGAATAAGAACATAGCATTTCTCCAGTTCTCGAGCAGCACTCTCGTATTTCAGGATAGAACTACGAAACTCGGTGCAGTTTGTGTAATATAGCTGTCTGCTGTGCGTTTCAAAAATATGCATTTTTTAATACGTCCTACAAGTGACACAATTTTAAATAACTGAAAGTTACTTTTAAAATATACAGAATTGTACACTAGTTTTATTGGTGTACAGTAATCAGTTTCTCCTAAATTAAAAGAAAAATAGTATTCAAAACTTTGAATAAGTGACTATTTGTGTGTTTGTGCCAAAAAAGACTGGGGATGAGAAACATATCAGCCATGATTGAATGACGGAACAGACTCGATGGGCCAAATGACCTAATTCTGTTACTATATTCTATGGTTATGGACCATGGCTAGTTGTGTGGGTGGGGTCGCTTCCAGCACAGAATTTCTAAACCAGCAGAAAAGGTGACAGAAATTCAGCTTCCACGGATTGCAACTTTCACTGCTTTGGCTGATTGGGGGGGGGGGAATAAAACCCACACAACCTTACTGAAACCCCTGTCCAATGTAGATACACAAAGTAACATGTGAGCCTGTAGCTTAGTAAGATAATAAAAAGAGTAAGCAAAAGAGTGTTTAAATTGTCACATGTTATTTTGTTTTATTAGTTGCTCCAGAAATTCCCGAATGCAACATGCCTTCCATCATTCGCCATTTAGAAGAAACCATCGTCAGTTACCAAGTTAATAGATTTAGACCGTGGAATATTAAAATTGATCTAATCTTGAAGAGGAGAGAAGATCAAATCCAAAGAAAAATTTTTGAATGGTGTAGCCCGGAGAACAAAACACTTTCCAAATCAAAATCAGATGAAGTACACCTTCTTATAAATGGCTGTCAAGAAGACCCATCCTTTCAGCCTCTGAAGCCAAAAATTTGTACTAACAAAGATGGAACTTTCAGAGTACGGTGTGATGTCAAAATATATCCTGATTTATTCAGAGATAATGAGGCTGAATTAACTTTTTGTGTTCACCATAAAGCTATTGCACAGCCTGCTCTGACAGTTGTAAAACTGGATGTTAAAGGAGGTAAATCATTTGCATTATTATTTATGCTCTTTGAATCGAGTCTGGATTTAGTTTGTTAATTTGCGTATTTGTATATATGAAGTGACATGCGGTTAATAATAGTAAGGTAGTTCTGCCATCTGTAGTCTCTAAATTATGGAGAATTTAGCCTGCAAAATAATATTTTCTCGCTCTTATTAATGGTGAAAATTATTTTGGTTTAAAGAGATGACATCTTGGTTTTATTTCTTGTTCCCAAAGTCCCACCAAAAGTTTCAAACATTGTGGTGCCGTTTCTCATTCTGCACAATGAACTTGTGGCCTTGACTTGTTCAATCAATGGATTTAAACCAAGACCATTAAAGATCAGATGGCAGCAAAAGGGGAAGAATGATGAGTTGAAAGAAATCGTTGGTTTTGATCAGAACAACAGAACAGTTGTTCCGACTGACAATGGGACGAAGCGGAAGTGTAACCATCACATAAGTGAAGCTGAGTATGAAGATAAATCATATGGCATCAACAGTGTACTAGTTATTATGCCAGATATACTGCAAGATCAGGGCACAGAGTATATCTGTGAGGTACAGCATGAATGCACTGGAAGTGTGGAGAGGAAATCAATAACTCTGAACATTACAGGTATGTAATATTTTCAATGAGTGAAATGTCCCGAGCATGTTTCTCTAATTGCAGTAATTGTGTAACTTTTTATCTTATACTTTTCCCCATTCTGAATTTTCAAAACATAATGGATTAAATGTTCTGGCCATTTGCCGCAGATAGAATAGAATCTAGGCTCCAATATTTCTAACCCTCCTCTGTTAAAAATCTATAGTAAGTTTGTTTTTCCTGTTTCTTATTCAGCCCCTCCAAAACTGGACAAGATAACATATGGTGCAAAAAAACCGGTTGCAGGAGAGCCCATGACTTTGTACTGTCGAATACATTCGTTTTACCCCAATAACATCAGAGTTACGTGGCTTAAAAATAATGAAGAAATGATAGAAGAATCTGAAGAAAGTGAATCAACTCGGGGAAATGATGGCCTGTATTACTTGACAAGTAGTGTGAAGTGTATACCTACCAGAGCAGATGTTGGGAAGAAATTTAGATGCCAAGTAGAACATGAAACCCTAATACAGACATTGGAAGTTGACTGGGAGCTCGATCAACTGGGTAAGCAACCATTCTTACAACCCCCGGAAATCACAAACTAAAATAACCAAGTTCACTGAAAGAAAACCAAATGGGAAAATTACCAAGACTATACTTTTTGTAGCTTTTTCTCCAACATGAATCACTGCAGTGATTTTCTTCTTCACTGCACGAGAAATCACTGTGTTCCTTTTTCTGTATAGGTCTTCTTTCTCTTTATGAAAAGAGTACCCATGTGTTCCCCCCCCCCCCCCTCCCCAAGGGTACCCATGTGCCAATCACATTCACCCGCCAACTTGTCTGCTTGCAGCTCTCTTATATACCTAACTGCCAGTCACACAACTTCTTGCTTAACTTCCTCCTTATTTATAATTCACCCAGGTCACTTGGAGCTGTATTTATTATTATCCAAGGAAATTACAGTGAATCCTTTTACAATTGTTACAGACTATTCACGCTCTTGAAAACAATTACAGATTCCACAGATCTTTCAAGAAATTACAAATTTTCCTTGCGTTCCGTTTCTGGATCAAATGTCCGTTTGAAAAATAGCAAGGCATCTGACAGCCATACTTTGGAATTCATAGATCATAGAATGTACAGTGCAGAAGGAGGCCATTTGGCTCATCAAGTTTGCACTGGTGCTTGGAAAGAGTACCCCACTGAAGCCCACACCTCCACCCTGTCCCCGTAAACCAGTAGCCCACCTAATCTAAAGGCAATTTAGCATGGCCAATCCACCTAACCTGCACATCTTTGGACTGTGGGAGGAAACCGGAGCACCCGGAGGAAACCCACGCAGACACGGGGAGAATGTGCAGACTCCGCACAGTGACCCAAGCCAGGAATCGAACATGGGATCCTGGAGCGGTAAAGCAGCTGTGCTAACCACTGTGCTACCATGCTGCCCACTCTTGCACATTCAAGGTTTTACATTATTTGCATGACAGGTTACTGCAAGCTGATAAGGTAGTGAGAGGAAAAAGGTATCTGGTGCCTGAATGTGCAGGGATTGCAGCTATGTATCTGGCCATAATTTAGCAGCAGCGCTAGCCACGGGCGCAAATCCTGTAATGGCCACTAAATCTCACGAGTGGCCAAAAACGGGATTTGCACTAGCAAAAATCCCACGTGTGATTTAAAAAAAAATTTAGAGTACACAATTCATTTTTTCCAATTAAGGGACAATTTAGGGTGGCCAATCCACCTACCCTGCACATCTTTTTGGGTTGTGGGGGCAAAACCCACAAAAACACGGGGAGAATGTGCAAACTCCACACGGACAGTGACCCAAAGCTGGGTCGGACCGGGGACCTCGGCGCCGTGAGGCAGCAGTGCTAACCACTGCACCACTGTGCTGCTCTCGAGTGTGATCTTCCCCACCCTCAATGATGATGCGTTTGGGTTCACATACATGAAAGGTGTGAATCTGATTTGCAGATTTTATAATACATTTAAATCTGATTTGCAGCCTAATGCCGCCAATTCCACCCACACCGTATGTTCCCATCCACCCAGCGTGACGGCACGCCGGCGCGAATCACTACTGGTTTTCAAAAGTGAAAACCAGATAGTCCCCGGGTGGTGTGGGACATGGCAAGGGGGTGCCCTGGCACTGAGGGTGTCAGTGCCAGGGTGGCAGTGCCAGGTTGGGGCCCTCTGGGGGAGCTCCATGGGGGTGGAGGGGGTTCCCTTATGTCGAGTGGGAAGAGGCTAATGCGTGTGAGTCGGGGGGGGTGGGGATGGTGCCTGCATTGAGTAGGGCCCGGAGCTGTGAAATGGGGCAGTGACCCGATCCTTTTGGTGGGGTGAGGGCTCAGCCCGATGATTGTTTGGGGGGCGGGGGAGGAGTTGGATTGGATTGAAGCCTGTGAAGGGGTTGGAGCAGTGCTAGTGATTGGGAAAAGGGTTGGTGTCAGTGACTGGGAGAGGGGGAGGTGGCAACAGTGACCAAGATGGAGGGGTTGTGGCTGTGGAGGAGATGGGGGGGGGGGGACACTGATGCTTGCATGATGGGGGTGCCAAATCTCCCTTGGGAAGGGGGGAACACCTTAAATATAACTTTGAGCTCTGGGCGCCCTTTAAAAACGGTGCCCTAAGTGTGTTCACCCTGCCCCTCCATTTAGGCCCTGCCCCTCTAGCTGGCGGTGTAATCCTCACCAGCACTTTAAAATTGCACGGAGTGCTGTTAAATCAGGCAAGAAAAGGCGTCTGTGAAACCGGCGAGTTTCACACAGCTTTTGGATGGGAATAGAGGGATACGGACCCAGGAAGTGTAGAAGATTGTAGTTCAGTCGGGCAGCATGGTCGGCACGGACTTGGAGGGCCTAAGGGCCTGTTCCTGTGCTGTACATTTCTTTGTTCTTTGTTCTTTGTTTTCTTACTTGATCCACACTCTGCAAATTTGGGAAAATTGCACCCCTTAGTTTTTAAGATTGAAGATTTTTGACTTGTTCGTAAGACATTGGTGTCGATGAGCGAGTTCAACAAAATCCCATCCCTAATTACTCAGCAGAAGGTGGCAAGTCACTTTTTTAAACTGCTACAGTTTGTCCTTTGTAGGTATTTCCACAGTGCCGTTGGGAAGGGAATTTCTGATTTTTAACTCCCAATAAAGAATGGGTTGGCGAGATATTTGCACTAGCACTAATGCTTCACAGCTCCAGGGTCCGAGGCTCGATTCCTGGCTTGGGTCACTGTCTGTGTGGAACTGCACCTTCTCCCCGTGTCTGCGTGGGTTTCCTCCAGCTGCCCTGGTCTCCTCCCACAGTCCAAAGATGTGCACGTTAGGTGGACTGGGCATGCTAAATTGCCCTTCAGGTCCAAAAAGGTTAGGTGGGGTTACTGGGTTACGGGGATAGGATGAAGGTGTGGGCTTAAATGGGGTGCTCTTTCTAAGTGCCGGTGTCGACTCGATATGCCCAATTGCTTCCTTCTGTACTGTAAATTCTATGATATTTCCAAGTCAGGATGGAGTGTCATTTGGAGGGGGATTGTGGGTTGTGTATTCCCATGCACCTACTACCCTTCTTCTCTTTAGGTTTAGAAGCTGTTACTGAATTAACCTTGGTGAGTTGCTGTAATGCCTAATGTAGAAAGTACACAGCGCTTCACTGTGTGATGGTGGTGGAGAGAATGAATATTTAAGGTGATAGGTAGGGTATCAAATAAGTGGACTATTTTGCTTTGGATGCCATTGAACTCATTGAGTTTTGTTAGAGCTGCTCTTAGCCACGCAAGTGGAGATTATTCCATCAGTCTTGTGACTTGTAGATGGTGGAAAGACTTTGGGGAGATAGAGTACTGAACTTCTAACCTGTTATTGTCACCACAGTATTTATATGGCTAGCCCAGTTATACTTCTGGTTAATGGTTGCCACCAGGATGTTGATCGTAGGGAGTTTGGCAATTGTAATGCTCTGAAATGTCAAGGGGAAGTGGTTAGGCTGTCTCTCGTTGGAGATGATTATTGCCTGGCACATGTGAGGTCTGAATGTAACTTGCCATTTATCAACCCATGAACCCAGGTCTGAATACTATTCATGCCTTGCTGCATGTGAGCATAGAATGGGGTCTGGAGTCAAAGTAGCAGTCTCTGAGGGTCAATCCTTGTCACCTCTGATGTTTCTATCTTCCCGGTGCTGGTTCACGACACATCCAGGAATAGTGATAGAAGAGTATAGAACATTCCCTGACAGCTATAATTCGGAGTATGACTCACCAGCCTGTTGCTTGGCAAACCTGTGGAAAAGCTTGTTCAATTTGGCGCTAGTTCCCAGATGTTAGTCAGGAGGGCTTTGCAGTGTTGACTGGGATGGGTGTACCAGATGGTGAAATTAACAGTGCCATGAATGAGATGGAAATATAAATTTAATGTCACAGTGGAAGAACACAAAAAAGACAAAATAATCGCTTTGTTAATGTTTTGCGTTGGAAGTGTAAATTGGCTGTAATCAATACATTATTGAACTTTTGTCTCATCCATGTTAAACTAAAGATAGCTCCATTACAGGTGTCATGTCTTCATTCAGATATACCCTAATATTTGTGGCGGGTTCAGAGCAACCTAACTTTCTATTGTACGTTTAATTCATTGAGCTGGATTCTTTGGCCGTGCCCGCCACAAGATTGCCGCGGGCAGGACACGGACCATGTAAAGGTCTATTGATCTTGGAAGAGAATTTCCAGAGACAGAGGAAAATAATATTTGATCATGAAATCAATGTTTGACAATTTATCAAGGTGCAGTAGACTTTCTTTAAAAAGTGCAGCATTCATTCAGTTATGCAATCCCATTAACGCTGATAATTTTGTATCCATGCAGTGTCAGCACCAAAGGTAACAGAAGTTATAGCCGATCCTGTTCACCCAGAAGTGGGAAAACCTGTAACACTTTCCTGCAAAGCATTCAACTTCTTTCCAAAAGACAATCAAATATTCTGGTTCAAAGGGTTTGAGAAAACTAAAGATGGAGTTGAAACAGATGATATTCAGTTGAATAGTACTGGTTTGTACTCTCAATGGTCGAAAAGGATATTCATTCCAACTTATTTGGACCATGGAAAAGAGTTCAAAATGCAAATCCTTCACTCTGAAACTTCAAACAAACCTGTCTCGTCCAGTCATTTTCTGAAAATAATGGGTAAGTCAGATTCTAATAAGAACTTCATAGTACCTATTAAAGAATGTTGAATAGATTATTTGGAAATGGATAGATAGGTTTTAAATTGACATGTTTTAATAGAGGTTGTTAGTCAGGCAGGTTAATATAACAGGCGCTACAATCACGTTGGGGACATTGAAAGAGAAATCTGAGCACATTTTAACCAATAGAACTCCATCACAAAATGTCACTTAAGTTTTTTTTATTGATGATGGCGCAGTGGTTAGCACTGCTGCCTCACAGGCCGGTGATCCGGCTTCGATCCCGGCCCCGGGTCACTGTTCGTGTGGAGTTTGCACATTCTCCCCGTGTCTGCGTGGGTCTCGCACACTCAACCCAAAGATGTGTAAGGTAGGTGGATTGGCCAGACTAAATTGCCCCTTAATTAGAAACAAATAATTGGGTTCTCTACATCTATTTTAAAAAACAAATTTGTTATTGTACCAAGAATAAATTAAACAAAGAACATGTAATTATCTACACATATTATGAACTGTGGTTTGCTACTCATTTCCCCCAAGAATTCTATTGTAAGACACAAGAATCTTAAAAGTTATTTACTTCTGTCAGGACACCCCATTAGTGTGCCACAGTCCTCTGGAGAATTCCCCTCAGCTCCAACAATTCTCAGAGAGAAACTTTTTATTTTATCTCTGGACTGTGGATGGTCCAGTCTGTACTTCCAAGCTAATCTGCTTGAATGCTTTATTTGCTGAAAGACTGTAGGGACCACTGTAGATTCTCCCACTAGTTTCAAAGTCAGCAATCTTCCAGTTTCTGTTCCCTCTCAAAATTCAAACTGAGATTTATCCGCATCTGCCTTTCACATGATGAATTATGACATAATTTTCTTTTTACGCAACATACAGTGCAGGACTATTTTACTGTATTCATCTTGGCGGTGAGCTCCAAACCTGAGCTAACTCGCGGAAAACAGCCTGGTAAATCAGAGAACCTTCTAAGTTCCACCCATCTCGATAACAATGTAGCATGCTCTGGGTTTTTCTCAAACCAACCTTTAGTTAACTATCTCTTATTTACAGTTTATTCTTTGATCTGATTACGTAAATGGGTTATACAGCTTAATAAAAGCAAATTACTGTGGATGTCGGAATCTGAAACCAAAGAGTAAATGCTGGAAAATCTCAGAAGGTCTGGCAACATCTGTAGGGAGATAAAAGAACTAACTTTTCGAGTCCAGATGACTCTTTGTCAAAGCGGGTTATACAGCCTTTCGGGGTTCACTCAATGCTTTAAAACTAATTCAGCTTGAATTCCCAAAACAAAAACATTTCTTGCAACTACTCCTAACTGCAAGGATTGCAGACATCAGGGGCTGGATTCTCCGTTCCCCAACACCGAAATCGTGTTCAGCGACGTGGCGGAGAATCCCCAATAACGCCAAAATCAGGGGCGGTGCTGCTTTTGTGATGCTCCGCCCCCTGAAAAGTACGCCGCACACTGTATCCACGACCTCCGTACATTGGCTGAGGCCTGTCCTGTGATGCTCCATCCCTGACTGGCCAAGTTCCCGACGGCGTAGATCTCTCATGATCTCACCCGTCGGGAACTCAGCACGTTGGCTGCGGACTCAGTCCAGCGGGGCCACAGTCGGGGGAGGGTCGATCCCCGGACAGGGGTGAACATATTCGGGGCTCAGGGCACTGTGATGGGGTGATCCGGGGCACGCGAGCCAGTTGAATGGGGGGGAGGTGCAGGAGGATACTATTTTGTGGGCTAGGTCCGCGAGTGGCATCCGTCATGATGCACGCCGCGGCCGCTGCAGATCGCCGCCGAACGCATGCGCGGTCACAGATCCGGCAATTCTCCAGGCCGTATCGGCAGCTGGAGCTGGGTGCTCTACGCTGCTTCCCTGCTAGCCCCCAGCAAAATGGGGGATCGGTGGCCGTTTTGCAGCAGTTTTCCTGGCGTAACCAGCGGCGTGGGGACATAGTCTCCAAATCGGAGAATCTAGACCCTTTTTTCCAGTTCTTTAACTAAGTAAGTGTAGCGCACAAAGACTCACGAGAGACGAATAGAGATGAAGTCGATGAGGCTTTATTAAGCGTGACTTGTTCCCCGCAGTTCAGTAGCAGACTGGCCTGCGGGGGAGAACTCCTGGTTCTTATACTCCGCCTTCAGGGCGGAGCTAGAGGTCAACAGCCAACCAGGACCCGGGATCTGTCAGCCAATGACATCACGGCTTCACAGTCCCACATGACCCCTAATGCATACTACCACATTCACCCCTTGTTAAAATGAACCCGGCGGGGTGGTGCTTCGTATGGTGGTAAGGGTTTACAAGGCTGGTCCTGGGAGGAAAACCTTTGCATGTCATCACAGATTGTACAGAGGTTTTTTTTTTTTTTGAACTATTTACAGTAAAAGGGGGAAAAGGAAAGAGTTCTCGTTAAAGTCCACAACATTGTAGTGTTACATCGATGCCACGAGTCGGTCGGGCGGTCTGGTCGTCCTCGTCGATCGCCTCGGCCCCGGTGGTGGTGCTTGTTCCCGTGTTGTCGTCTCCGGGAGCCTTACGGTTTCTGCTTCAGCTTCACTTCTGGTCGGACCTGGGAGGAGGACCGATCCTCCCGGGAAGGGGGCGCTCGCGGGGTGCGCCGGTGGCAGGGAGGGGGTGATTGGTGTCGGGGGGCTGTGCGTGTTGCCGGCGGGCGCCAGATCTCGCAGGGAGACCGTGTCCTGTCGGCCGTCAGGGTACTCCACGTAAGCGTACTGCGGGTTCGCGTGGAGGAGGCGAACCCTCTCGACCAACGGGTCCGACTTGTGCGCCCGCACATATTTTCGGAGCAAGCTGGGTCCTGGGACCGCCAGCCAGGTCGGCAGCGACGTTCCAGAGGAGGACTTTCTGGGGAAGACAAGGAGGCGCTCATGAGGCGTTTGGTTAGTGCTAGTACACAGTAGCGACCGGATGGAGTGGAGGGCGTCCGGGAGGACCTCCTGCCACCGTGAAACTGGGAGGTCCCTGGACCGTAGGGCCAGTAGGACGGTGTTCCAGACCGTGCCGTTCTCCCTCTCTACTTGCCCGTTCCCCCGGGGGTTGTAGCTGGTCGTCCTGCTCGAGGCTATACCGTTGCTGAGCAGGAACTGGCGCAGCTCGTCACTCATAAAGGAGGACCCCCTGTCGCTGTGGACGTATGCGGGGCAACCGAACAGTGTGAATATGGTGTTAAGGGCTTTAATGACTGTGGCCGCCGTCATGTCAGGGCAGGGGATGGCGAAGGGGAAACGGGAGTACTCGTCCACCACGTTCAGGAAGTATATGTTGCGGTCGGTGGAGGGGGGGGGCCCTTTGAAATCCAGACTAAGGCGTTCAAAGGGACGGGAAGCCTTGATCAGGTGCGCACCATCCGGCCTGAAAAAGTGCGGTTTGCACTCTGCGCAGATGTGGCAGTTCCTTGTGACTGTACGGACCTCCTCCACAGAGTAGGAGAGGTTGCGGGACTTTATAAAGTGGTAGAACCGAGTGACCCCCGGGTGGCAGAGGTCCTCGTGGAGGGTTTGGAGGCGGTTAATTTGTGCGTTGGCACATGTGCCGCGGGATAGGGCATCGGACGGCTCGTTCAGCTTTTCGGGATGGTACATGATCTCATTGTTGAAGGTGGAGAGCTCGATCCTCCACCTTAAGATCTTGTCGTTCTTAATTTTGCACCGCTGTACATTATCGAACATGAAGGCTACCGACCGTTGGTCCGTGAGGAGAGTGAATCTCCTGCCGGCCAGGTAATGCCTCCAATGTCGCACAGCTTCCACTATGGCTTGGGCTTCCTTTTCCACTGAGGAATGGCGGATTTCTGAAGCGTGGAGGGTTCGGGAGAAAAAGGCCACGGGCCTGCCCGCTTGGTTAAGGGTGGCCGCTAGAGCTACATCGGGGGCGTCGCTCTCGACCTGGAAGGGGAGGGACTCGTCGATGGCGCGCATCGTGGCCTTTGCGATATCCGCTTTGATGCGACTGAAGGCCTGGCAAGCCTCTGTCGACAGAGGGAAGGTCGTGGTCTGTATTAGGGGGCGGGCCCTGTCTGCGTACTGGGGGACCCACTGGGCGTAATATGAAAAGAACCCCAGGCAGCGTTTTAGGGCTTTTGAGCAGTGCGGGAGGGAAAATTCCATGAGGGGGCGCATGCGTTCGGGGTCGGGGCCTATTATTCCATTGCGCACTACATATCCCAAGATGGCTAGCCGGTTTGTGCTGAAAACGCACTTGTCCTCGTTGTATGTGAGGTTCAAGGCTTTAGCGGTCTGGAGGAATTTTTGGAGGTTGGCGTCGTGGTCCTGCTGATCGTGGCCGCAGATGGTTACGTTGTCGAGATACGGGAACGTGGCCCGCAACCCGTGTTGATCAACCATTCGGTCCATCTCTCGTTGGAAGACCGAGACCCCGTTTGTGACGCCAAATGGGACCCTTAGGAAGTGGTATAATCGCCCGTCTGCCTCGAAGGCTGTGTACTTGCGGTCACTTGGGCGGATGGGGAGCTGATGGTAGGCGGACTTGAGGTCCACGGTGGAGAAGACCTTATATTGGGCAATCCGATTGACCATGTCGGATATGCGGGGGAGAGGGTACGCATCTAGTTGTGTGTACCTGTTGATGGTCTGGCTATAGTCTATGACCATCCTTTGCTTCTCCCCTGTCTTTACTAGTACCACCTGTGCTCTCCAGGGACTGTTGCTGGCCTGGATTATGCCTTCCTTCAGTAGCCGCTGGACTTCGGACCGAATGAATGTCCGGTCCTGGGCGCTGTACCGTCTGCTCCTAGCGGCGACGGGTTTGCAATCCGGGGTGAGGTTTGCAAACCAGGATGGGGCTCAACCTTGAGGGTTGCGAGGCCGCAGATAGTGAGTGGGGGTATTGGGCCGCCGAATTGAAACGTTAGGCTCTGCAGGTTGCACTGGAAATCTAATCCCAGTAATGTGGGCGCGCAGAGTTGGGGAAGGACGTAGAGCCTGTAGTTTTTAAACTCCCTCCCTTGCACCGTTAGGGTCACTATGCAGAAGCCTTTAATCTGTACGGAGTGGGATCCTGCAGCTAGGGAAATCTTTTGCGCACTGGGACGGATCGTCAAAAAACAGCGTCTTACCGTGTCGGGGTGGATGAAGCTTTCCGTGCTCCCGGAGTCGACCAGGCATGGTGTCTCGTGCCCGTTTATCAGCACCGTTGTTGTCGTCGTCTGGAGCGTCCGGGGCCGTGCTTGGTCCAGCGTCATTGAGGCCAGACGTGATCGTAGTGCTTGAGCGTCTGAACCGCGCAAGCCTGTGGGGTGGGGGGGAGGGGGGGGTGTTTGTCGCGACGGGGGTCCACGGAGCCCAAGGGGCTGCCGCGCGGTCGGGGCCGTAGGCGCGGGCGTTTCGCGCGGCCACATCTAGTGAGGCTGCAAGGGCCCGTGCCTCTGAGAGTCCTAGCGACTCTTTTTCTAAAAGTCTTTGGCGGATTTGGGAAGAGTTCATACCAGCCACAAAAGCATCACGCATCAACATGTCCGTGTGTTCCATCGCGTTTACCGGCGGGCAGCTGCAGGCCCGTCCCAAAATTAGTAGCGCGGCGTAGAATTCATCTCTCGATTCTCCGGGACTTTGCCGTCTCGTTGCGAGTTGGTAGCGTGCGTAGATCTGGTTCACTAGGCGAACATAGATGCTTTTTAGTGCTGCGAACGCCGTCTGGAAATCCTCTGCATCTTCGATGAGAGGGAAAATTTCCGGGCTTACCCTCGAGTGCAGGACCTGTAGTTTCTGGTCTTCTGTGACCCGGCCGAGCGCCGTTTTGAGGTAGGCCTCGAAACAAGTCTGCCAGTGTTTGAAAACTGCTGCTGAGTTCACTGCGTTAGGGCTGATCCTCAGGCATTCCAGGATGATCCTGAGCTCCAGAGTTCTTTTAAGCACGCTTAATAAATTGTAGCGCACAAAGACTCACGAGAGACGAATAGAGATGAAGTCGATGAAGCGTTATTAAGCGTGACTTGTTCCCCGCAGTTCAGTAGCAGGCTGGCCTGGGGGGGAGAACTCCTGGTTCTTATACTCCGCCTTCAGGGCGGAGCTAGAGGTCAACAGCCAACCAGGACCCAAGATCTGTCAGCCAATGACATCACGGCTTCACAGTCCCACATGACCCCTAATGCATACTACCACAGTAAGCTCACCTCCTGTTTTATGATCTTACCTTTCAAGCTATTAACCTCAAATCTTTAGTATAATAGACTCCCAAGCATGCTTTGGTTGGATTTTACAGTTCAGACTTTCATTCCAAAAATCAAAAAGTCATATATTTGCAACACAGGACTAAACCGATGGCATAGCAATAATTGTTGATGATCAAACTTGGTTTGGTAAATATTACACTGATATAACTAGATGCCGTCACAATCAATTTTGCAGTGCAAAACACTTGCAATAAATAAAGCTGAGCTATACATAAGTTGTAAGACCTTCAAATCTGCAGGCCAGAATTTACCCCCCCTCCCCCCAGCAGATTCTGAGGCAGGAGGGGGAGCATAAGCTAGCATGCAATTTTACTGTGGGGCTGACGGAAAGCCAGCGCTTGCCCCTATATAGGTCCTTAAGTGGTCTCTTAATAGCCCTTTCCCTCCCAGCCTCACAGACTTCAGACTGGGAGCATCCCCTGAGATGCTTTCCCCCTGACTCTCAGGATGACCGTGCTGAGCATGGCTGCCTCCAACACGATGCTGGCTTTGCTTTTATTTTTTGGTTATGACAACTGTGCCATTTGGAATGCCTTGAGAAATAGTGCCACATTGCTTACATTCCTTCTGTGCATGTGACCTCCTTTCGGTGGCAGCATTGGCCCTAAATTGCGCTATTCCAACATAACTATGATTATCAAATGAGCAGCACAAATCTTGTGTGAAATAAGAGGGTTTTCTTGATGTTGTCATAATCTTTGAAAAAGGCCTAAGTTGCACAATGGTAAATTTGGTGACTGTCCATGTGTAAACATCAACATTTGGGGGAAAAATACATGTTTTGAATCTCCTTTTTGATACTTCAACATAATGTCTATTTTGTATAGTAATCAACTCTGGTTTTGTGCAATCTTTACAGGAATTCCATCTGTTGAAGATATCAAATTTGACCCACCAGACGCAGTGTATGGTACAGATATTACTTTGATCTGCAACGTCTCTAACTTTTACCCACAAGCTATTGAAACATTTTGGCGAAAGAGAGGAAAGCAGATAGTCAAAGGTATCACATTTAAAGGACCCATGAGGGAGGAAAACGGATGTTTTCAGTTGACTTCCCATTTGCAAATAAAAGCAACTGCACAAGATTTTGATGAAGAATTTTCCTTCCACGTGAATCACGTTCAATTAAAAGTGCCAATTACAAAAACTACATTTTTAACATTTCCAGGTATGTTTTATCCTGATCCTTTTCTCCTCCAATTTGAGAGGTTCCTCTTCATACTTAAATGTTTATGATCAAGTGAATGCATTTACGAAGTCGCACACAAATAATCTTAACAGAATCCGACTAGATACTAGAGGTTGTGTGTGTGTGTGTGGGGGGGGGGGGCGCTAAGAATTTGATAAGTCGGAGAAGGAAATCTTCAATTGAAGCTACTTAAAGGAAGGATATTTGAATTAAGGTAGTTATATTCACTCTATAAAATTATAAAAGTAATTCCATTTATAGAAGTTAAATCTCAAATGTTCTGAACCTTTTCTTACCTGAAGACATCTGGGGCATCATTCTCCGACCCCGCGCCGGGTTGGAGAATCGCCGGGGGCTGCCGTGAATCCCGCCCCCGCCGGTTGCCGAAGTCTCCGGTACCGGATATTCGGCGGGGGCGGGAATCGGGCCGTGCCGGTTGGCGGGCCCCCCCGCTGGATTCTCGGGCCCGGATGGGCCGAAGTCCCGCCGATAAATTGCCTGTCCCGCCGGCGTGGATTAAACCACCTTTTGAACGGCGGGACAAGGCGGCGTGGGCGGGCTCCGGGGTCCTGGGGGGGGCGCGGGGTGATCTGGCCCCGGGGGGTGCCCCCACGGTGGCCTGGCCCGCGATCGGGGCCCACCGATCCGCAGGCGGGCCTGTGCCGTGGGGGCACTCTTTCCCTTCCGCCTCCGCCACGGTCTCCACCATGGCGGAGGCGGAAGAGACCCCCTCCACTGCGCATGCGTGGGAAACTGTCAGCGGCCGCTGACGCTCCCGCGCATGCTCCGCCCGGGGATGTCATTTCCGCGCCAGCTGGCGGGGCAACAAAGGCCGTTTCCGCCAGCTGGCGGGGCGGAAATTCTTCCGGCGCCGGCTTAGCCCCTCAATGTTGGGGCTCGGCCCCCAAATATGCGGAGCATTCCGCACCTTTGGGGCGGCGCGATGCCCGTCTGATTGGCGCCGTTTTGGGCGCCAGTCGGCGGACATCGCGCCGTTTCGGGAGAATTTCGCCCAAGTTCTTCAGATTTTTAATAATACAAAACTTTTAGTACGGATATTTCAAGTAGGAGGAGGATAGATTTTCTTTCTTTTGTGCAATACTCCTTCCTGCCTGAGGAGCGTTAATTCAGTGCACTTTGTTGTTTGGGACACCGATGGATGTCTGTTATGACCTGCTGCTGTAAAGTGGTACACCAATATATCCCACCACCATCTTCACAAGTTCAGTGCTGTTTTCAGGATCTTTTATATAACTATGTAAGCTGTGCATCTGCAGAAAGTATTAGAATAATTCTGATGGTAACCTTTGAGAAAGTTCATGAGATCTTGGGCGAAATTCTCCCCCAACGGTGCGATGTCCGCCGACTGGCGCCCAAATCGGCGCCAATCAGACGGGCATCGCGCCGCCCCAAAGGTCCGGAATGCTCCGCATCTTTGGGGACCGAGCCCCAACATTGAGGGGCTAGGCCGACGCCGGAGGGATTTCCGCCCCGCCAGCTGGCGGAAATGGCGTTTGTTGCCCCGCCAGCTGGCGCGGAATTGCGGCGCATGCGCGGGAGCGTCAGCGGCCGCTGACAGTTTCCCGGCGCATGCGCGGGAGCGTCAGCGGCCGCTGACAGTTTCCCGCGCATGCGCAGTGGGGAGAGTCACTTCCGCCTCCGCCATGGTGGAGGCCGTGGCGGAGGCGGAAGGGAAAGAGTGCCCCCACGGCACAGGCCCACCTGCGGATCGGTGGGCCCCGATCGCGGGCCAGGCCACCGTGGGGGCACCCCCCGGGGTCAGATCGCCCCGCGCCCCCCCCCCCCCCCCCCCAGGACCCCGCCCACGCCGCCTGGTCCCGCCGGTAAATACCAGGTTTAATTTACGCCGGCGGGACAGGCAATTTCTGGGTGGGACTTCGGCCCATCCGGGCCGGAGAATTGAGTGGGGGTCCTGCCAACCGGCGCGGCCCGATTCCCGCCCCCGCCCAATCTCCGGTACCGGAGACTTCGGCGGGGGCGGGATTCACGGCGGCCAACGGCCATTCTCCGACCCGGCGGGGGGTCGGAGAATGACGCCCTTTAACTTTAATAAATTGAGATATTAACTTGGATAAATTTGTGTATATTGTGTACGGCGTCATGGTAGCAGAATTGTTAACACTGTGGCTTCACAGCATTAGGGTCCCAGGTTCGATTCCCAGCTTGGGTCACTGTCCGTGCGGAGTTTGCATGTTCTCCCCGTGTGTGCGTGGGTTTCCCCCGGATGCTCCGGTTTCCTCCCACAAGTTCCAAAAGACGTGCTTGTTAGGGGAATTATAAATTCTGAATTCTCCTTCAATGTACCAGGCCAGAGTATGGCGACTGGAGATTAGTGTAACGTAAGTCTACTTGTGCACTATTATTTTTTTATTATAAATAATTATAAATTGGGGCAGCACGATGGCACTGCTGCTCACGGCGCTGAGGACCCGGGTTCAATCCTGACCCTGGGTCACTGCCCCTGTGGAGTTTGCATTTCTCCCCGTGTCTGCATGGGTCTCACCCCCACAACCCAAAAAGATGTGCAGGGTTGGTGAATTGGCCATATCTTTTTATTAAAACAATAAAAAATGTATACAAGGCCAAAAGGTACAAACACTAATTTTGTGTTGGAGAAACAGGGTACCCTCCCCTCAGTACCAATAGACGGAACAGTTCTCAACACATTTCTACAAAATAAACAAATGGTACAAACGCTAAACTTTGTGCTGGAGAGAACAGATACCCTTCCTTCTGTACCAACAGAAGGGAAAGGAAAGGGGATGGTGGGGCGAGAGGCGAAAGGAGGGTGGTGGGGAGGGAGGGAGTCGGGGTGTAGGTGGATGGGGGCCCAATAAGACACTGCCTGAACTATCTACGGAGGCAGAAAAACAAAAGAAACTTCAATTATGATGTGCCAGATTCCGGGACTGCCATGCTAAATTGCCCCTTAATTGGGAAAAAAAAAGAATTGGTACTCTAAAATTTTTTAAAAATAGTAATTCAAATTGGAAAAACACTTTTTTTCCCTTTTTATTTGTAAGTTAAAGATTAATCATAAACCTTTTATTTGTTTTTCAGCTCTTTCTCCTACCTTGTCTGCTATTAAAGTTGATCCAGCCTGCCCTGATGTTGACCAGCCTATAATATTGAGTGTCTTATTGACAAGCTATGCTCCTGCTCCTGTCCAAGTAAAGTGGTTTAAAAATGGGAAACCTTGTCCAGGGATAATTAACAGTCCTTCTCCTGTGATTGCTGATGATAGTCTCTTTTCATCAGTTGCGAGCATACAATTTATTGCAGCTGAGCATGATCATGGGAGTTTAATCAGATGCGAGGTGCTTCACGCAGCAACCAAGGAAATTCAAGAGAAAAATCTCAAATTGCTCCTTAAAGGTGTGTTGTTTTATTGGAGTCAGATTCAGAATAAAGCATTGCATTACATTAGTTATAGTTGTAATATTGATGGATTTGTTGAACTCTAAGTATTCATTTGATTATTTGATACTGAAAATATTTTTATTGGATTTCTCACAAATATCACCACAGATTAGAAAGAAAATAATTAACAATGCAAAACAGGTACAGTACAGAACTAGAACTATTGCAAATATAGAAATAAAACAGAAAGGCTAAATTTAAAACAGTATACTTAAGGAACTAATGCCTCCAGTTTTGATACCGGATCAATCCAATAGCAGGTTAATAACAGATTAAGGGGGAAAGAAGGATAAGGCCATCAAAGTATGAAGAAGAATAACCATTCAAACTGCACATCTTCATGTATTGCGCGATCAAGACTTACAATATGGCTCATGGAAAGCCCAACAGGAGCAAGTCGGACAAGGTGGAGTCTATGGGGTCCCATACTCTATGGAATGCATGAGACTTTGAACAGATCACAGATGTCAGGGGTTCCATAGGAATACAATCCATAACTAATTTATGCCCATTTTCAATTGAACGATATTTGTCACTACTCCAGGAGCATCGGATATTCTTACAAGCTGCAAAAGTCACGATATTGTACAGCCTTTTTTCATTCACGTCAGTAATTAACATCAGTAATTCTCCCATCTGGAAGAGCCAGAACTAGGAATAAAAGGTTAAACTCTTACCCCCCCAAACAACGTACAGAGAGGATAGCCCTGGAGTCTGCCTACTTCTTAGTCAGGTAGGCCAAGTATTTTCTCTGTTTATTCCCAAACTCTTACAGTTTCTGGGTTGCAAATGTTAAGCTTCTCTCAGCCTGATGTGTCATTAAGGAGACAGCCAACCGTGCTGCGTTAACCTCCTTCAACAATTGCTTGTTTGTGGCCCTTTTCCCCCGCTAAACAGATCTCCAATCGCAAAATTGCAGGAAAATGGGAGCATGGTTGGTGATGACAATACTGCCTATCGAACAAGAGACCGAATATCGGATCGCCCTAGGCACTAAAAAATAGTCAACTCTAGTGTGAAACTGATGGGGAGCTGAGAAAAAGTAAAATCTCGAGCCCTAGGATGTCCTCACACATCCAGCGCTCTTTAGGGCAGCCTTTAGGGCTGAGGGGAGGGGTTGTGGGGGGCGGGGGAGGGTGGGGGGGTTGGAATGGGAGGTTTCTAGTGACAGGGAGATTTCTATCATGGGTTCAGATGACAATTGAAGTCACTGTCCACAAATGAATTAATCGAGGCCAATTCTGCGAAGTCCCGTTAAATCTGAATGCTCTCTTTTATTGCCGGATTTCTTCATGTTTTTCGCCATTTTCTCACCAATACTAATCCAAAGGTCTTTGAGGGTCATAACATCAACTATTAATTCGCAGATTAGGCAAACTTGTGCCAGGCAATCAGGATAAATGCAAGATTATAAAGCGAATGGTACCAGAGCCCGCGGAAAAGCTGCTATTCCCTCGCCTGCATCACATAGAACATAGAACATTACAGCGCAGTACAGGCCCTTCGGCCCTCGATGTTGCGCCGACCTGTGAAACCACTCTGAAGCCCATCTACACTATTCCCTTACCGTCCATATGTCTATCCAATGACCATTTGAATGCCATTAGTGTTGGCGAGTCCACTACTGTTGCAGGCAGGGCATTCCACGCCCTTACTACTCTCTGAGTAAAGAACCTACCTCTGACATCTGTCCTATATCTATCTCCCCTCAATTTAAAGCTATGTCCCCTCGTGCTAGACATCACCATCCGAGGAAAAAGGCTCTCACTGTCCACCCTATCCAATCCTCTGATCATCTTGTATGCCTCAATTAAGTCACCTCTTAACCTTCTTCTCTCTAACGAAAACAGCCTCAAGTCCCTCAGCCTTTCCTCATAAGATCTTCCCTCCATGCCAGGCAATATTCTGGTAAATCTCCTCTGCACCCTTTCCAGTGCTTCCACATCCTTCCTATAATGCGGCGACCAGAATTGCACGCGATGCTCCAAATGCGGCTGCACCAGAGTTTTGTACAGCTGCAACATGACCTCATGGCTCCCAAACTCAATCCCTCTACCAATAAAAGCTAACACACCGTACGCCTTCTGAACAACCCTCTCAACCTGGGTGGTAACTTTCAGGGATCTATGTACATGGACACCGAGATCTCTCTGCTCATCCACACTGCCAAGAATCTTACTATTAGCCCAGTACTCTTCCTGTTATTCCTTCCAAAATGAATCACCTCACACTTTTCTGCATTAAACTCCATTTGCCACCTCTCAGCCCAGCGCTGCAGCATATCTATGTCCGTCTGTAACTTGTAACATCCTTCCGTACTGTCCACAACTCCACTGACTTTAGTGTCGTCTGCAAATTTACTCACCCATCCTTCTACGCCCTGCTCCAGGTCATTTATAAAAATGACAAACAGCAGTGGCCCCAAAACAGATCCTTGTGGTACACCACTAGTAACTGGACTCCAGTCTGAACATTTCCCATCAACCACCACCCTTTGTCTTCTTCCAGCTAGCCAATCTCTGATCCAAACTGCTAAATCACCCTGAATCCCATGCCTCTGTATTTTCTGCAGTAGCCTACCGTGGGGATCCTTATCAAACGCTTTACTGAAATCCATATACACCACATTAACTGCTTTACCCTCATCCACCTGTTTGGTCACCTTCTCAAAAAACTCAATAAGGTTTGTGAGGCACAACCTACCCTTCACAAAACCATGTTGACTATCTCTAATCAAATTATTCCTTTCCAGATGATTATACATCCTATCTCTTATAAACCTTTCCAATATTTTGCCCACAACAGAAGTAAGGCTCACTGGTCTCTAGTTACCGGGGTTGTCTCTACTCCCCTTCTTGAACAAGGGGACAACATTTGCTATCCTCCAGTCTTCTGGCACTGTTCCTGTAGACAAAGATGACTTAAAGATCAAAGCCAAAGGCTCAGAAATCTCCTCCCTAGCTTCCCAGAGAATCCTAGGATTCGGCATTGGAACTTTATTTTACTGCTAGAAATAGTTCATTTTTGGATGACTTCAGTTTGTTTCAGCACTGTTGGCTGTGTTACTTAATACAGTAACTTTGGTCAAATTAAATAAACACTTCCAATGTATTTAATTAAGTTGTTTCTCTGTTCAGATGGTAACGATGAAGATGGGACATATGAAAACATAGCACCTGATGAAGGTAAAGTGCTCATTTTGAGAGGTTCTTGTTCTGTGCAGGTTGTAATCCATAGTGGCGTCAGTGTGACATTTCAGGTTATTATACAGAATGTCCTAGACATTTTTCTGAGGTCTGCTTTCACGTTTGGTAGAAATACCACCCTGATCCTGCTAAAATAAAGAAGAAATAATGTGACCACAGCAGCATCCCATTTTCCGACATTACCGCCTTATTGACATGGAGTTTAAAGATGTTTAGTTAGACAGATAGGCAGCACCTGTAGTTGCCCCTGTTATGGGTCTCCACAATATTTAAAGATGGCTTGAAGGCCTCACAGATGAAAAGCCCCTCTTCTGGCCCCCTCGCCCCACCCCCTCCCCCTCCCCGGCACAGATACAACCCCAACATGCAACACTTCAGCCTCCCGACCAAACCTAACCCCATTGAGGAGTCCCCCCACCCCTGAGCACTGGGGCAGCAGCTCCAGGGTCTTTAGCTGCATGCCGGAAAATAGAAATGGCTACTCACCTCCTTCGTTACCCTCAGAATGCCAATGCAGCAGCTTCATGTTTTTAAAAAGTACTGAACGATGCCCACATGATTTCTTGCTGAGGAGCCAGCTAATTCCCAGGAGGCTGTTGCATTCAACTCCAATCTCGCAAATGAGCTGGAAATGAATGCAAATTATGGTTAATGATATGCTCACCATATTTTGATGTGATCCGGAACTCGCCATCGGGAGCGGGCTGATTAGATAGCATGCAAATCTCGATTTTGGTCTTTCCCGCTTTTTAATCGGTGCATCCAGATCCGCGGCAGGCACAATGCAGTGGTTAAATCATGCCCAATGTTTCAGTTGAAGTCTAACCCGTGTCCTGCATACGTTGATCATAGCCTCCTTGCTCTGGTACTCTATGCCCCTATTAATAAAGCCCCAAATACTCTATGCTTTTTAACTTCTCTATTCACCTGTACTGCCAACTTCAATGATCTATGTACACAAACACCCAGGTCCATCTACTCCTGCACGCCTTTAATAAGTTTTCCCCTTATTTTATATTGTCTCTCCGTGTGCGTGCACGCGTGTGTGTCTCTCTCCGGCCCCTGATTATCTTTGCTTTGCCCCCAGGCTCTAGCCCCCTCGCTTACCTTTAGTTTCCCTGGGCCTGGCAGCCCTCCGCACACTCGCCACTGCTGGTGTTAGTTGCTCCCCCACTGTTGCTCTTCCTCATTTGCTGCTGATAGGCTCGCTTATCAGCAGAAAACACAGGAATGGAACATGATTGGAGGAGTCACCCCTTGCATAATCATGAATTTCACTTCTAAGCATTCGATCTTAATGGCCTGGCCTAGCGGTTTTTGGCTTCGCAGTTTTTGAAAAGTGGCTTTCGGGCCCGCCAAAAAAAGGCCTGCAGCTCGGGGGCCTTCAGTTGATCAAGCCTGGTAGTAGACAGTGCATTACTGACTGGCTTCTTGTATCTTACCTGACCTGCTGACATTTTTAAGTGTTTCGTGGCCTGGGGTAAATTGCCCCACCTATCTCCTTTGTTGCTTCCCAGAATATGCAATGCCCACAATTGTTTCAAATTTAGTCAATATCTCTGATTTGGAAGCATGCCCATTTTGATGTAGCCCACAAATTTTGTCCAGAAATGACTAAATTGTAAGTTTGACTTTTCTATGTATTCAGTATTTGGGTGTAGCACTTCAATCTCGCAGTCAATGTTCCCAGTTTGAAGAACAGAATTCCTTCTTGTACCTCACTCTTGAATATTCTTCTTTCTACTTATCTTCTGTTACCATCTCCATTGTTCTTTCAACTTCATATTCATTAACGATAGTTCACCTTCAACACCATAATGCCAGCCAAGGTCACATCAAAACTCCAAAACCTTGGACTTTGCTCCTCCCTCTGCAACTGAATCCTCGACTTCCTGATCCATAGACCACAATCCGTAAGGATAAGCAACAACACCTTCTCCACGATAGTCCTTAATACCAGTGATCCGCAAAGCTGCGTACTTAGCCCCCGACTATACTTATACATACACGACTGTGTGGCAAAATGTGGATCCAACTCCATCTACACGTTTGCTAATGACATGACCATAGTGGGTTGTATCTTGAACAACGATAAGTCAGAGTACGAGAGGGAGATAGAGAACCTAGTGGCGTGGTGTAACAACAACAATCTCTCCCTCAACGTCAGCATAACTAAGGAGCTGGTCATTGACTTCAGGAAGCGAAGTATCGTACACACCCCTGTCTGCATCAATGGTGCGAAGGTGGAGATGGCTGACCGCTTCAAATTCCTGGGTATAATTTTCACCAACAATCTATCCTGGTTCACCTACGTCGATGCTACGACCAAGAAAGTACAACAGCACCAATACTTTCTCAGAAAACTAAGGAATTTCAGCATGTCCACATTGACTCTTACAAATTTTTACAGATGCACCATAGAAAGCATCCTATCTGGCTGCACCACAGCCTGGTATGGCAACTGCTCGGCCCAAGGCCGTAAAAAACTACACAGAGTCATGAACATAGCCCAGTCCATCACACAGAACTGCCTCCCATTCATTGACTCGGCTGCCTTGGGAAAGCGGGCAGCACAATCAAAGACCCCCCCCCCATCCGGGTTATTCACTCTTCCAACTTCTTCCATCGGGCAGGAGATATAAAAGTCTGAGAACACGCACTAACAGATTCAAAACCTGGGGCGAAATTCTCCCCCAACGGCACGATGTCCGCCGACTGGCGCCAAAAACGGCGCCAATCAGACGGGCATCGCGCCGGCCCAAAGGTGCGGAATGCTCCGCATCTTTGGCGGCCTAGCCCCAACATTGAGGGGCTAGGCCGACGCCGGAGGGATTTCTGCCCCGCCAGCTGGCGGAAATGGCGTTTGTTGCCCCGCCAGCTGGCGCGGAAATGCGGCGCATGCGCGGGAGCGTCAGCGGCCGCTGTCAGTTTCCCGGCGCATGCACGGGAGTGCCAGCGGCCGCTGTCAGTTTCCCACGCATGCGCAGTGGGGAGAGTCTCTTCCGCCTCCGCCATGGTGGAGGCCGTGGCGGAGGCGGAAGGGAAAGAGTGCCCCCACGGCACAGGCCCGCCCGCGGATCGGTGGGCCCCGATCGTGGGCCAGACCACCGTGGGGGCACCCCCCGGGGTCAGATCGTCCCGCGCCCCCCCCAGGACCCCGGAGCCCGCCCACGCCGCCTGGTCCCGCCGGTAAATACCAGGTTTGATTTACGCCGGCGGGACAGGCAATTTCTGGGCGGGACTTCGGCCCATCCGGGCTGGAGAATCCAGCGGGGGGTCCCACCAACCGGCGCGGCCCGATTCCCGCCCCCGCCCAATCTCCGGTACCGGAGACTTCGGGGGGGGGCGGGGGCGGGATTCACGGCGGCCAACGGTCATTCTCCGACCCGGCGGGGGGTCGGAGAATGACGCCCCAGCTTCTTTCCCGCTGTTACCAGACGCCTGAATGACCCTCTTCTGAACTGAACTGATCTCTTCACACATCTTCTCTACTGAGTAGTACTACACTCTGTATGCTTCACCTGCTGCCTGTGTCTATGTATTTATGTATGTCGTATGTTTTTTTTTCATGAATGGAGTGATCTGTATGGACTGTACGCAGAACAATAGTTTTCACTGTACCTCAGTACACGTGACTAAATCAAAATATGTCTACTTAATGAGACAGAAGGATGTTCTCTGCCTGTTGTTCTACTTTTATTCTCGGACATCAAGGCTTCAAATTTATGTAGGAACTTTGGTGACTCTTGGTAAAACAGCTCATTTCTTTTCGGAAGTCAGAAGCAGTTGAGATTAAAATGAAAAAGCCCCTCGTGTAGGAGTGCCGAGTTCTGCGAGAAGAATCCAACTTTCCTTGTGTTTTTTCGTCGTACAATTAAATCTATATTTCTGTCATGTTTTTGAAGAGTTTTATTCTAAATTTTATTCCAACAGATGAAGAGGTGTCACAGATAACTTGCCAAACGAAATGTCCTCGAGCCGGGCAACCCGTGACGGTTTCCTGCACTGTTAAAGGAACTACCGTGGATGATGCCCACATCACTTGGTACAGAGACGTTTACCCTTTTGAAGATATGAGCTGCATTGCAAACACACCGTTTAAAACTGGTGTAGGTTTCACCACTGCACTAACTTATACACCAAAGCAAGAAGATGACAATTGTCTGTTCCAAGTTGATGTTATCACTGAGATGGATCCAATTTGCAGATACTTCAGACTGAAATTAAGTTGAGTTGGTGTGGCAATTTTCTGGATCAGGAAGCAGTGCGCTGTGATTTTGATTTTGGAGATGGAAGCGACCGATTTGTTTTGACCTTGCATCATGTATACGGCAATGGCTATGTTTTCTATTGGTGATTGAAATGTCATCATTTTTGGTCTTGGTTTTCCTAACCACTCGTACATTTATCCTGAGCTTTAGTAAGATATCTATGTCTAAGATATATTAACAATACAGGTATTTATACATCTGTCAGCTGAATAATTAAAGGCTTTTCCCCGTGTTTCTAATTAACTATTTACATAGAAACTGAAAGAATGAGCACTGAGGACAGGCCTTCAAACCAGTGTTTGTGAAAACGGAATAACTTCATGAAAGTGAGGGACAAGGTTTATATTATACTGTGAAGGAAGAGAAGAGGGGCATTAGTTGCTAAAATTATCTCTGTTTTAGTGCAGTGTGTTGGGCGAGAAAGCAAACTTAAGGGGCGAAATACTCCGGAAACGGCGCGATGTCCGCCGACTGGCGCCCAAAACGGCGCCAATCAGACGGGCATCGCACCGCCCCAAAGGTGCGGAATGCTTCGCATCTTTGGGGGCCGAGCCCCAACATTGAGGGGCTAGGCTGACGCCGGAGGAATTTCCGCCCCGCCAGCTGGCGGAAATGGCCTTTGTTGCCCCGCCAGCTGGCGCGGAAATGACATCTCCGGGCGGTGCATGCGCGGGAGCTTCAGCGGCCGCTGACAGTTTCCCACGCATGCGCAGTGGAGGGAGTCTCTTCCGCCTCCGCCATGGGGAGTTGAGGTACTTTCAGTCTGTAGAGTTAATTCATTTTTCAGTTTGGGAGAGAGGATGCCATTGCTGGGTGGAGCCATGGAATGCAGAGAGTCAATTTTGGAGAAGGCTTTGGCGAGAGAAGGGGTGAAGTATGATCTGTGTGTCTTCACACTGAGTTCTCACAGCAGGATAGTTATAAAAGAATAATATTTAAAGCAGTGCAGTTTTGTATTGGGACAGGGAAGAAGCTGAAACATGCCAGATGAACCAGCTTCTTGAAGATATTCAGCCAGAGTCTGAAAGGGTTCTATCAAGAACCAAATCTGTTTCATAACGAGTGCATTACTTTATGCCATGCTGATTTTAAGTTAGATGAGAGCTGTATTTTCTTGTTGTTTAATGGAAAATTGAGTCGCATTGCAAGCTGTTCTTTTCGGGAATGAAGTTAAAGTCTTTAAGATTGTATTCATAACAACATTTTGTTTTAAAAGAAATAGCAAATCCCTATTTCTTCATGCATTCATTCCTTCCGCGCAGTCTTATAAATAAATTAAAATACTGGGGTTTCGGTCCAGTATCATAGCCAATTTGGGGGTCTGGTCTGGGATCATAATACTATGCTGTATATACTATGTAAATCCATGTTAGGGAATGCTTCTTGATGCTTCCTTCATTTTGTAATCTGTGGCAGCATTTCTTAGTTTCTATTTGCAACCTCCAAAATTGCACTTGTAAAGTTGATAATAAATTGATAAACAGACCTTCAAGCAAATATGGTATCTAATAGTTCCAATATGTTTAATTGAGATTATCTTATTGTAATAGATTTTAAACAATTTAATTGGGATTTTTAGTAAATACAATTGAGAGATTTAACTGCCTAGAATTTACCTCCTGTTTCACGTCAATGTCCCATTTTTACAAATTTGTATCACTTTTAGTATCTACATTTGACCAGCAAATGGAGTTCTTCTGTTGTAGCAATTAACCACATGTGTTTTTTCAAATGTTTTGATATTTTTCAAAATGAGCTTTTTCTGGTGAAAAGTACAATCAGAAAAATAGAAATGCAACTTTAACAGCTTTATTTTTAGCAGCAAATTGAGGTTATTTAAAAAGACAGAAGTGCACTTTGTACTATTTTGGTCTCCTTACTTGAGAAAGGATGTACTGGCACTGGAGGGTGTACAGAGGAGATTCACTAGGTTGATTCCGGAGTTGAGAGAATTGACTTATAAGGAGAGACTGAGTAGACTAGGACTATACTCATTGGAATTTATAAGAATGAGGAGGGATCTTATAGAAACATATAAAATTATGAAGGGAGGGCAGCACAGTGGCGCAGTGGTTAGCACTGCTGCCTCACGGCACTGAGGTCACAGGTTCAATACCAGCTCTGGGTCACTGTCCAGGGGCTGTTTAGCACAGGGCAAAATCGCTGGCTTTGAAAGCAGACCAAGGCAGGCCAGCAGCACGGTTCAATTCCCGTACCAGCCTCCCCGAACAGGCGCCGGAATGTGGCGACTAGGGGCTTTTCACAGTAACTTCATTTGAAGCCTACTTGTGACAAGCAGTTTTCATTTCATTTCATGGGGAGTTTGCACATTCTCCCCGGGTTTCACCTCCACAACCCAAAGATGTGCAGGGTAGGTAGATTGGCCACTCTGAATTGCCCCAAAAAAAAAATTATGAAGGGAATAGATAAGATAGGGAGGTTGTTTCCACTGGCATGTGGAACTGGAACTAGGGTGCAAAGCCACAAAATAAGAGGGAGCAGATTTAGGACTGAGGAGGAACTTCTTCACCCAAAGGGTCGTGAATCGTGGAATTCCCTGTCCAGTGAAGCAGTTGAGGCAGCCTCATTGAATGTTTTTAAGGCAAAGCTGGATAGATTTTTGAACAGTAAAGGAATTATGGGGTTAAGATGAGCGGGCGGGAAGGTGGAGCTGAGTCCACATAAAGATCAGCCATGATCTCATTGAATGGCAGAGCCATGCTCAAGGTCCCAGGTGGCCTACTCCTGCTCACTGTTCTTATGTTCTTATTATGCGACATTTGCAGTACAAATTTGTCAAATCACAAAGTTGTAAAATTTGGCCGACGTGGGTACAATCCATCACATAGCCTCCTACTGTGCTGCAAATCTTTGTTTATTTCTACATCCTTAAAGGAACATCTAATAAAGATTTTGTATTTGCTTAAACATGTATAACGTGCTCACAATACTTCAAACTACCAGATGATCTTGTGTTATTGCTTAAGGTGAGGTTGGAAGATATTGAGCTAGAAGTTGGATGTGCTGGGTTTTGGGCATGGGTGATGCTAAGTCATGACCTGTCTGTACCCATTCTGACGGAGGTGGGCATCATAAAAAGATATTGTTCCCGAGTCACAGCACAAGCTGGAGCACCTTCAATGCTGCTCTCTGCTCTTGATCACTGCTGGCCAGCTGTGTGTGCAGCAGCAGGCCCTAGCAGCATTGTTTGAGGACAACATGACACCGCTAGCTTGCTCTTAAAGAGAAACTATCTTAAAGAGAATCTGCATGAAAGGACTGCTGCAAAATACATTGTTGCTCAGTAAATGCCAAGAGTTCATATGTTGGAAGTGGTGCTGGAGGCAAGAGTGGAATTTGGACCCATGGACCTGGTAACAGCACTATAATGCTCAATGACCTCACACAGACAATCAACATCAGTGAATGCATTTTCACATGACATCCACTGGCCGCATCGCCAACGTCTTGTGTCAATCAAGGCACCATCCCTCACTCAGCAGTAGTTCTTGTAACTTAAACTAATACCAAATATCCAGTTAGATAATCCACTCCCCCCCCCAACATACCTACCAATGTTGCCAGCCTCATACTTGCGCAAATCAGTGTACCTGACTTTAAATAACACAACTAGCAGCTTAATGCTTCCTTTGTCATAATTAAACAATGCAGGCGCTGTCTGTCTACTCTGCCCAAATTTTGGATCCTAGTGTTCCATTAGCCAGTTGAGCTGCACAACATAAGAATAGAGTTAAATTGATGTCTTCTGGATTCAACTTCCGGCGGCGGATGGGAGCGGTCGCGCGTAGAGGAGCTCCAGAGGGGAGAGGAGGGGGGGGGGGAACATAGTCACGTCCCATTCCCCACATGAAGAATGTGCGCCCGGGTGTGCGAGCTTGGCCAACTGGGCCCCCGCACGGCGGGAGAGAAAGGAGCGATCCGGACTCCGTGGCGGAGCGGGGCTGGAGACCCGGGCGCTCGGGAACGAAGCGAGCGGCAGGAGAAGCACAAGAGGAGAGACCCCCCCCCCTCAGGGAGAAAAAGAGGAGGCCGCAAGGGTCCAGAGCGGTAAGCTGCGGCCGGTGGGGGGGAGGAAAGATATGCGGGAGGAGCCGGGGGCCGGAGACCAGGAAGCGAGCGGAGAGAGTCGCTCCCCCCCCCCCCCACCCACCCCCCCGAACAGCACAGCGGAGTGCGGGCCTGCGAGCCAGCCCGACCGACCGAGCCCCCCGCACAGCAGAACACGGGCGGCAGCGGGGCACAGGACAACAACGCGGGGCAGCGAAACATGGGGCAGGAGGAGCGGCGGCCTGAGCCAAAGCGGGGTCCGAGCCAGCAACGAGGCTTGACCCCCCCCCCCGGCGGCAACCACCACAAGGCAGGCAGTGGCGGACCAAAGGGGGACTCCCGGCCCGACGAGAAGCTTTTCTCTCTCTGGTTCCAGGGTGAGTGAGGTGGAGAAAAAAGAAAACGCGAACTCCCTCTCTTTGGGGGGGAGAAAAAGGAAGAAAAACAAAAGAAAAGAAAGACTTAGAAAAAGAAAACTGTTAAAGGGACAGAACACTCCCTCGCTCCTTCCACGCTTCTCAAAAAAGAAAACCAAACTTACCTGAAAAGAGAAGGGAGGGGGGAGAGAAAAAGAGGGGAAAGTGGGGGGGAAGAGGAAAAAAAAAGGGAGAAAAAAAAAGGGTGGGGGTGAAAGAAATGCCAGAAAGGAGCCAAAGCAGAGGGAGAAAGGGCAGCAAAAGCAAACGGGGCAATACACGAGCCCACTCAGATGAGCTAATTGGCGCATGAAGCGGCGGAATGGAAGCCTCACCGCAACTAAAAGAACTGGGCAGATGGGAGCTTTTTCCCCCTGGGCCAGAGGGGAACTGGAAGGCAACCTTTGCCGAGGTGCTGAGGGAACATCAGCAAGAAAGCAAGGCAGGGACCAAAGCAAACAAAGAGGCCGCAGTACAGACAGCAATGGCCAAGGCCCTGGCGGAGGTGCAGCTCGCCCTGGGCAGAGCAGAGAAGAAACTGGAAGCCCAGGAGGAGAAACTGGAAACCCAAAAGACGACCATTAAGGAGCTGGAGAGGGCTGCGACTGAGATGAGCGGCCGGATCACGGCCCTGAAGAAGGAGGTGGCGAGACTGGGCACAACGCAGGAGAGCCTGAAGGGCAGGGTAGACGACCAGGAAAACCGCTCAAGAAGACAAAATATCAGATAGTGGGCCTACCAGAGGGAATCGAGGGTAGAAACCCCACGGCCTACGTGGCCGAGATGCTGGGCAACTTAGTGGGGAGGGATGGCTTTCCCCAACCCGCCAGAAATGGACAGAGCGCACCCGTCGCTGCGCCCGAAACCCAGGGGCTGGGGAACACCCGAGGGCAGTTATAGCCAAACTGCACCGCTACAAAGACAGGGAAACAATCCTGCGCTGGGCCAGGCAAAACAGAACCTGAATGGGAAGGACACCTCATTAGAGTGTACGAGGACATTGGGGCAGACCTCGCCAGGAGATGGGCCGAATTCAATAGAGCAAAAGCAGCCCTTCACAAGGAACAATGTGCGCTTTGGTAAGCTGTACCCAGCAAAACTCTGGGTCACATACCAAGAAAGAGAGCATTTCTTTACAGCCCCCGCCGACGCAAACAAATTTATCGAAGAACATGGGCTGGAAAATCAACAGCGAGGGTAGAAACACAGCTCCCTTGGTAGGGGGCAACAACATGTCAACGTGGGGGGAGGGGAGGGAGGCAATGCCGCCCCCCCCCCCACCCCCAACATGGCAAGCGCACCCTAAACAAAAAGCAAACCGCTACCCAACAAACTGACATAGGTGGGAAACCAGGCCCAACACAAGGCTACGAGAGTAGCGGAGAAGAGTGAGCAAAGAGGGGGAGCGCAGGGTAGGGCGGGAGAAGAGTGGGCGAAAAAACGCAGAGGCTGGGCAGGGGAGAAGCGAGACAGAAGGGGGTCGCCGCACTAGCAAGAAAGCTAGCACCGGGGACACGCAAAAAAGCAGGGCCGCAGCGGGCCCCCAACAGGGGACGGCGCCAGGCAGAGGGCGGGTGGGACCACTCAACAGAGGCGGGAGGGCAAACGGGGACAGGAGTAGGGGAAAGAAGGACAAAGGAGGGATATACGGGAAAGGGGGAGGAAAGGGAGGGATTGGGGCCACGGAGGGGGCGGAACACAGGGACAGAGGGACAAACAAGGCTAGAAAAGGAACAGCAATAGGGCTACAGAGTGCCACAACCAAGGGCTCGGAACAAGCAATCGCTGCAAGCATCCACCCAGTACTGCCTCTGGGCGAAGGGAAACCCCAAAGTGAAGGGGGCTACCCGCGTGGTGGCCACACAGCGGGCGACCATGGCGGGGGCCCCCTGGACGGAGGGAAGCCCAGAGCGCAGGGGCCCGACCGCATGGAGAGAGCAGTGACAGCAACCATCCTGGACGGCCCCCTAACAAGGGGGAACCCCGGAGGGCAGGGGCGCGTCCACCAGGTAAGTCTGGTTAATCCCACAGGAGCCAGGGGACAGAAGCCCCCCACCAGGATAGTCACCTAGAACGTAAGGGGACTCAACGGCCCAGTGAAAAGATCCAGAGTCCTCAACCACCTAAGAAACATGAAGGCAGACATAATCTTCCATCAAGAGATGCACCTGAGAGAGCAGGACCGACTGCGGGTAATAAAGTGCTGGGTGAGATAGACCTACCATTCCTGTTACAGGACGAAGGCCGGGGGGGTGGCAATACTGGTCAGCAAATGGACAATGTTCAGGGCGACAAAGACGGTTACGTACCCAGGGGTACGGAACATCATGGTTAGCGGGACCCTGGATGGGGCACCGGTAGTACTAGTTAACGTGTACGCGCCCAACTGGGATGACCCGAGCTTATTCAAGAAGACCATGGCAGAAATCCCTGACATAGCGACACACCGGCTAATCATGGGGGGGGGACTTCAACTGTGTACAAGATCCAATGGCTGACAGATCGAACCCCAAGACGGGGAAAACCGCAAACATGGTGTGGTATTATCAGGTATTGCTGTACCTAAGAGGCTGATGACCATTGGTTAAACCTAGGAGTTTACCATTGGCTGTTGATACGTAGCTCCGCCCTGACAGGCGGAGTATAAGAACCGGTGTTGTCCCAGCAGCCTTCACTTTCTGTACCGAAGCTGCTGGGGAACAAGTTCTAGTCGATTAAAGCCTTCAGTTATGAAATCACTTCGTCTTGAGTGTAATTGATCGTGCATCACATGGCAAGGGAACTCGGTCACTTTATGGAACAGATGGGAGCGGTGGACCCCTGGAGGTTCACCCACCCAGGGGAGAAGGAGTTCTCCTTCTTCTCCCCAGTACACAACGTATACACCAGAATCGACTTCTTTGTGGTGGGGAAGACTGTGCTTCCGGGGATAGACAAAGTGGAATACTCCGGAATTGTGATATCAGACCACGCTCCACACTACATGGACGTGAAGCTGGAAACGGGCAGGGCCAACGCCCCACATGGAGGTTGGACGTCGCCCTACTAGCTGACAAGGCCTTCAATGAAAAGATATCGCAGGCCATAGCAGAATACACGGAGAACAACCAGAACGGGGAGGTCTCACTCTCCACATTCTGGGAAGCGCTAAAGGCCGTACTAAGAGAGGAAATTATCACTTTCAAAGCGCGAAGAGATAGGGAGGAAAGGGCGCCTAGGCAACAGCTGGTCGACTCCATACTGGAGGTAGACCGTAAATACCCGAGGCCCCGACCGTAGAGCTCCTGGCGCAGAGGAAAGAGTTACAAAGGAACTTTGATCTGCTCTCCATCAGGAAAGCAGTGCTTCAACTCCGCCAAGCACGTGGGACCCTATACAAACACGGAGACAAAGCCAGCTGCCTGCTGGCACACCAGCTGAGAAAGCAGGCAGCCACCAGAGAAATTGCACAAGTCAGAGATACTAGAGGCGCATTATCTAGTATCAGGGATATTAGAGCCAGAAAAGATCAACAAGGCATTCAGGGCCTTTTACCAAGGGCTGTACACCTCAGAGTCCCCAACGGGGGAGGCCGGGATGAAACGGTTCCTTGATGGACTGGACATACCAGTCATGGGGGAGGGCAGAAAACGGGGCCTGGAAGCACCACTAGCACTGGGATAGATCATGGACAGCATAAGCTCCATGCAGGCGGGGAAGGCCCGGGACCAGACGGGTTCCCGGCGAACGTCCACAAAAGATTTGGACAGCACTGGTCCCGCACCTGCGGGAGATGTTCACAGACTCGCTGGCCAAGGGCACACTGCCACCCACCCAAGCACAGGCCTCAATCTCACTGATACCTAAGAAAGATAAAGATCCAATGGAATGTGGGTTATACAGACCCATCTCACTGCTGAATGCGGATGCCAAAATACTGGCCAAAATCCTAGCCAAAAGGCTGGAAGACTGCATGCCAGAGGTGGTCGCAGAGGACCAGATGGGCTTTGTCAAAGGTAGACAGCTTACCTCCAACATCAGGCGCCTGCTGAACGTGATAATGATCCCCCCCGGGGAGAGAACACCAGAGGTGATCGTCTCCCGAGATGCAGAAAAGGCCTTCGACAGAGTCGAATGGAAATACCTCATAGAGGTACTGGAGCGGTACGGGCTTGGAATAGGATTCACCTCCTGGGTAAAGCTCCTATACAATGCTCCCATGGCGAGCGTACGGACCAATAACACCAACTCCCGATACTTCCAGCTGCACAGGGGCACCAGACAAGGATGCCCACTGTCCCCGCTGCTATTCACCCTAGCGATCGAGCCACTAGCAATTGCTCTCAGAGCGGCAAAAAGCTGGAGGGGGATCCGAAGGGGCGGCAGAGAGCACAGAGTCTCACGCTATGCAGATGACCTGCTCCTCTACATTTCGGACCCACAAAGCAGCATGGACGGAATCGTCACGCTCCTGAAAGAGTTTGGCAACTTCTCGGGCTACAAACTCAACATGAGCAAAAGCGAGATCTTCCCGGTACACCCACAAGTAGGTGGGGCAGCACTAACGGGACTGCCGTTTAAACAAGCCCGACTTAAATTCCGCTACCTGGGGATCCAAATAGCCCATGACTGGAAAGGGATCCACAAATGGAACCTCACCAGTCTGACGGAGGAAGTAAAAAAGGACCTGCAAAGATGGAGCACACTCCCACTCTCCCTCGCGGGGAGAGTCCAGATGTTCAAAATGAATGTGCTGCCCAGGTACCTCTTCCTATTCAGAGCCATCCCGATCTACATCCCCAAGGCCTTTTTCAAAGCGTTAGACAAACTAATCATGGCGTTCGTATGGGGGGTGGGGCGGGAAGAATGCTAGGATCCCAAAGAAGGTCTTACAAAAAACAAAATCAAGGGGAGGGCTAGCCCTCCCAAACCTACAATTCTACCACTGGGCGGCGACGGCCGAGCGAATAAGGGGATGGATCAAGGAGCCAGAAGCCGAGTGGTGCGCGCCGGAAGAGGCCTCCTGTAAGGGGACCTCCCTCCGGGCCTTCGCCACGGTGGCTCTCCCATCCCCACCCAAAAAACACTCCAGCAGCCCGGTGGTAATAGCCACCCTCCAGTCCTGGAACCAGCTGCGGCAGCAATTTGGCCTGAGCAAAATGTAAGACAAAGCTCCTATCTGTAACAACCATAGGTTCACACCAGCGCTGACTGACGCCACCTTCAAAAGGTGGAGACAGGACGAGAATACACTGACAGTCAGGGACCTGTACACCGACGGCAGGGTCTCGACACTGAACAAACTGACGGAGAAATTCCAGCTGGCCAGGGGAATGAGCTAAGGTACCTGCAGCTCAGAAACTTCCTACGAAAGGAGACAAGGACTTACCCACAACCGCCACGACAGACATTACTGGAAGAGTTACTGGATGCAAGCATATTAGAGCGAGAAAACTGTAGCGACATGTACGACTGACTGGTAGAAAGGGCCGACATCGTAGTGGGCGCAACAATAATGAAATGGGAGGAGGACCTGGGGATCGAGATAGGGTGGGGACTCCGGAACGAAGCACTGCATAGGGTCAACTCCACTTCCACCTGCACAAGGCTCAGCCTGACACAACTAAAAGTGGTACATAGAGCCCACTTAACAAGAATCCGTATGAGTAGGTTCTTCCCGGAGGTGGAGGATAGATGTGAACGGTGCCAAGGAGGCCCGGTCAACCACGCCGACATGTTCTGGTCCTGCGCCAGACTTGTGGAATACAGGACTGCCTTCTTCGAGGCAATGTCCAAAGTGGTGGGGGTGAGGGTGGAGCCTTGCCCGAAAGTGGCAGTCTTCGGGGTATCAGACCAGCCAGATCTATTTCTGGGGAGTGTTTTTGAAGACCCACCACTATTCTTAGAAGTCCCCCTATACCAAAAAGGGCCGACATTCTAAATGGTGATCAGGGATTCTCACTCCCCGACTCCGATGCAAGCTACAGTGGGTGCTATTCAGGTCAAACTATATTTTCAAGTTATCCCCCGGTATAACCCATACCTTCACCGAAGATTTCATCTACTTACCACTTAGTAGCATCGATCCTGGGTCCCGCATTGCTAAGTAAGTAAAGTAGACTTTGGAATACCACTGTTTCAGGTTAAAACTTTTAAGTTATTTTATTATTATATATATTTTCTCTTTTTAAAAGATGCAATTACTGTCTTTACAGAAAAGTAAAAAGATCTTGCTTCTGGATCCTTCTGGTTGGTTGAAGGGACCTTCAGGCCCAACTTGACAATCAATCTTCTTTAAAGTCTGGTCTTCTTTAGATGTATCAGCTATTTTAGCTCGGCTGCTCTGCCCTGTCCATTTCCCATGGCCGAGCTGATTGTAATCTGAGTCTAGCTGCTTGTTCCTTTTCTGCTTCTCTCTCTCTCCCTCTGAGCTCTGGTCCTGGATCTGAATCTGAATCTGATAGTTCCTGCCCTTGTCTCGAGGTTTATATTTGCTTTCTAACAATTATGTGTTTTGATGTTATTGTAAAGTAACTCTTATTTTCTTTGATTGTAAAAAGTACCTTTTGATCTAAACCTTTTAATCCAACTAAGTAGACATTTTGACATGACTTCATCTCATAGATCTGGGGCGAAATTCTCCCCCAACGGCGCGATGTCCGCCGACTGGCGCCAAACACGGCGCCAATCAGACGGGCATCGCGCCGGCCCAAAGGTGCGGAATGCTCCGCATCTTTGGCGGCCTAGCCCCAACATTGAGGGGCTAGGCCGACGCCGGAGGGATTTCCGCCCCGCCAGCTGGCGGAAATGGCGTTTGTTGCCCTGCCAGCTGGCGCGGAAATGCGGCGCATGCGCGGGAGTGTCAGCGGCCGCTGTCAGTTTCCCGCGCATGCGCAGTGGAGAGAGTCTCTTCCGCCTCCGCCATGGTGGAGGCCGTGGCGGAGGCGGAAGGGAAAGAGTGCCCCCATGGCACAGGCCCGCCCGCGGATCGGTGGGCCCCGATCGCGGGCCAGGCCACCGTGGGGGCACCCCCCGGGGTCAGATCGCCCCGCGCCCCCCCCCCCAGGACACTGGAGCCCGCCCACGTCGCCTGGTCCCGCCGGTAAATACCAGGTTTGATTTACGCCGGCGGGACAGGCAATTTCTGGGCGGGACTTCGGCCCATCCGGGCCGGAGAATCCAGCGGGGGGTCCCGCCAACCGGCGCGGCCTGATTCCCGCCCCTGCCCAATCTCCGGTACCGGAGACTTCGGCGGGGGCGGGGGCGGGATTCACGGCGGCCTACGGCCATTCTCCGACCCAGCGGGGGGTCGGAGAATGACGCCCAGGATTACATTGTTTCCTTTGTGGTGTTCAAAATGCTTTGATTTCAATAGAGGTGTTGCTTTTAATTCCTGTCATTTGTATAGTTTTATTTTCCAATTGTGTCCTCAACTCAATTTTGACTTTGATTTTGGCTTTGAATTATGTTTCTCTTAGACTGATAGCCTCCAGTTTTCTTTAATTCACCTGGTATTAGCAAATTTTCACACCTAGAATCTCATCCTTTCTTTCCCAGTTCCTTACTTTCAATAGTTACTTTCAATGAAGGTGTGAGCCATTGTCTTTAGCTTCATTCAAAATCCTGTTTGTCTTGTTTGCTGAGCCTGCTTGACCAAGGATATCTGCATTTTACAATCCTTCCCTGGCAGCTGCTGTTAACCCTTTGTGGGATCTTTTCCTGTATCCTCTCATGTTTCTCTCAGACCAGATATTGCCAGACTTCCATGTTTCAAATGACACATTTTTCCATATTATCAATTACAGGAGGAGGGCAGATGCCCTTGCCCTTGTCTCCCTGATCGCCCGACGTAGGATCCTGTTCGGCTGGCGGTCAGCAGCACCACCCAAAGCTGCAGACTGGCTGTCTGACCTCTCGGAATCTCTCTAAATGGAGAAAATCAAATTCGCCATCCGAGGGTCAGACGACGGCTTCCACAGAACGTGGGAGCCATTCACCCAATTGTTCTGGGGGGGAGGCAGGGAAATGTTAACCAACCTGACATCCACAGGAACAGAGAAAAAGGAGAATCCAGGTGGAGGACGGGAGGGCCGGCTGAAACGGCAGCGTGCACGAGAAGACAAGGGCGGCGAAACCCGGCTGGGAGAAGTGAGGGGCAAAACCGGCACCAGACCCACTCGAGGATTGCCCTCCAAAGTGCCTCACCGGCAAAACGGATGCCTACTTACATATTTATAGATATATCATATCCTATGTACATAACAGCAAAATATACTCTGCAAAAATCCAATAAAAAACATTTATCAAAAAAAAATTGATGTCTTCCGGATCTGTGTGCACTCTTATCCTCCAGCAACCTCCTCAATGGACATGAAGGAAGCTGCCAGTGGTGCTTCATGCCCCAGAAAGGTCGGCACCTTTGGCACTGCTCAAAGTGGTGCAACAGGACTGATTTCAAGCCCATTCTGTTTTCTAGTCACAGGAGTGTTCTACCCGTGGCACATAAGGGGCCAGATTCTCTGATTCTGAGGCTAAGTGCGGAGGATCTGTGGTGTTTTACGTGGAAAATAATCAGCACCGCCCCCTCACTGATGCTGAGGGGCTAGCAGCCACGCCACGTAAACGCCCGGCCTGCACAAAATAAATGGACAGGTCCGTGGCCGCGCATACACACGGCGATGACCTGTAGTGGACGTGCCGTTAAACATGGAGCCAGCTGTGTGTGGCCCCGACCTGCCAGATAGCGCCCCCCTGGCCACCCCCACCAGTCCCCCCAGCCCTCGCGGAAGCCTCCCCGGCCAGCAGCATGGCTCCCGCCCGACTGTGGCAGAGCTGGACACAGTCCGCAGCCGTCACACCGGGTTCCCGCATGGCTGAGACCACAAGTGAACTGCGCCATCGTGAACTCGGCCGATCGGGGGAGGAGCATTAGGAAGGGCCTTCAGGGGCGCGCTGAGGCTGTCCCAACAGCGTGCGGTGCACACTCCAATGATGCCATTTCGGAGGGGTGGGGAGAATATGAAACCTGTGTCAAACCGATTTTGTCATTAAAAGAGATTCCCCGCCCGATCGCCGATTTACGGAATCAGCGTCGGGGAACGGAGAATTTGATTTGATTCATTATTGTCACATGTGTTGGAACTATAGTGTTGGAATGGGGGGACCAGGACAGGTTGTTGGTAAGCTGGACTTGTTGGTAACCTAAAGACTTGAACTCTCGACCCTTGATACTTCATGCCCATTGATGTAGACAGGGGCATGTTCTCCTCTACGCTTTCTGAAGTCGATGATAATCTCCTTCGTTTTGTTGACATTGAGGGAGAGATTATTGTCGTCGCACCAGTTCACCAGATTCTCTATCTTATTCCGGTACTCTGTCTCGTCATTGTTTGACATCCGACCCACTACGGTGGTGTCATCAGCAAATTTGAAAATCGAGTTGGAGGAGAATTTAGCCACACAGCCTTGGGTGTATAAGGTGTATGAGGACACAGCCTTGTGGGGCACCGGTGTTGAGGACGATCGTGGAGGAGGTGTTGTTGCCTATCCTTACTTATTGTGGTCTGTGGGTTAGGAGGTTCAGGATCCAGTCGCAGAGGAAGGAGCCAAGGGCCAGGCCACGGAGTTTGGAGATGAATTTTGTAGGCATACTCGCCCACTCGCCAAAAGGTCTCCTCCTGCTCCTATCTTCTATGTATCTATGTATGTCATATGGATGTCTGGTTTTGGTTTATGTTCATTGGGTTTAATGACATAAATGCTGTCAGTTGGTGATGACGACAGGCTCATGGAACCTAAACTAAAAGGACAATATGGAAGTGACTTTTGTATTTTGTCCATGTCGACTTGCTTTCTCCATCTTTTGAAGGGAATGTTGCTTTTTGTATTTTTTTCGGTATCTTTGCACAATTTTCTCCTCTCCACGGTTTGTTTCTGTCTCTCGACATGAGGGTGTTCTATGAGATTTGGAATGCAGTAAAAAGTCAGGGAGGACTTTTGGGAATGGGGTAGGTTTGGCAGCACATGGACAGAACTGAACAGTAGGTCCTGGGATCAATGGAGGGCTGGGACAAGGATTCAATTGCATCTGACCACAACAGAGAGTTGATACACTTGAGGATTCAAATATTTGAAGATCTTTGACTTCAGCCCATACTATTTCACAGCACTTGATCGTGGGAGGGGTTGAACCACTGAGGTTGGGCAGGATGGAAAGTCATGATACAATTAGGTGTGTTAGTATTGAGGATAGATGTCGCTGGATTAGTGTGTGGAAACATAAAGTGAAAGAGCAAGTACTGATGGGTTAAGAGGTGGCTAGGAACTGCAGAATGTACGTTTGGAATTTAAACACCTTGAAACATTACAAAGAGAGACAATAGTCAGCTACTTAGCCCGTCAAGCCTATTACTCCACTTAATGGCTGATCTGCAACCTAACTCCATATACCTGCTTCAATTTGGCCCATATTCCTTAATACATTTGGTTAACAAATTCAATCAATCACAGATTTAAAATAAACAATTGATAGTAAATTTGATTAATTGTGTTCCAAATTCCGACCATACTTTGTGTGTAGAATACTTTCCTAATTTCATGGCCAGAACCTTATTCTCCCCCGGTGGGTTCTGAGGCATGGGGAGTGTAAAATTGCATGTTGGGATTCCCTCTATGATCCCGCCCACTCCGACCCAGACACAATTTCACAGTGGGGAACAGGGCCTCGGGCAGGAAGCTTATCCTTATCCCTTTGAAGGCCTTGAAGTAGCCACTTAATGGCTACTTAAAGGCCTTTTCTCAACCAGTCTAAGATTTAAGGCTGGCGGATGCTGATGGAACAGGGTAGGAATCTGAAAAAGTTACAAATCTCTATGTTGGGCAGGAAAGGGGGGAGTGCCTCAATCTGAAGGCCCCTTCTGATTTGGGTCAGCCTTCCCTCTTGGACTTGGAGATCTGGCCTTCCACTTCACCTCCAATTTTCCCCAGGGTATCCCGTACCCTCCTGTCTATGGGCCCTCTGTACCTACCTGAACTGCGGTGCCGGGCCTTAGGCTCAGGCACAGCACTGTAGTACCTCTTCTGGCCACTGCAGTGCTTTTGCTAGAGGGGTCGGAGAGCTGTTGGCCAATCTGATTGGCTGACAGTTCTCTCAGCTGGGATTTCCTTGAAATGGCGAATGGAAGTCCACCTGCTGCTAACTAACACTCAACATGAAAAGGCAGCAGGATCAGCAGCGATGGATTTACTCGCCTACTCTCAGTATGAAAATTCAAGCCCATGTCTCTGATTATTAGACTGTTCCCCCACAGTCCTAGACTCTGACTAGAGGAGATAGGAAAACTATCTGTATCCCATAATACCGGGCAGCACGGTAGCATTGTGGATAGCACAATTGCTTCACAGCTCCAGGGTCCCAGGTTCGATTCCCGGCTTGGGTCACTGTCTGTGCAGAGTCTGCACATCCCGTGTCTGCGTGGGTTTCCTCCGGGTGCTCCGATTTCCTCCCACAGTCCAAAGATGTGCAGGTTAGGTGGATTGGCCATACTAAATTGCCCTTAGTGTCCAAAATTGCCTTTAGTGTTGGGTGGAGGTGTTGACTTTGGGTAGGGTGCTCTTTCCAAGAGCCGGTGCAGACTCAATGGGCCGAATGGCCTCCTTCTGCACTGTAAATTCTATGATAATATCCTAAACTTTCTAAATTCCAGCGAATACAACCCACAGAATTGTTACAGCGCAGAAGGAGGCCATTAGGCACATCATGTTTGGTGACTGCAGGATATTAAGGGTTAATTTTTATCAAAAGTCTAGTCTTTCTTTTATTTAGTAAATTAACTTAAAAGTTGCTGTTTGGGTTAGACCTTTTATATGGTCTCACTACTCTAATTTTTATGTGTTTTGGTTTTCTTTATTATGTTTTTTTGTTTTTTCTGTGTTTTTCTGTGAGTTTATGACCTGCACGTTTATCTACACGTGCAGGATTAGGCCAGCAACCGCCACTGACACTGGCGTGATGCTGGGTATGAAAACCAAGCAAAAGAACGTAAAGGAACTGCTGGATAAAACAAAGGAGGGGAATACCCCAAAACAACGAGTGGAGCACAGCCCAAAAGGAGCGAGAAAGGAAACAAAAACTTATCACAAACCCGTCAAATTAAAGTGTGAGAATCAGAGTCGATAAGGCAATCCAACCCCTGCAGTGCCCACCGAGCACGGAAGGCCTCAAGTGTGCCCGTGGACACCGCATGCTCCCGCTCCAGGGACACCCGGCCGCGAACGAGGCCGTGGAAGATGGGCAGACAGTCAGGCTGGACAACCCCCTCGGTCGCCCGCTGCCTGGACCTATAAATGGCAAGTTTGGCCAGGCTCAGGTGCAGGTTTACGAGGAGGTCCTCCGCCTTTCCCGCCCCCCTCCGCACCGGATGCCCGTAGATTAGGAGCGTGGGGCTGAAGTGCAAAGAAAACCTCAACAACAACGTTGTCAAGAAACCAAAAAGGGAGTGCAGCCTAGGACAGACAACATAAATGTGCTCCACGGTCTCCACCAGGCCGCAAAAGTGGCAGGTCTCTGGCAGAGCCGTGAAGTGATTTAAACGATAATTGAACGGCACTGCCATGCGCAACACCCTCCACCCCAGGTCCCCTAATTTTATGGGGAGGACACCTCCGTAGAGGGACCTCCAGTGGGGACCTCCGCCGCCGGACGGCAACGAGGCACTCCAAGGCGAGTCCGGGCGGCGGGCGAGGGCAAGGAGGTGGAAAGTGTGCAACAGCAGGCCGTACAGGAAACCCCACCGCGCAGTGCGAAAGGGCACGGAGGGTATTTCCGCGAGGCGGCTGGGGCTGTGGGGCACCAGCACCCGGGGATGGTTCCGTGGTTTGGGACCAATGTGGAATTCCGTCCGAGTAGGGGTCCGCTCAGACGGGATACCACCGCACAACCGCGCCGTCTCAAGTCCAAGTGTGCTTACGGGGCCGAGCACGGCCGTTTTGAGGACTTGGATAGCATTGGCCGCGCACCAGACAGACACCGCTCCACGCCTGGGAAGCTCACAGGGTGTCATCCAGCCCGCCCCTCCGGAGCTGCACGTCGTAGTTCAGGCCGTGTATCTGGCGGAAGAAATACGTCGCCAGGGCCCACCACCGTGGAAGAGGCTCAACGTACAGGTATCGCTGCAGAGTCTGAAGGCGGAAAGTCGCGACCTGGGTGCGAAGGCACACCAGCGCCAAATCGCCCTCCGCAATCGGGAGACTCAAGACCTCCGCAGCGACCCAGTGCAATCCTTTGTCCCAGAAGAACCGAAGCAGGGTTCTCTAGATGCGTGTGACAAAGTCAGGGGGAGGAGTCAAAGTGACCAGCCGATACCACAGCATAGAGGCGATCAGCTGGTTTATGACGAGAACTCGACCCCTGTGGGACAGCACTCGGAGCAGTCCTGTCCAGCGTCCCAGGCGAGTGGTGACCTTGGTCTCCAGCTCCTGCCAGTTCGCCGGCCAGGCTTCCTCTGCCGGGCAAAGATGGACTCCCAAGTAGAGGATGCCGGTCCGACTCCAGCTAAAGGGCCTGAGCTCCTCCGGGAGGGAGTCCATCTGCCACGGACCGACCAGGAGTCCGGAACATTTAGCCCAGTTGATCCGAGCAGAGGACGCGGCGGAGTACACAGCCTGGCACTCTCGCATCCTCCGCAGGTTACCGGGGTCGGTGAACATGAGGAGCACGTCATCAACGTAAGCCGAGAGGACCACTGCCACGTCCGGCTCGTGCAGAACCAGCCCCGACAACCTCCTCCGCAGGAGGCGCAGGAAAGGCTCCATGCACAGAGAATAAAGCTGGCCGGACAAGGGTCACCCCTGACGCACCCCTCTCTCAAAGCGAAGGGGCGTCGTCAGGGACCCGTTAACCTTAATCAGACACTCTGAGGCAGCGTACAATAATCGGATCCGGGCGACGAAGTGCGTCCCGAACCCGAAAGCTCGCAGAGTCCCGAGTAAATACTCGTGCCCCACCCTGTCGAACGCCTTCTCCTGGTCAAGAGACAGGAAGGTGTTCCGGGTGCGGCTATGCAGGGCTAGGTCGCATGTTCGGTAGCTCCCGCTTGGAACGGACTTTTGGGCTCTTTACAGAGTCCCCACGGCATTTGTTCGACATTTCCCGGTGTGAGAAGAAGACTGCAACATTTCCCCGACAGTGTCCCCTAGGAATGATATGTCTCTTGGTTACCAGAGCCGGCAGAAACAGTAAAAGATTTGGCTATAACTGCAGGATAAACAAAGCCTCTTCCAGCATGCAGGCGGGGGAAGGGCAAGCTTAATAGGCTGCAAGCTGACTTGAGGGCCTTTATTAAAGGTGGATTCTAGCAGCAGAGGGAACAACTGTGAAATGATCTCACCAAGGCCATTGAAGAAGCGGGGACGAGGCTTCCGGTGGCGGCCATGGAGGAGTAGGTCGCGCATTCAGCAGCTCCCGTCTGGAACGGACTCTCAGACCTTTTTCAGGAGTTTCCACAGACATTTTGGGGCAGATTGGTGAAACGAACACTGTCAAAAGGACTCCCTCTCGAGACTTCCGGTTGCGGCTATGCGGAGCTAAGTCGCACATTAGGCGGCTCCCGCAAAAACAGACTTTCGGGCTCTTTTCAGGGCCCCCATGGGCACTTTTTCTACGTTTCCCGGTGTGGGAAGGAGTTAATAATAGCTCCCCGTCAGTATATGGCTTTATCTCGGAGCGGGGCGACAAAAAAGGTGGTGGTGGACCTGAAGAAGGGAGGGAAGAAGGACAGAATGGCGGCGGGCAGGGTGGAGGCAGTGGGCGGAGGAGCAACAGGAGGGTATCCAGCGCTGCCTCAGCGAGATTAAAACGGACCTGCTAGAGCCGATGAAGGCTTCTATTGATAAGTTGCTGGAGACACAGACGGCCCAGGGGGTGGCGATCCGAGAGGCTTGACAAATGGGGCAAGATTCTCCTACCCCCCGCCGGGTCGGAGAATCGCCGGGGGCTGGCGTGAATCCCGCCCCTGCCGGTTGCCGAATTCTCCGGCACCGGATATTCGGCGGGGGCGGGAATCGCGCCACGCCGGTTGGCCCCCCGCCCCCCCCGGCAATTCTCCGGCCCAGATGGGCCGAAGTCCCACTGCTAAAATGCCTATCCCGCAGGCATAGATTAAACCACCTACCTTACCGGCGGGACAAGGCGGCGCGGGTGGGCTCCGGGGCCCTGGGGGGGCCCCCACGGTGGCCTGGCCCGCAATCGGGGCCCACCGATCCGCGGGCGGGCCTGTGCCGTGGGGGCACTCTTTACCTTCCGCCTTCGCCACGGTCTCCACCATGGTGGAGGCGGAAGAGACTCCCTCCAGTGCGCATGCGCGGGAATGCTGTCAGCCGCCACTAACGCTCCCGCGCATGCGCCGCCCGGAGATGTTATTTCCACGCCAGCTGGCGGGGCACCAAAGGCCTTTTCCGCCAGCTGGCGGGGTGGAAATTCGTCCGGCACGGGCCTAGCCCCTTAAGGTTGGGGCTCGGCCCCCCAAGATGCAGAGCATTCCACACCTTTGGGACGGCGCGATGCCCGACTGATTTGCGCCATTTTGGGCGCCAGTCAGCGGACATCACGATACCGGAGAATTTTGCCCAAGATCTCTGACAATGAGGACGAGATATTAGGCCTGGCGGTAAAGGTGGAGGCGCACGAAGCGCTCCACAAGAAATGGCAGGAGCGGTTCGAGGAGATGGCGAATCGGTCGAGGCGGAAGGATCTGCGGATTCTGGGCCTCCCGGAGGGGCTGGAGGGGCCGGACGTGGGGGCCTATGTGGTCACCATGTTGAACTCGCTGATGGGAGCGGGGTCCTTCTAGGGGGCCCTGGAGCTGGAAGGGGCCCATAGAGTATTGGCGTGGAGGCCCAAGGCTAACGAGCCTCCGTGGGCGGTGCTGGTGCGGTTCCATCGGTTCATCGATCGGGAGCGTGTGCTCAGGTGGGCCAAGAAGGAGAGGAGCAGCAGGTGGGAGAATGCAGAGGTTCGGTTATACCAGGACTGGAGTGCGGAGGTGGCAAAGAGGAGGGCTGGGTACAATCGAGCGAAGGCGGTGCTGCACAGGAAGGGGGTGAAGTTTGGCATGTTGCAGCCGGCGTGACTGTGGGTTACCTACAAGGACCGGCACCATTATTTTGAGTCTCTGGAGGAGGCGTGGCCTTTGTTCAGGCTGAGAAGCTGGACACAGACTGAGGGTCGGGATGGGCGATTGGGGACTGCGGTGGATATGTTATGCCTATTTTTGGTTTGGAGGGGGGGGGCCTTTGCATTGTTTTGGGTTTCTTTTTCTCTGTGTTTTTCTCTTTTGGGGTGGGGAGGGTGGATGGGGCGGGTTGGGCACTGTTTTGGTTGGTGGAGGGGCCTGGTACGTGGAGAGCGCGGGCTTTTTTCCCGCACCGAAGACTGGGGGGGGGGGGGGGGGGGGGCCCGGGGCAGGGAAGCGAGGATTGTTTCCCGCGCTTAGAACGGAGGGGGGAGGGGGAGAGTCTGTGGATGGGGAGCAGGAGAGGAGGGTGTGCCACACAATGGGAGGAATCGAAGGGGAGGCGGGAGTGGCCGGAGTCAGCTGACTTGCGGAAGTGCAATGGGGGGAGTAAACCAGCTAGGATGGGTCCTAGCCGGGGTGGGGGGGGTAGAAATCGAGTTGCTGCTGCTAAGGTCAAGGAGGAGCTGGAGCGAGTGGGGGGAGGTCGAGACGGGGATATGCCGCTGTGGGGAACAGTCCGGGTGTTGGGTGCGGGCGCGTGGCTGGCCAAGGAGGGGTCATGGCTAGTCGGCGGGGAGGGGGGCGGGTAGTCCCCTGATCCGGCTGATAACCTGGAATGTAAGGGGACTGAATGGGCCGGTTAAGCGGGCCCGCGTGTTCGCGCACCTGAAGGGGCTCAAGGCGGATGTGGTTATGCTCCAGGAGACACACCTGAAGGTGGCAGACCAGGTAAGACTGAGGAAAGGGTGGGTAGGTCAGGTGTTTCACTCGGGGCTAGATGCCAAAAATCGAGGGGTGGCGATCTTGGTGGGAAAGAAGGTGTCATTCGAGGCGCCGAGCATTTTGGCAGATAATGGCGGTAGGTACATAATGGTAAGTGGTAAGTTGCAGGGAGAGAGGGTGGTACTGGTCAATGTGTATGCTCCGAACTGGGACGATGCGGGTTTTATGTGGCGTATGTTGGGTCGGATCCCAGACTTGGAAGTGGGGGGCCTGATAATGGGGGGAGACTTTAACACGGTGTTGGATCCGGCACTGGATCGCTCCAGGTCGAGGACGGGTAGGAAGCCAGCGGCGGCCACGGTGCTGAGGGGATTTATGGACCAGATGGGAGGGGTGGACCCTTGGAGATTTGCAAGGCCGGGGGCTAGGGAATTTTCATTCTTCTCACATGTCCATAAGGCTTATTCTCGAATCAACTTTTTCATTTTGATTAGGGCGCTGATAGCGAGAGTAGAGGATACCGAGTATTCGGCAATAGCCATTTCGTACCATGCCCCGCATTGGGTGGACTTGGAGATGGGGGAGGAGAGGGACCAGCGCCCGCTGTGGCGCTTGGAGGTGGGGCTGTTGGCGGACGAGGAGGTGAGCGAGTGGGTCCAAGGAAGTATAGAAAGGTACTTGGAGACCAACGGCAACGGGGAGGTCTGAGTGGGGATGGTATGGGAGGCACTGAAGGCGGTGGTGAGGGGAGAGCTGATCTCCATTAGGGCCCACAAGGAGTGGGAGGAGAGGGAGAGGCTGGTGGGGGAGATGGTGAGGGTAGACAGGAGGTATGCGGAAGAGCCTGAGGAAGGATTGTTGAGGAAGAGGCACAGCCTCCAGGCCGAATTCGACCTGGTGACCACGAGGAAGACGGAGGTGCAGTGGAGGAAGGCCCAGGGGGCAGTCTACGAGTATGGGGAAAAGGCAAGCCGGATGCTGGCGCATCAGCTTCGGAAGCGGGAGGCAGCGAGGGAGATCGGTGGAGTTAAGGACAGGGGAGGGAGCGTGGTGCGGAGTGGGGTTGGCATCAATGGGGTCTTCAGGGACTTCTATGAGGAATTACACCAATCCGAGCCCCCATGGGAGGAGGAAGGGATGGGCCAGTTCCTGGACCAATTGAGGTTTCCAAAGGTGGAAGAGGGACTGGTAGCGGGACTGGGGGCCCCCGATTGGGCTGGAGGAGCTGATCAAAGGGATAGGAAGCATGCAGGCGGGGAAGGCACCGGGGCCGGACGGTTTCCCGGTCGGGTTCTATAAAAAATATATGGACCTGTTGGACCCGCTGTTAGTTAGGACCTTTAATGAGGCAAGGGAGGGGGGGGCTTTACCCCCGACGATGTCCCGGGCATTGATCTCCTTGATCATGAAGCAGGACAAGGATCCCCTGCAATGTGGGTCGTACAGACCGATTTCCTTGCTAAATGTAGATGCCAAGGTGCTGGCGAAGGTCTTAGCCACGAGGATTGAGGATTGTGTGCCGCAGATCATCCATGAAGACCAGACGGAGTTTGTGAAGGGGAGACAGTTGAACGCGAATGTGCGGAGGCTTTTGAACGTTATCATGATGCCAGCGAGGGAGGGGGAGGCGGAGATAGTGGTGGCGATGGACGCTGAGAAAGCCTTCGGTAGGGTAGAGTGGGGGTACCTGGGGGAGGTGCTGAAGAGGTTCGGGTTTGGGGAGGGGTTTGTCAGGTGGGTTAGGCTGTTGTATGAGGTCCCGATGGCGAGTGTGGCCACAAATAGGAGGAGGTCCGAATACTTTCGGTTGCACCGAGGGACAAGACAGGGGTCCCCCCTGTCCCCCCTGCTCTTCGCACTGGCGATTGAACCCCTGGCTATGGCACTGTGAGAGTCGAGGAACTGGAGAGGGTTGGTGCGGGGTGGGGAGGAGCATAGGGAGTCACTTTATGCGGACGACCTGCTGCTGTATGTGGCGGACCCGGTGGGAGGAATGCCAGAGGTAATGAGGATCCTTAGGGAATTCGGGGACTTTTCGGGGTACAAGCTCAATATGGGGAAGAGCGAGCTGTTCGTAGTTCAGCTAGGGGACCAGGAGAGGGGGATTGGTGAGCTCCCACTAAAAAGGGCGGAGAAGCGCTTCAGATATTTGGGGGTCCAGGTGGCCAGGAGCTGGGGGGCCCTGCATAGGCTTAACTTTACAAGGCTGGTGGAGCAAATGGAGGAGGAGTTCAAGAGGTGGGACGCGTTGCCGCTGTCCTTGGCGGGTAGGGTGCAGTCAATCAAAATGACGGTGCTCCCAAGGTTTTTGTTCCTGTTCCAGTGCCTCCCTGTGTTTATCCCCAAGGCTTTTTTCAGGCGGGTTAACAGGAGTATAATGGGGTTTGTGTGGGCGCGAGGGACTCCGAGGGTGAGAAGGGTGTTCCTGGAGCGGAGTAGAGATAGGGGGGGGCTGGCGCTGCCCAACCTCTGTGGGTACTACTGGGCCACCAATGCGACGATGGTGCGCAAGTGGGTGATGGAGGGGGAGGGGGCTGCATGGAAGAGGCTGGAGACGGCATCCTGTGTGGGTACGAATCTGGGGGCGCTGGCGCTCCCTCCAAGGAGGTATACCACGAGCCCGGTGGTGGTGGCGGTCCTCAAACTTTGCGGGCAGTGGAGGCGGCATAGGGGGGAAGTTGGGGCCTCGGCGTGGACCCCATTACGGGGGATCCACCGGTTCGCCCCAGGAAGAACAGGTGGAGGGTTTTCGGGGTGGCACAGGGCAGGGATACAAAAGTTGGGGGACCTGTTTGTGGACGGGAAGTTCACGAGCTTGGGTGAGCTGGAGGAGAAATACGAGTTGATCCCATCCCCAGGATCGTCCTCAAGCAGGCACCTCGCAGGCTCCCCCCGCGACTCAGGGTCTGTGGGTGGCGGCGGCTCTGACCCCGCCGCCACCATCGATGCCGGGAAAACCCCTGGGAACAGCTCCGGGATGGAATCTGGGCTCCCTGGCATCGTTTCACGGTTGTGGTGAACAGGGAGCCTTCCTCGCCGTCGCCTGCCCACGACCCGAATATATTGGGGCTCCGGTGGCTGCCGGCAGCCCCCAGTGATGAACAAAAGGAGATGACCGGGGAGTAAAAGTCCACCGGGCGGAACGAGCCCTCGGGGGTCACGTCTCCGCCCGACCCCGGGTCTCCCAGCTCGGGGGATGATGGCGGCTCACACGCCTGGGTGGCCTTGGAAACCGCCCTGGCTTTCTTTCTAACGGGGCTGGGCGTCAGGGTGATGGGAATAAACACCGGAGACACCCAACCCCGCTCGCCCGGGGAGGCGGCGGATGATTGGAGGGTGGCAAATGTTGTTCCATTGTTCAAGAAAGGGAATAGGGAAATCCCTGGAAATTACAGACCAGTAAGTCTTACGTCTGTGGTGAGCAAGATATTGGAAAGGATTCTGAGAGATAGAGGCAGAATTCTCTGATAATGGGGCTTTGTGCCCAGGCCCACGGGAAAACGGGCGCAAATCACTCTGGACTTACCTGGAGTAAGTCCAGGGTGATTCTCCGTTTTGAAGGAGGCTAGTAGGGCCCTGGAATGCTCCACGCAGCTCCGGCTGCCGATACAGGGCCCTGCACTTCCTGCCACGGGACCGCGTATGCGTGCGGCGGCACCGTCAATATATCGTGCCATAGATCGTGCGCGCCCGCTGATTGGTGGCCCCTGATCATGAGCCTGGCTGTCCTGGAGGCCCCCCAGGTTTTGGGTCCCCCCGCCCCCCGCCACTCCGAGTGCCCGCCGGGTGGAACCATGAGTGAACCATGCCGGCGGGAACTCTGCCAGTTATCGGCGGACAATCGCCACAGGGGCATCTTCCAATGGCCTCCGACCGGCACCGCATCGACCACGCGTGCGCAATTGGAACTGATTCGCCGGTCCCCAGAGAATCGTGGGAAGGCGTTGGACCCAATCGCGGGTCTGACGCTCCATTCTCCGCCCCTGCGCCGAGTGTGATTGTGGGGCGGAGGCTCAGAGAATCCCGGCCAGGATTTATGATTATTTAGAAAAACATAGTTTGATTAAAGAAAGTCAGCATGGCTTTGTGAGGGGCAGGTCATGCCTCACAAGCCTTATTGAATTCTTTGAGGATGTGACGAGACACATTGACGAAGGTCGGGCAGTGGATGTGGTGTATATGGATTTCAGTAAGGCATTTGATAAGGTTCCCCATGGTAGGCTCATTCAGAAAGATAGGGGCATGGGATACAGGGAAATGTGTCTGAATACAGAATTGGCTGGCCGAAAGAAGACAGCGAGGGGTAGTTGATGGAAAGTATTCCGCCTGGAGGTTGATGACCAGTGTTGCCCACAGGGATCTGTTCTGGGACCTCTGCTCTTTGTGGTTTTTATGAATGACTTGGATGAGGAAGTGGAAGGGTGGGTTAGTAAGTTTTCCGATGACACGAAGGTTGGTGGAGTTGTAGGTAGAGTTCAGGACTGTTGCAGGTTACAACAGGACATTGACAGGATGCAGAGCTGTGCTGAGAAATGGCAGATGGAGTTCAACCTAGATAAATGTGAAATGATTCATTTTGGAAGGTTGAATTTGAATGCTGAATACAGGGTTAAAGGCAGGATTCTTGGAAGTGTGGAGGAACAGAGGTGTCATGATATGCAGACACACACATAATGATATACAGACAATCAGCTAATGGACACAGAGAACAGGGCATGACCAATAAGCAGGCAGGACACTCAGGGGTGGGATCTGACTATAAAAGACACGGGGCACACAAACTCCACCTCTTTCCACGGATGAACATCTAGAGAGTCAGTCAAGGATGTTGTTACAATCTCATACCTCCAGCACGTGGCTAAGAGCTAGTCTGGTTCAGTCAGACAGAGTAACCACACTTAAGTTAGCAGAGTCGAACTCACAGAGAACTGTGCTAACTGTGCTATTAGTTCAATGAACCTGATTGAACTAACTTCAAGGTCTGGAGTATCTTTCTGATCTAAGCTGCATCCAGTTGCAGCCAGTGTTAGACCAGTGTACCTAACACGACAAGAGGGATCTTGGGGTCCACATACATGGATCTCTCAAAGTTGCCACCCAGGTTGATAGGGTTGTTAAGAAGGCGTATGGTGTGTTGGCTTTCATTAACAGAGGGATTGAGTTTTAAAGCCGCGAGGTTTTGCTGCAGCTTTATAAAACCCTGGTTAGACCACACTTGGAATATTTTGTCCAGTTTGGTCGTCACATTATAGGAAGGATGTGGATGCTTTGGAGAGATTGCAGAGGAGATTTATCAGGATGCTGCCTGGACTGGAGGGCATATCTTATGAAGAAAGGTTGAGGGATCGAGGGCTTTTCTCACTGGAGCGAAGAAGGAAGAGAGGTGACTTGACAGAGGTGTACAAGGTGATGAGAGGCATGGATAGAGTGGATAGCCAGAGGCTTTTCCCCAGAGTGGCTGTCACGAGGGGACAATTTTAAGGTGATTGGAGGAAGGTATCGGGGAGATGTCAGAGGTAGGTTCTTTACACAGAGAGTGGTGGGTGTGTGGAATGCACTGCCAGCAGAGGTGGTGGAGTCAGAGTCATTAGGGGCATTTAAGCAACTCTTGGACAGGCACATGGCAGCAGTAAATTGAAGAGGTGTGGGTTAGGTTGATCTTAGATTACGATAAATAGTCAGCCCAACATCGTGGGCCGAAGGGCCTGTACTGTGTCGTACTGTTCTATGTTCTATGTGCACTGGCTCTCCAAATGAGCATTATGACTTGGTGCCAATCCCTTGCCTTTTCTCCTTAATCTTGCTGATTGTTTCTCTTCAAATAATTATCTAATGGCCTCTCGATTGCCTCGATTGAACATGCCTCCACCGCACTTTCATGCAGTACATTCCACTTGCTTTTCTCACCTCACATTTCTGTACCCTTCGGTGTTGTTCCTTTTAAAACGGGAACAATTTCTTTCTATAATCTCTCTCTGGACCCCTCAATTTTGAATGCCTATAGTTCTCAGCTTTTTCCTCTGCTCGGAGAGCACTTCCAACTTCTCCAATCTATCTTCATAGTTGAAAGGTGCGATTTAACCACCGATTTGCACCTGGTGCAAATCTGGGCAAATCAGTTAAATAGCGGGAAAGGCCAAAATTGAGATTCACGCCAAGCGCGAATCAGTTTGCCATTTAACCGGCCCACTCCCGATGGCCAATTCCGGATCTGACCCAAATCTGGCGAGCATATGATTGACCCCAATTTGCATTAATTTCCATCTCATTAGCGAGATTGAAGTCGAATGTAAAGGCCTCCTGGGAATTAATCGGCTTCCCAGTGAGAAATCACTCAGACGTTGTTTTTAAAATCGGGGAACTGAGGAGATGAGTAACCATTTCCATTTTCGGGCATGCAGCTCAAGGGCACTGGAGCTGCTGCCTCAGTGCTTGGAGAGGTGGGGCGTGAAGTGGGGTGATGGTTGGCCTTGGTTGGGGGAGTGAAGCATCCCAGGTCGGGGGTTGCCCCTAGGCTGTGGGAAAAGGGTGGGTTGAGTGGCTTTTCATCTGTGAGGCTTTCAAACCATATTTAAATATTGTGGATACCTATAAGAGGGGCAAAGACGGCTGCTGCCTGTCCTCCCAAACATTTCCAGTACAGAGCCACATTCTTGATTATGCTGATGGTCACTTTAACTCCATTACTCCATTTGACTGTGAGCAGCCTCTAGCTTTACAGATGAAGGCTATTGCTAATAAGGAATTGGCCTTGTTAGCTGTGAGAGCACTTCACAGCTGCAGGTTGTGTTTGCTGCTTGATCCTGCTAGCAGCTGCAAATGCCTGAAGGCTTGGGTTTGTTTGCTGCCACCTTTTTGCTTCTGTGGCCAGGAATAAGACAACAGAGGTTGGTCAGATGACCTGCTGTCTGGGCTGGAGAAGAGAAAGGGGAGCGCTTCCTCTCTTTTGGCATGCTCTGGGTCGATGTAATTTTCCACTGTTGAGGCATCTACAGCTGGGAAATGTGAGAGGGGGAGAGAGAGGCAGATTGATCCAATGCAGCTGCAGCTGCCTGGAGGCTGTGTGTTTTTTTGCTGCCACCTTTTTGCTTCTGTGACCTGGAATAAAGAAAAGATAAGATGACCTGCTGCCTAGGCTGGAGATGGGGAGCTCTTTCAGTCTTCTGGTGTGCGCGGGATCGGTACGATTTTCCACTGTTGAGGAGTCTACTGCTGGGAGCTGCAGAAGGGAGAGAGAGTGAGAGAGGCAGATTGATCCAAATGAGCAACTTGGTGAAGGTGTTGAAGAAATGCTTTTACAGATTGCTGGTGGTTTTATTGTTCGTGTGGTGAAAGCTGCACGTCGACTAACCTGTTGCTGTGAGTCAAAGACGCTGAACGTCAAGGCTGTTTTACTGCACATGGAATGCCAGTGGAACATGTGGATACTGAGCTTTGATTCCGATGAAATTAGGCCGTTGAAGAAGGCCTGTACAATGGAGGCTCATGGACAGAGACTGATTGCATGTGTGTGTGAGAGTGAGTGTGTGAGAGTCAGCGTGTGCCGTTCCGTCGCTGGTTAATGGTTAGTGTGATATATGGACTGTTAAGTAGTTTGTTTTCATTTTGTGCATAAAGGTACTGTTGACCATTTAATAAACAAAATATTCTCAAGTGGATTCTCTACAAAATGAGCTCAGATGGCTTCTCGTGAGTACACGTGCCATGTCTTAGATTTTTAAAAATATATATATTTATTCAAGTTTTTCAACAAATTTTCAACAAACCCCCCCCCCCAACAAAAAGAAAGCAACAAGAACACAAGTAGAAATTATACATTGGATTTCCCCCATATACTATGACCCCCCATGTAACAGTAAAAAGCACAAATAGGGGGATAAAAAACACCTTGACCCAAACACCACCCCAAGAGAACCCCCCCCACCCTGCCCCCTGCCTCTGGGTTGCTGATGCTGCTGACCTCCTCCTAACGCTCCGCGAGATAGTCGAGGAACGGTTGCCACCGCCTGGAGAACCCTTGCACAGACCTTCCATCCTCTTCCCCCCCTCGAACCAATCCCCTCCAATTCCTGGACTCCCTCAGTGCCATGGCCAGTGGCTCAATTGCCAGTGCAAACAACAAGGGGGATAAGGGGCACCCCTGTCTCGTCACCCGGTACAGCCGAAAGTACTCCGACCTCCGCCGGTTCGTAGCCACACTCGCCACTGGGGCTCTATATAGCAGCCTGACCCAACTAATGAACCCCTCCCCGAACCTAAACCTCCGCAACACTTCCCAAAGATACTCCCACTCCACCCGATCAAAGGCCTTCTCCGCGTCCATAGCTGCCACTACCTCTGCTTCCCCCTCCACCGAGGGCATCATAATCACATTGAGGAACCTCCGCACATTTGTATTTAGCTGCCTACCTTTCACGAATCCCGTCTGGTCCTCATGAATCACCCCCGGGACGCAGTCCTCAATCCTCGTAACCAGCACCTTCACCAGCAACTTAGCGTCAACATTGAGGAGCGAGATCGGTCTAAACGACCCACATTGCAATGGATCCTTGTCCCACTTCAAGATCAAAGAAATCAGCACCCTGGACATTGTCGGGGGCAAGGTCCCCCCCCCCCCCCCTCCCTCGCCTTATTAAAAGTCCTCACTAGCAACGGCTCAGCAGGTCCACGTATTTCCTATAAAATTCAACATGGAACCCATCCGGCCCCGGGGCCTTCCCCGCCTGCATGTTCCCCAATCCTTTAACCATCTCCTCCAGCCCAATCGGCACCCCCAAACCAGCCACCTGCTCCTCCTCCACCCTCGGGAACCTCAGCTGATCTAGGAATCGTCGCATCGCCCCCTCCCCCGCTGGGTGCTCAGACTTGCACAGATCCCCATAGAAGTCCCTAAATACCTCGTTTATTCTCACCACACTCCGCACCGTATTCACCCCTCTATCCCTAACTCCACCAATCTCCCTCACTGCCTCCCTCTTACGAAGCTGATGTGCCAGCATCCGACTCGCCTTCTCCCCATATTCATAAACCGCCCCTTGTGGATTCCTCCACTGTGCCTCTGCTTTCCCCGTAGTCATCAGGTCGAATTCCATCTGGAGGTTCCGGCGCTCCCTAAGCAGCCCCTCCTCGGGGGCCTCTGCATAACTCCTGTCCACCCTTAAAATCTCCCGCACCAACCTCTCCTTCTCCCTCCTCTCTCTCTTCTCCCTGTGGGCCCTAATGGAGATTAGCTCTCCCCTGACCATCGCCTTCAACGCCTCCCAGACTACCCCCACCTGCACCTCCCCGTTGTCATTGGCCTCCAAGTATCTTTCAATACACCCCCGCACCCGCCCGCATAACATCCGCCAACATTCCCACATCAAGAAGCCACAGCGGGCGCTGGTCCCTCTCCTCCCCAACTCCAGCTCCACCCAATGCGGGGCGTGGTCCGAGATGGCTATGGCCGAGTATTCCGTTCCCTCCACTTTCGGGATTAGTGCCCGACACAAAATGAAAAAATCTATCCGGGGGTAAGCTCTATGGATGTGGGAAAAGAAGGAAAATTCCCTGGCCTGTGGCGTGGCAAACCTCCATGGATCCACTCCCCCCATCTGGTCCATAAACCTCCTGAGCACCTTGGCCGCAGCCAGCCTCTTACCCGTCCTGGACCTAGAACGGTCCAGTGCTGGGTCCAACATCGTGTTAAAGTCCCACCCCATTATCAAGCTTCCTACCTCCAGATCCGGAATCCGACCCAACATGCGTTTCATAAATCCGGCATCATCCCAATTCAGGGCATATACGTTCACAAGTACCACCCGCACCCCCTGCAATCTACCACTCACGATCACATATCGACCTCCATTATCCGCTACAATATTCAGTGTCTCGAACGACACCCGCTTCCCCACCAGTATTGCAACCCCCCTGTTCTTCGCATCCAGCCCTGAATGAAAGACCTGCCCTACCCATCCCTTTCTCAGCCGAACCTGATCTGCCACCTTCAAATGTGTCTCCTGGAGCATAACCACGTCTGCCTTCAGTCCCTTTAAATGCGCGAACACCCGGGCCCTCTTGACTGGCCTGTTCAGGCCCCTCACGTTCCAAGTTATCAGCCGGATTGGGGGGCTACTCGCCCGCCCCCCCCGCCGACTAGCCATCTCCTTTTCTAGGCCAGCCACGTGCCCGCGCCTCCCGCACCCTCCAGTCCCCCAGGCGGCGGGCCCCAGCCCCGACCACCTCTCCTACTTCCAGCTACCCTTTGGTCAATGCAGCAGCATCCCAGTCCCCCCCCCCCCCCCCCCCCCCCCCGCTAGATCCTCATCTAGCCATTTTGCTCCCCCATGACACTCCGGTAAGTCAGCTGACTCCTGCTGACCCCGGCCTCTCTCGCCATTCCATCGACCCCACAGTGTGAGAATCCCCCCACCCCTTGGCAGTCAGTGTGCGCTCCTCTCCAGCATTGCCCTTCCTCCCCGGCCCCGCCCCCATCCTTCCCCACCCATCCCCACCCAGCACCAAAACAAAAAGAACATTCCCCAAACGCAGTAAACACAGTAAACATCCCCCCACGACAAACCCTCAGTTTGAGTCCAACTTTTCAGCCTGGATAAAATTCCATGCCTCATCAGGCGTTTCAAAAAAGTGGTGCTGATCTTGGAACGGGACCCACAATCGCGCTGGCTGCAGCATCCCGAACTTCACCCCCTTCCGATGGAGAACCCGATTAAAACCAGCTCTCTTCTTAGCCACCTCCGCACTCCAGTCCTGGTAAATTCGGATCTCCGTGTTCTCCCGCCTGCTGCTCTGTTCTTTTTTGGCCCATCTCAGGACGCACTCTCTGTCCATAAAGCGGTGGAACCTCACCACTACAGCCCTTGGCGGCTCGTTGGCTTTGGGTCTCCTTGCCAGGACCCGATGACCCCATCCAGCTCCAGGGGCCTCCGGAAAGCTCCCGCGCCCATCAGCGAATTGAGCACCGTGCTCATATATTCCCCGGCATCGGGCCCCTCCACTCCTTCAGGGAGACCCAGAATCCGAAGATTCTTCCTCCTCGACCTATTTTCCAGGTCCTCAAATTTTTCCTGCCACCTCTTGTGCAGCGCCTCGTGCGCCTCCACCTTCACCGCCAGGCCCAAGATCTCGTCCTCGTTCTCCGAGGCTTTTTGCCGCACCTCCTGGATCGCCGGCCCTTGGGCCTTCTGGGTCGCCACGAGCTTCTCAATCGCCGCCTTCATTGGCGCCAGCATTTCTGTCCTCAGCTCCGCAAAGCAGCGTTTAAGGAATTCCTGCTGCTCCTGCGACCACTGCGCCCATGCTGCTTGGTCTGCGCCCGCCGCCATCTTGCTTTTCCTCCCTCGCACTTTCCGCTGCACCAGGATCACTTTTTTAACCGCTCCACTCCTGGTCCAATCCATATAATGTCGGGGGAACCTTACTGTCACCTTCCCACACTGGGAGCCGTCGAATAATTGCCGTTGGGGCCCCTCTGAAGAGCCCAAAAGTCCGTTCCCAGCGGGAGCTTCCGAACGTGCGACCTACCTAGGCATAGCTGCAAACGGAAGTGTGCCATGTCTTAGATGATTATTGCATCACATTTCAATCAAACTTTGAAGTCTGAACATCTAGAAGTGTCAGCACCATAGAGGCAGCAGCAAATAATCAAACACTCAAGATCTGGGCTTCAGCACTGTGGATAATGATAATAATAATAATTGCTTATTGTCACAAGTAGGCTTCAATTAAGTTACTGTGAAAATCCCCTAGTCGCCACATTCCGGCGCCTGTTCGGGGAGGCTGCTACGGGAATTGAACCCGCGCTACTGGCATTGTTCTGCATCACAAGCCAGCTGTTTAGCCCACTGTGCTAAACCAGCGAGGATATCCTCGCGATCAAAGGGTGAGTGTGTGAATCAGGGGAGGGTACCTGAGCACAGTCTCCCTAATGTTCTTGGCATGTGCCTGGGGTCTCGGGGCTCCTGCTGTGGCCAGGGGTGAATGTGCAGAGCAAGGTATTCCAGCACAACTGGCTTGGTGGATGGCACTCTGAGAGCAAGTAGGACACGTAAAGGTGGGGGAGGCTTGAGCGATTTGATGGTCCCAGAGTGGAAGCCCTAACTGCTTGTCGATCTCTCTCATTCTCCAATTCCTTACAGATAGCAAAATGGATGATGGTGTCGGTCCCGCCGAGGATGCCCTAGTGATGCTGGTGGCAGCTCAGACAGCCGGACGCTGGAGAAGGCAGCACCGTCGACGCAGGCTGAAGGCCTGAATGACAAGAAAGAGAGATGAAATGCATGATACAAGACTGATAACAGAATCTGAATGAAAAATTGAGAGTTTTAACAAGGCAGGTGAAAAATATTTTAGGGAAATTAAACAAAAATGTTAAACAAAATATCTAAAAGAAAACCGCAAATAACCAGATAATAAAAGAGAAAGCTAATGATTGAGACCAGAATTAGAATCAAATGCTTTGAAGTAATTATGGAAATTGGGTGACAGAGCAATTGAGGGGATATTTGGAAGATGTGGATAATGAATTAGTTTGGAAAGGGAACAAAAAGTCATTTAATTTAAAAAGCTGTGAGTTTCTGTTTAAAATAAATTCTAAAGGATTGTGTTTGGGTTTGAGGCAAAACAAGCAGGGCAAATTTCAAAGTGTGGAAGTCTGTTTCAGAACAAATAGATAAGGTGACTTTTGGCAGCCTTCCAAAACAATTATGCTGTAAAAGAAATTTTGAGGGTCAGTTTAAAAAAACGTTTCACCAAAAATATCTCTTGTAACTTGATTCGGAAGCAAGAATTGGAAATTAAAATTGGTTAGGGAAACAATAGAAAAAAAAGAGATGAAATTCGTGCAAAATTGAAGGAATACAACAAAATAGGTTTTTTAATTATGTAAAATGATGCAATGGCCTGCATCATTCTCCACCCACTCTCCACCCCCTTAGGTTCTGTAGGAAAATTAACCATTTCAGTAGACAACTGATTAGTTCTAAATCGCATGGAGTGTTGTATATCTATGATTATGTATTGGTGTATGTTAATTTATACAAAGGTTAATTATGAATTTGTGGGAATTCAACAAGACCAGTTAAATGTGATATTTTAAGCATAGACCAGAGGAATTTGGAACAAGTGTGAGAATTATATTATATTTGTTGCATCCCCTTGAGAGGGAGCAAAACATTACTCGGAACACATCGGTACAAACGCCATAGGTAAAATAAAGGAATGAGGTCCTAAAAGCAGAATACAGGGACCTAGGAAGAAATTTAAGAAATCGGACTTCCAAGGTAGTGATCTCAGGATCCATGTGCTAGTCTGAGTAGAAATGACAGGATCTATTGGATGAATACGTGACTGAAGAGATGGTGTCATGGGGAGGGTTTCAGATTCCTGGGGCATTGGGACCGGTTCTGGGGGAGGTGAGACCTGTACAAATTGGACAGGTTACACCTGGGCAGGACTGGGACTGATGTCCTAGGGGGAGTGTTTGCTAGTGCATTTGGGGAGGGTTTAAACTAATATGCCAGGGGGATGGGAACCTATGTAAGGAGTCAGAGAAGGAGGGAGCAAGGACAAAACCGAAAGATAGAAAGGGGAATAAGAAAAGTGATAGGCAGTAAGACCAAGGACAAAATTCAAACAGGGCTGTAGTGAAAAATTGGGAGCAAGACAAGCAATATGATCAAATTTTTTATCAAGATGGAAAGTGAAGTAGTTGATTCAGAGACTCAGGTGCTGAATCTTAATAAAGAAAACTATGAAGATATGAGGTGTGAGTTGGCCTTGATAGATTGGGGAGAGTTACTTAAAGGGATGATGGTGGATAGGCAATGGCAAGCATTCAAGCAACACATGGAGGAACTGCAACAACTATTTATTCCTGTCTGGGACAAAAGCAAACTGGGTAAGAGGGCCAATCCATGGCTTACAAAGGAAATTAGAAATAATATCTGATCCAAGGATGAAGTATACAGATTGGCCAAGAAAAATGATAGGGAGCAGCTTGGAATAGCAAAAAAGGACCAAGGGATTGATTAAGAAGAGGAAAATACAGTACGGTAGCCTTGTGGATAGCACAATTGCTTCACAGCTCCAGGGTCCCAGGTTCGATTCCAGTTTGGGTCACTGTCTGTGTGGAGTCTGCACATCCTCCCCGTGTGTGCGTGGGTTTCCTCCGGGTGCTCCGGTTTCCTCCCACAGTCCAAAGATGTGCAGGTTAGGTGGATTGGCCATGATAAATTGCCCTTAGTGTCCAAAATTGCCCTTAGTGTTGGATGGGGTTACTGGGTTATGGGGATAGGGTGGCGGTGTTGACCTTGGGTAGGGTGCTCTTTCCAAGAGCCGGTGCAGACTCGATGGGCCGAATGGCCTCCTTCTGCACTGTAAATTCTATGAAAGTAAGCTTGAAGGGAACATAAAGCCTGACACTAAGTTTCTGTAAGTATGTGAAGAGAAAGAGATTGGTGAAGACAAATGTAGGTCCCCTACAGACAGAAACGGGGAAATGTATAATAGGGGACAAAGAAATGGCTGAGTAACTGAACTAGATACTTTGGTTCTGTCTTCACAAAAGAAGACACAAATCAGATACTAGAAATGTTGGAGAATGAAAGATTTAGTGAGAGAGAAGAATTGACGGAGATCAATATTAGTAGAGAAATGGTGCTGGGGAAAGGGATTGAAGGCTGATAAATCCCTAGGGCCTGATAATCTACATCCCAGAGTAGTTAAAGAGGTGGCATTGGAAATAGTGGATGCATTGGTGGTCATCTTCCAGGATTCTATAGACTCTGGAGCAGTCCCTGCAGATTGGAGAGTACCTATGTCACTCCAATATTCAAAAAGGGAGGTAGAGAGAAAACAGGGAATTATAGACCACCAAGCTTAAAGTCGGTAGTGGGGAAAATTCTTGAATCCATTATCAAGGACTTTATAGCGAAGCATTTTGAAAACAGTGGCAGGATCAGGCAGAGTCAGCATGGGTTTATGAAGGGGAAATCATGCTTGACAAATCTATTGGAATTCTTTGAATATGTAGCTAGTAGAGTTGACAAGGAGGAGCCAGTCGATGTGGTATATTTGGACTTTCAGAATGATAGACATCAATTTAGACGAGACGCTGAGAAGCAGTGAACCGATGCTTTAATAAGCTAAATATGTGCCGACCTGTAGCTCCTCCTGCACTGCAGGGCTGACCCAAGTCAACAGGCTTTATACCTCCACAGCTGGGCGGAGCCACATGCGGAGCCAGCAGCAGCACCAATAATAACATTCCAACAGTACAACAGCAACAACCAATAACAGAACAGCAATAACAATAAGTACATACAACAATGGAGATAGCAATACTAATAGAACAGTTGAACATATATACAACAGCCTTACGTAGCCATACGTGGCTCACCACACAGAAAGCGTTTGACAAAGTCCCGCATAAGAGATTATCGTGCAAGATTAAAGCGAACGGGATTGGGGGAAGTGTATTGAGATGGATAGAAAACTGGTTGGCAGAAAGGAAACAAAGAATAGGAATTAATGGGCCTTTTTCAACTTGGCAGGCAGAAACTAGTGGGGTGCCATAGGGATTGGTGCTGGGACCCCAGCCAGTCACAATATATATTAATGATTTGGACGAGGGAACAAAATGTAACATCTTAAAGTTTGCAGATGATACCAAGTTGGGTGGGAGGGTGAACTGTGACGAGGATTCAGAGATCCTTCAGCATGATCTGGACAGATTGGGTAAGTGGGCAAATCCATGGCAGATGCAGTATAGTTTGGATAAATATGAGGTTATTCACTTTGGAAGCAAAAACAAGAAGGTAGATTACTACCTGAATGGTTGTAAATTGGGAGAGGGGAGTGTGCAGTGGGACCTGGGTGTCCTTGTGCAGCAGTCACTGAAGGTAAGCATGCAGGTGCAGCAGGCGGTAAAGAAGGCAAATGGTATGTTGAGTTTCCACTGTGAGAGGTTTTGAGTACAGGAGCAGGGATGTGTTGTTGCAATTATACAGGTCCTTGGTGAGGCCACACCTTGAATATTGTGTGCAGTTTTGGTCTCCTTCTCTGAGGAAGGATGTTCTCGCTCTCGAGGATGTGCAGCGAAGGTTTACCAGGCTGATTCCGGGGATGGCAGGACTGACATATGAGGAAAGATTGATTAAGTTAGGATTGTTTTCGCTGGAGTTCAGACGAACGAGGAAGGATCTCATAGAGACTTATAAAATTCTAACAGGACTAGGTAAGGTGGACTCAGGGAGGGAGGATGTTCCCAATGGTGGGTGTGACCAGAACCAGTGGTCACAGTCTGAGGATTCGGGTACACCATTTAGGACAGAGATGAGGAGACATTTCTTCACCCAAACAGTGGTCAGCCTGTGGAATTCATTACCACAGGAAATAGTTGAGGCTAAGACATTGGATACAACTAGATATGGCGCTTGAGGCAAATGGGATCAAGGGTTATGGGGAGAAAGCAGGATTAGGCTATTGAGTTGGACGACCAGGTTTGATTCCCGGCTTGGGTCACTGTCTGTGCGGAGTCTGCATGTTCTCCCAGTGTGTGCGTGGATTTCCTCCGGGTGCTCCGGTTTCCTCCCACAGTCCAAATATGTGCAGGTTAGGTGCATTGGCCATGCTAAATTGCCCTTAGTGTCCAACATTTCCCTTAGTGTTGGGTGGGGTTACTGGGTTATGGAGATAGGGTGGAGGTGTGCGGTTGGGTAGGGTGCACTTTCCAAGAGCCGGTGCAGACTCGATGGGCCGAATGGTCTCCTTCTGCACTGTAAATTCTATGAAAAAAAGAATGGCGGAGCAAGCTCAAAGGGCCGAATGGCCTCCTCCGACTCCTATCTTCTATGTTTCTATGCTGGACAAATGTCAGCAAGTCAGCAAAATTACAATCTGTCCATATCCAATATACCCCTCGGATCAAGCCAAGTGTCAATTTAAGACAAATGAGAATATAACTTGTACCCTAGAAGTTAGAACCCTAAAAACAGAGATCACAAGGGTTGCACATGTGGGTAAAGGAGAACATTACATTACCACCTCAAAGATATTGGTCTGGGTATTGGTTTACGCACTGTTGAGAAACCCATATTTTGTATAAAACCTGTAGCATTGGTAAAATTAAGTTAGTTGATTTTCAAAAATGAAACCAAGTGCGAATTGATGTCACGGAAGAAATTGAATCTGAATTGAAGGATTACCTTGGCAAGATGTTTATCTTCATCAATGACGTGTTGAAGGCTGTGAAGGAGATGTCATAGTTTCTCCGCTCCGGGAAAGTACTGGACGACGAAGGGTATTCTGTTGGTTGTGTCCCATGTTTGTCTTCTGAGGCGGTCGGTGCGGTTTTTTGCTGTGGCGCGTTGGAACTGTTGATCGATGAGTCGAGCGCCATATCCCGCTCGTACGAGGGCATCTTTCAACGTCTGTAGATGTCTGTTACGCTCCTCCTCGTCTGAGCAGATCCTGTGTATACGGAGAGCTTGTCCATAGGGGATGGCTTCTTTGATGTGTTTAGGGTGGAAGTTGGAGAAGTGGAGCATCGTGAGGTTATCCGTGGGTTTGCGGTAAAGCGAAGTGCTGAGGTGACCGTCCTTGATGGAGACGAGTATAACATCCTTACTAATGGAATGTGAAGGAAAAGCACGGTGACATCTGGAGCTGGAAGGATTATTTAATTGACACAATATAAAATATGGTACCATTGATATATGACAACCTAGGATTGATGGTTGTACATTCAGACCTAAATTTCAAGACCCATCAGCACACACCCCTCAGAGTGAACTTGGCCATGCGCTCTCTAATCGGGTAGTATATTTTGATCCAAGCTGTGAGTCTTGAAAATTATGTAACAGTTTAAATAAGCACATGAAATGAAAATCACTTATTGTCACAAGTAGGCTTCAAATGAAGTTACTGTGAAAAGCCCCTAGACAGTGTGCTAGTCTTAGAGAAATAATAAAAGCTGTATTTAAAGGTAAATCAACCTGGTTGTGAGGATTCAATTTCATAGGTTGCGGCCAGCAGAGGCACAACATGACGTTTACAAATCCTGAAAGAAGGAGATTAGCAGCCTTCACCTCAAGCGGAAACCCTCCTCTGATCCCCTAATGGCAAACTTTATTTTTTTCCAAATGGAGAAACTCTGCCAGATCACTCACCTACCTCACTGCCTTAGGGGCAGCTCCGGAGCTCACATCCTAACAAGATCCTCCTCCGGGCTATGAGGGAGGCAAAGATTAACACATCGGCCTCTCTCCCTGTCTGCACTCTCAGATACTCCAAGGCTCTGAATAGTCCCACTCAAGAGCTTTGTGTCACTTTCAGCCCTAAAATCCCCCCCCCCTTTGGCTTCAGCTGTGTTTTTCTTTTATTTTCCAGTAAAGAGGTGGGGGGGGGGGGGGGGTAGCCCCCCTCCCTCCCCTTCTCTTGTGGTTTCCCCACCTTCCTTCTGTTTCGTCCTCCCCTCCAGACCCCCGCCCCCCTTGCCCCAGGGTTTCGTAGTCCTTTGGTTCCTCATCTACCTTGTTTTTTTATTCTTAGCTTACTCCTCGTTGTTGGCCTCGAACAGGTTTTGGAACAGGCCGACAAACTGCCCACAAGTATCCAGGAAGCCTTCCTCTGACCCTCGGATGGCGTACTTAATCTTCTCCAGGTGGAGAAATTCCGAGAGGTCAGTGAGCCAGTCTGCAGCCGTGGATGGTGCTGCCGATCGCCAGCCGAGCAGGATTCTCCGGCGTGTGATTAGGAAAGCGAAAGCAAGGGCATTAGCCCATGTAGCCCTGGCTGCTCCGATAGCCCGAAAATTGCATGGCTTCACCCTTACCCCCACAACCTTGGACATTGCCTCGGAGAAGGTTGTCCAGAACCCAGCAAATTTGGGGCAAGCCCAAAACATGTGGGTGTGGATGGCCGGGCCCTCTGGCACCGTTCACATTTATCCTCCAACTCCAGGAAGAACCTGCTCATTCGGGTTCTGGTCAGGTGCGTTCTTTGCACCACTTTGAGCTACATTAGGCTTAGCCTTGCGCAGGAGAAGGTGGAGTTAGCCCTACTCAATGCTTCACTCCAGAGTCCCCACCCTACCTCTGTCCCCAGTTCGCCCTCCCATTTTTGTCTGGTCTCGTTTAGTGGTGTTTGAGCTCTGTCCAGTAGTTGTTTGTATATTTTTCCACATAGCTCCCCCCTTCTTGCTGCTTGTGCCTATCAGGTCCTAGTGTGTTTTCTGGGGCACCAGGCTACCCTACTATCTCTTTCTGGAGGAAGTGTTTTATTTGGAGGTTTTTTGGAGAAGTCCGCCGGGAACCCGTTGACTTCCCTGCCTGCATGGAACTGATGCTCTCCATAATTTCTCCCAGATCTATTGGTGCTTCCAGCTCCCCCCTTCTGTCTTCCCCCACAACTGGTAATTCCAGTCCGTCTAGGAACTGTTTCATCCCTGCCTCCCCGTTGGGGGGCTCGGAGGCCCGGTAGAAGGTAGAAACTGTTCCATACTTGAGTTCCCCCCCAGGGGCTCCAATCTGTACAGCCCACGTAAGAAGGTTTCAAACACACCATTCACCTTCCTTGCATGATCTTAATGTGGTGGTCGCACAGAAATTTGACGTTCAGGGAGTGGAACCCCTTCCTGTTGATATGGGGCACTCCCAGATGCCTCAGTGCATACAAGGCAACATACGTGCCATTTATTACCGCCTGGACCTGGGACAACTTCCGCTGGGTTCAAGACATTTTGTGTAATATGTTCCCATAACAGGATGCATGCTTTATAAGAATCAGGGCATTGACAATGAAAAGTTCCAATAAGAGATTATTTGTATCTCATCATGTGCAAATAAAGCTTTCATTGATAATATACCAAAATATTATGCACCTGCATTAAATATCGCCTGTGGAGTACGTTTAAACTACCTGCTTCCCTTCGTCCAGCATAACTATATCAACTATGTCCGAAATGGAGGAATCAACAGTTGATCCTAATGTTCCTTTATCATGGAAGAAGTATCTTCCTTTGACTGGGCAGCAAAACAAATTTGTCATCAATTGGCGAAATGTACATTTATGTCCATGCCCTGTTCTTATCTCTGGATAAGATCTATGTTTACAGTTTTCCTTATCGTTAAATAGTGTCATTTGATCTTTTGAATCCACAGGTATCTAGGTCCAGGCACTAATATAACATCCAAAAAATGACACATTGCCACAGTGCAGGAACAATGAGCCAAGTGGCTGGCATCTTTCTGTGCCATCAGCAGTTTTCTCTGATTCATAGAATTATAGAATCCCCACAGTGCAGAATGAGGCCATTCAGCCCATCAGCTCTGCAATGACGCTCTAAAAAGCCCCTTAAACTCAACACACTCCCGCACTCGTAACCCCACCTAATTTACAGGTCAATTTTAGCATGGTGTAATGACTTAGGCCAGGCCTCTGAGATTGGCCAATTAGAATACAAGTTCCTTGATTAGTGGCCCAATCAGGAAACCTCTTTCTCTGTATATAACAAGGAGTGTCAGATCCTCTGTGCTCCCAGTGTATACAGCAGGTGAAATGTACATGGTCGTTTAACAAATAAAAGGAATTCTGGTAAAGGGACTTCTGCCTCTGTGGACTTATTACACATGGCCATTCCACCTGCACACCTTTGGACTGTGGGAGGAAACCGGAGCATCCGAGGGAACCCACACACAGGGAGGAAGTGCAAACTCCACACAGTCATCCAAAGCTGGAATTGAACCCGGGACCCTGGAGCTATGAGGTAGCAGTGCTAACCACTATGTTGTTCCTGCTATCAGATTTAACTGTTGTTCTCTCAAGGAGTAAATCACTGTAATGACCTCCAATTGGCATTATTGGCTGGCCAATTGGAGTATGAGCTCCCTCAATTATAGCTCATTGAGGGGGCCCATATAAGCACCCGTGTAGGCTTTGTGAGGCAGTCTTAAGTTGACTGGAATGCTAGCAGCACTGTTTGGAGCGGCTTGTGTAGATAAGTTATTGCAATTAAATACTGGTGTGGTGACAGAACCCCTGCCGCCTGTGGATTATTACAGTGGCGACGAGGTAAACAAAGAACCTTGCGGAGACCAGCTGCTGCACTCGGAGGGTAAGCCTTGTTCTTTCAAAAATGCCTCTTTTTGGGAAGTTGGATGCATTCGACCCGACTATTGAGGACTGGTCCCAGTATGTGGAGAGAATGTGTTACTTTTTCCAGGCCAATGAGATAACGGAGGACGGAAGGAAATGGGTTATACTGCTGTCGGCGTGCGGACCCTCAGCTTTCACCATTATATGTAGTCTAACTTATCCTGATATGCCGGCCACGATACCTTTCCAAGAATTAACAAAATTGGTGGAAGAGCACTATGACCCAAAACCACCCCTCATTTTGTGTCGGTACAGATTCTACACAACGAAGCGGGAAGAAAGAGAGTCAGTCACGAATTTCTTGACCCACCTGCGAAGGCTGGCGGAAAAATGTGAGTTTGGCCTGACGCTAAATGAAATGCTTTAGGACCGGTTAGTGTGTGGTATAAATGACCTCCCAATACAGAAGTGCCTGTTGGCGGAAACGCAGCTAGATTGCAGGCGGGCGTTACGGCTCTCACTGTCCCTAGAAAAGGCAGCAAGTGGGGCGCAGGAACTACAGGGCACGCCAATGGAGGTAGATACCTGGAAGAGGAGACAGTAATGACTCTAAATTTTTTGGACACCCTACCAGTGGACGCACAACATATTCGGTTGTGGATGCGAAAAGACCCAGTTTTAGCCAAGATGAAGCATTTGCTGCTAACAGGGGAACTGGAGAGACCAGTGGAGCCCCAGATGCACCCATACTGGAGCAGAAGGGACCAAATAACCGTAGAAGACTGTATCCTATTATGGGGAGCCCGGGTAATAGTCCCAGCTCAGGGCCATCGGGCAATCTTAACCGAGTTACATCACGGACACTCGGGTGTCTAAAATGAAGATGCTAGCTGGAAGCTACGTTTGGTGGCCAGGATTGGACACCGACATAGCAGCCTTGGTAAGTCAGTGCCAAGAGGGGCAAAGAGTGCCACCAGCTGCGCCATTGCACCCGTGGGAATGGCCAGGCAGACCGTGGACCCGCCTGCATATTGACCATGCCGGCCCTTTCATGGGCTCAATGTTTTTGGTGATAGTGGACGCCCACTCCAAATGGTTGGACGTCCACCGGGTAAACGCGGCAAGCACAGCATCGACAATTGAAAAGCTCAGGGCCTCGTTTGCAACACATGGACTTCCGGAGGTATTGGTGTCGGACAACGGAATGGCATTCACAAGTGGGGAATTTGGAAAATTCCTAAAGGGAAACGGAGTCCGCCACATCAAAACGGCCCCTTACCATCCAACGGCCTGGCAGAGAGAGCGGTCCAGACACTAAAAGCGGGACTCGAGAAGCAGCCGGCAGCGTCAATGGACACCAAGCTCTCCCGCTGGCTGTTTGATTACAGGACCACACCGCATTCCACAACTGGCATTCCGCCAGCTGAACTCTTAATTGGAAGGCGGCTGAGAACGAGGCTGAGTCTCCTTTTCCCAAATTTAACGGGGAAAGTGGAGAAACAACAGGAGGTCCAATGCAGGGGGCATGATAATAGTCGACAGCAGAGACATTTCCAGGTGGGGGCACCGGTTTGGGTCAAGAATTATGGGAATGGACCAACGTGGGTCAAAGGCACGGTAGAGTCCCAAACAGGGCCCATATCATATGAAGGTGCTGAAGAAACACCTAGACCAAATAAGGGCAGCGGAACCACACCTGGAGGCAGTCGAAGCAGGACCACCTCAAGCTGGGATAGCTCAGACGGGAAGGACACCCACACTCCAGCCCCGAGCAATTTCTCCAGATTCAGTCGGAGATGGACACGTTCGGCGAGGCCGCCGCGACACCTCTCCCAGAGGAGGAGGAAGTCCAACTTTCAAGGAAAAGACTGGCACCTATAAGGTACACCCCACCCACGTCGGAGAACGACCCGGCGGACGACACAGCGGTGACGGAGCCGGACAGAAGGAGCAGGAGAGGAATGCCAGCTGGCAGGAATTCCTCGGACCTTGGGAGGGGGGGGGGGGGGGGGGGAAGGGGTGTAATGACCTCCAATTGGCATTATTGGTTGGCCCATATAAGCACCTGTGTAGGCTTTGTGAGGCTGGAGTTGACGAATGCTAGCAGCACTGTTTGGAGCTGCTCGTGTATAGACGTTATTGCAAATAAATACTGGTGTGGTGACAGAACCCCTGCCTCCTGTGGATTATTACAATCACCTTCCACTTTGAAAGGCGTATGAGCTGAAGTACAGATGGTCTAATCGGATGGAACAAATAAAAATAAACTTGAAGGACTTTTACCTCTTTAGGTTGTTTGGTTCATTTTGTTTAAATAGATTTAAATTCAGTTGTTTCATGTCAGAGGAATTCGAGAGAACGGTACATAGTCTTATTGAAACAGATGTTGTATGGTGTATATTAGTGTGCTTGACCTGTGTTTTATTTTTGGGGGGGGGGGCGTGATGGTGATGGTGGCTTGGGGATTCCCCTTGACCCAAGTTTTCTTTCCCACTCTCCAGTGGCGGGGGCTGCAAGCCAAGGATGCGCGCGCAGCTCCCAGCGGCTGGCACCCTCCCGGCGAAAGTGAAACTCGGCGGGGTGGAGGCTCTTTTTCATTCTGGGCCCGAGCGAGAGAAACCCGGGACCGGGAGAGGGGGGAGAGGAGGGCCATGGGCCGGACCGGGAACTCGTGGCCGCTTCTGGTCGCGCTGGTGACTTTGGCACGGCTTTCAGGTAAAGGACGGGCGGCGCTCGTTCCGCTGGTGTGAAGCTGGGTTTGCACTTTGGTCGTGGATTTTTCCGCAGGTGTAAATGGACATTGGAGTAGAGCCGGGCCTGATGTACCTTTTTTTGGATTGCGAGTCAATGCAGTTTAGAGCAAATGTAAATTCATTGTTACTGACTTTTTTGTGACCGAAGTAGCTTCACTCCAAAAAACAAGAAGGGGGCAATTCTCTGTCCCTGTTCGCTGTGGACGCAGATCGCGAGAGGGCTATTACCGGATTTGCGCCGGGGAGATCTCACTTTGGGATCGTCTAGAATCCCTACAGTGCAGAAAGAGGCTATTCGGCCCATCGTGTCTACACAGGCCCTCTGAAAGAGCACCCTACCTCGTCCCACCCTCCCGCCATGTCCATAAACCACATGCATTGATCAGTCCAAACCTGTACATCTTTGGGCTGTGGGAGGAAACCCGAGCGTCCGGAGGAAACCCACGCCGACACAAAGAACAAAGAATAAAGAAATGTACAGCACAGGGGAGAACGTGCAAACTCCACACCGAGGGTGACCCGAGGCTGTCATTGAACCCGGGGCCCTGGTGCTGTGAGGGTTCAGTGCTAGCCAGTGTGCTGCTGCCTTGGCCACCCTGATGCTTGCGTGGTGGGTGACCTGCGCTGACCTGACCTATTGCTTTTTCGGACGGGGAGGTTGGTGTTCTTGGGAGGAACTTAGAACAATCATCATTAAAAGCAAAAAAAGTACTAAACAAATTATTGGGATTGAGGGCAGACAAGTCCCCCGAGCCAGAGACCTTCATCCTAGGGTCTTCAAGGAAGTGGCAGCAGAGATGGTGGAATTAATGGTTATAATCCAAAATTCCCTGGATGTGGGAAAGGTTCCAATGGATTGGAAAAATGCTAATGTAAAGCCCTTATTCAAAAAAGGAGGGAGTCCGAATGTAGGCAACTATAGACCAGTTAGTTCAACATGTCATTGGGAAATTGTTGGAATCCATTATTAAGGAAGTAATAACAGGACATTTGGAAAGTCAGAAGAAAATCCATCAGCATGGTTTTATGCAGGGTAAGTCATGTTTGACTAATTTGCTAGAATTCTTTGAAGATGTAACAAGCAAAGTGGATAATGGGAATTCTGTAGATGTAGTATATCTGAACTTCCAGAAGGCATTTGATAAGGTGCCGCACAATGTAAGATGATATGGGATTAGGAACATTTTATTAGCTTGGCTAGAGGACTGGTGATCTAACAGTAGGCAGATGGGTCTTTTTCTGGTTGGCAAGATGTAACTAGTGGGTGCCGAAGGGTTTGGTCCTTGGGCGCCCAACTATTTACAATTGTTTTTGACAAAAGTCCCACATGAGAGATCAGTGTATAAAATTAAAGCACATGGAATTAGGGGTAACGTATTGATAGAAAACTGGTTGACAGATAGGAAACAAAGAGTCAGAATTAGCTGGTCTATTCCAAATGGCAGGCAATTACTAGTGGGTTACCGCAGGGATCGGTGCTAGGGCGTCAGCTATTCACAATGTAAATGATTTAAATGAGGGAACAAAATGAAATCGCTCCAAATTTGCAGACTGCACCAAGTTGGGTGGGAGGGTGAGCTGTGAGGAGGATGCAGAGATCCTTCAGTGTAATTTCGACAAGTTGAGTGAGTGGGAAAATGAATGGCAGATGCAGTATCATTTGAAGAAATGTGAGGTTATCATTTTGGTAGCAAAAACGAGAATGGTCATAAATTAGGGGAGGGGAATGTGCAACGAGACTTCGTGCACAAGTCACTGAAGGTAAGCATGCGGGTACAGCAGGCTGTAAAGAAGGCAAATGGTATGTTGACCTTCATAGCGAGCAGATTAGAGTCCAGAAACAGGGATGTCTTGCTGCAATTATACCGGACCTTGGTGGGGCCCGATTTATATTGTGTGCAGGTTTGGTCTCCTTATCTGAAGATCAGTCTCCTTATCAGCAGGGGCTGGTTTAGCGCAGGGGCTGGTTTAGCGCAGGGCTAAATCACTGGCTTTTTAAGCAGACCAAGGCAGGCCAGCAGCGCAGGTTCAATTCCCGCACCAGCCTCCGCGAACAGGTGCCGGAATGTGGTGACTAGGGGCTTTTCACAGTAACTTCATTTGAAGCCTACTTGTGACAATAAGCGATTTTCATTTCATTTCAAGAGGGATGTTCTTGCGCGAGAGGGAGTGCGGCAAAGGTTACCAGACTGATTCCTGGGAAGGCAGGACTGACTTATGAGGAGAGATTGTATTTTCTGGAGTTCAGAAGAATGAGGGGGGAATCTCCATAGAAACCTATAAAATTCTAAAGGACAAACAGGATAGATGAAAGAAGGATGTTCCCGATGGTGGGTGTGTCCAGAACCAGGGATCAAAGTCTGAGGAAACGTGTTCGACCATTTAGGTCAGATGAGGAGAAATTTCTTCACACCGAGTGATCGGCCTGTGGAATTTGTTACAACAGGACGTAGTTGAGGTGAAAACATTGCATGTTTTCAAGAAGCAATTAGATATATCCTGTTATGGCTTTTTAAAAAAAAAAAAAAAAATGTACCCATTTCATTTTTTTCCAATTTAGGGGCAATTTAGCAAGGCCAATCCACCTACCCTGCACTTCTTTGGGTTGTAGAGGCGAGACCCACGCAAACACTGGGAGAAATGTGCAAACTCCACATGGACAGTGACCCAGAGCCGAGATCGAACCAGGGGCCTCGGCGCCGTGAGGCAGCAGGGCTAACCCACTGCGCCACCCTTGTTATGGCTTTCTTGTGAGATTTAGCAGCCATAGCAGACTCTGGGCTGAATAGCCTAATTCTGCTCCTATTTCTCAAGGCGTTATGGAAGGGATGAATGGCCGCCTCCTCTTTCCTATGTTTCTATGTAATATATTCATGACTTGGGTGTAGGGATAGTAGGCCCAAAGGCAAATTTGCAGATGACACTAAAATACGTGGGATAGTAAGTTGCAATGAGGAAATACAAAATTTACAAATGGATATATGGGAAGGGTGGCATAATGGTAATGTCACTGGACTAGTAAAACTGAGACCAGGGTAATACTCTGGCGATCCAGGATAAAATCTCTCCATTTCAGATGGTGAAAATTCAATATAATTCTGGAATTAAAAGTCTAATGATGACCACAAACCACTGTTGAATGTTGTGAAACCCATCAAGTTAGCTAAGGTTCTTTAGGGAAAGAAATCTGTCGTCCTTACCTGGTCTGGCCTACATGTGATTCCAGACCCACAGCAATGTGATTGACTCTTACCCCCCCCCCCTGATGGGGCAGTTCGGGATGGGCAATAAATGCTGGCCCAGCCTGCAATGCCCACGTTCCATGAACAAATAAAAAAATATATAGATGGGTTAGGTGAGTGGGCCAAAATGTGGCAGATAATGTTTATGTAAGTGTGAGATTATCCATTTCATTGGAAAAATGGAAAGCTTATTATCTAAATGGAGAGGAATTTATATTTATTATCTAAATGGAGAGAAACTTCAGTGTGCTTCGGCGCAGAGGGATTTGGGTGTCCTCGTGAATGAATTGCAGAAAACTGGCATGCAGGTGCAACAGATAATAAGGAAGACAAATGAAATTTTGACCTTTTATAGCTAAAGGAATAGAGTATAAAAGTACGGAAGTGTTGCTATTGTCTACAGTCTTCGGCGAACGTAATGACCTTTTTGTATTTAAGCACCTATTACCTTTATTTCAGGAAAGTATGTCACCACGAGTTATTGCTTAAAATGCGCCACAAATACTGGGGCTGGTTTAGTACAGTGGGCTAAACAGCTGGCTTGTAATGCAGAACAAGGCAGCAGCATGGGTTCAATTCTCGTACCGGCCTCCCCGAACAGGCGCCGGAATGTGACGACTAGGGGCTTTTCACGGTAACTTCATTGAAGCCTACTTGTGACAATTATTATATATGGTATGTGTACAACACTTTCTCTGGAGTTGCTCCATCCTGGGCACAACGTTTTCCTCATGTATATATTGCCTAGGCTATGTCATCTGAAGACTGGGCGGGATGCACCGTCTCGCCAGCTGGCCAATGGGGTTTCCCATTGAGGGCATCCCCCCCCCACCATCGGGAAATCCCCGGGCTGCCGGCGCAGTGGAGAATCCCGACAGCTGGGATCCAGCCAACTGTCTTTGGCTACCTGTGTACCAGTGACAATCAATTCTACATCACCACCATCTCTGATCTCCTCTGCTTCTCTCAGCATGCTTGTCTTGCAATTAGTCATGGGTAGGCTGCAGATTATTCAAATTGGACATCAATAAAGCCAATGCCCCTACCACAGATTCATGTAGCGGTACATTTATCTCAATTGGATCTTATTTTCAACTCCTGTTTTGGGTTGAATCAGACTGTTCACAACTGCAGTGTCCTGTTTGGTTCTGAGCTGAATTTCTGACCCCATTTCTCTCCATTCCAAAGGCTGCCTACTTCCACATCTATAATATTCCCTGTTTCGGCTTGGGCTTAATTTTTATCGAAGCCTCAACTATGCTTTTGTCAACTCCCAGGCTCTACTATTGTCAAAACACTTTACCTGCTCTACACCATCTTTTTTTTTTAATAAATGTTTTTGAACAAAGTATATTATGTACACAAAATTTGAAATGAGATGAAAATCGCTTATTTTTACAAGTAGACTTCAAATGAAGTTACTGTGAAAAGCCCCTAATTTAACTACATAGAAGAGAAGAAAACTAAAGAAAAAAAAAACTGGGACGATATTGTGCACTCGCTCAACAACAGCAAATCTGTACAGTTAGCAATATTATTTTTAATACCTAAGTAGGCACCTGTTTGGGGCGGTGGGGGGAACTGGGGAGGTACATATACATTTGGGTGCTGGAGAAACAATTACATTGGTTCTGTCCAATACAGAAAGGGCAATATGAGAATGGATCTGGTGTTGGTGTTGTTACTTGCTTCTCCTGGACGGTTTTCGCTGCTTGTTGTCATCTCGCGCTCACCTCTGCTTCGGCCATTCGTCCCGTATTTTCCTTGCTCTCTGTTCCTGTGTTTGCCAAGTTTGTTATTGTTTCCCGTGCTCTCCTTCCGGCTATCATTCCCTTGCCTCTTTTCCCCCCCCCCCCCTCCTCTTTTCCTGTGGTTCGCCTTTCTTTTCTCTTAGGTTTAGCTGTTCTCCCGCGCCCCCCCCCCCCCCCCCCTTAACCCTCTTTCTCACGCCTTGGCTACTTCCCCTGATTCTTGGCTACCTGGCTGTTGTTCGTTGGCCACAAACAGGTCCCGGAACAGTTGGGTGAATGGCTCCCATGTTCTGTGGAAGCCGTCGTCTAACCCCCGGATGGCGAATTTGATTTTCTCCATTTGGCGAGATTCTGAGAGGTCGGACAGCCAGTCTGCAGCTTTGGGTGGTGCTGCTGACCATCAGGATTGATTCTACGGTGGATGATCAGGGAGGCAAAGGCACTCTACACCATCTATAAACATCAGCTCACAACAATGCTGGCGTTTCCCCCCCCCCCCCCCCCCCCCCCCAAAAGTGGGAAGTCCCCAATAGGGTTCCCTGGAGGCCCCATACCTGGCAATGCCAATGTCTCTCACCACCTGGAGGACCATACACACCTCTGTGCCGCCGGCATGGTGAGTTTTTGGAAACCAGTAGTGATTCCTGCCGGCATGCTGGAACTTTAGTTAATCCAGAAGCAATGGCATAAAGCCATTTTTTGAATATTAAAATCCAAGCAAATGCATGATAATCAAGGTGGTGCCTTCACTAGGCGTAAAGCTGATTATGTTGCCGGGGGGCTGCGGCGCAGATCTCAAAGTGAGATCTCCCGGTGCAAATCCTGTTATGGTGAGATTTAGCAGCCATAACGGGATATGCATCCCCAGTGGGCAGGGCCAAAAAAGCGCCCTCCTCTTCTCTGTTAAATTTTGACTCTGCTTTTGTGAAGCACTTGGGATGTTATCCTATTCTGAAGGTGTTGTATAAATGCAAGATGTTGTTAAGATGACGGGAAGTATTTTGCTCGTGGGTGTGCTGTGCAAGACCTTTAAGTATTAAAAATCCATAGCATCTTTATGAAGAAATATTAGGAAATCTCCCAATGGAGTTGTTTTGTGAGATGCACATTTATGCTGTGAAAGGAATAACTTTATGGTCATTAATTTACAACAATTGAAAAACTGTAGCACGCTAGCACAGTGGTTAGCACTGGTGCTTCATAGTTCCAGGGTCCCAGGTTCGATTCCCGGCTTGGGTCATTGTGCGGAGTCTGCACGTTCTCCCCGTGTCTGCGTGATTTTCCTCCGGGTGCTCCGGTTTTCGCCCACAAGTCCTGAAAGATGCGCTGATAGGTGGAGAATTTAGAATGTCCAAATTACCTATCAGCGCATCTTTCAGGACTTGTGGGCGAAAACCGGAGCACCCGGAGGAAAATCACGCAGACACGGGGAGAACGTGCAGACTCCGCACAATGACCCAAGCCGGGAATCGAACCTGGGACCCTGGAGCTATGAAGCACCAGTGCTAACCACTATGCTACTGTACTTGTGACAATAATCTTTGTCACAAGTAGGATTACATTAACACTGCAAAGAAGTTACCATGAAAAGCCCCTAGTCGCCACATTCTGGCACCTGTTCGGGTACACAGGTGGAGAATTTAGAATGTCCAAATTACCTGTGTACCCGAACAGGTGCCAGAATGTGGCGACTAGGGGCTTTTCATGGTAACTTCTTTGCAGTGTTAATGTAATCCTACTTGTGACAAAGATTATTGTCACAAGTACAGTAGCATAGTGGTTAGCACAATTGCTTCACAGCTCCAGGGTCCAAGGTTCGATTCCCGGCTTGGGTCACTGTCTGTGCGGAGTCTGCACGTTCTCCCCGTGTGTGCGTGGGTTTCCTCCGGGTGCTCCGGTTTCCTCCTACAGTCCAAAGATGTGCAGGTTAGGTGGACTGGCCATGCTAAATTTCCCTTAGTGTCCAAAATAGCCCTTGGTGTCGGGTGGGGTTACTGGATTATGGGGATAGGGTGGAGGTGTGGGCTTGGGTAGGGTGCTCTTTCCAAGAGCCGGTGCAGACTCGATGGGCTGAATGGCCACCTGCACTGTAAATTATATTATATGATTATTAAAAAAGTGATCATTTTAATTTTGATTTCCCTACTGTTGGATGAATTTTATGTGCTGATAACTTTGGTTTCAATTATTGCAGAGCAAGGTAACCTAATTGTGACAATGAATTCAAGAACTGTGAAAGCCATCGTAAATGAAGATGTTCTCCTCGAATGCCGTGTATCTGGTTATACAAAAGAAATTGACCTTAAAGATGTGGGAATCCAGTGGCTCTTCCAAGCATTAGGCGCACCCGATTCACAAAAACGAGAGATGTATCAATTCACTGGTGGAAAACATACGCCGTATAGAAAAGGAGCAACAATTTTTGATGATGAGTTGAAGAAGGGAATTGCTTCTCTCTTTCTTCCAAGTGTGCAATTTGATGAGGAAGGAGATTTCACTTGTGTTGTTTTTATAACCCCAGATAATGGAATTGGGAAATCATCAATGACTGTTTCGGGTAAGAGTCACGACCGATGATTTCTTTCTTTGCTCATGCAATCTGTTAATTGTTACTGCGTTAAATTTAAAACAGGTCAGTTTGAACTGGTCATGCAAAAGTATTCAACAATATACCACACACCGGTCTGATATCTAAAATCCCACCGCTTCGAGTGCACTTTTTTTTTTTTTTGAATGAATTTTCGTTGAATTAAACATCCTCAAGTGTCTTGTTTCCTTCGGGTAGAATACCGTACGCTTTGCTGATGTACTGCTTTCCCCTACACATTGTATGCCTTTCTCTCGAGTTGTGAGGAAAGGATATTTTCAGCTTTATTGATTTCAATGTGTACCATCATTACATGACCATGCAATGTGAAATAATGAAAAAATATGCTCGTATTAAGCATTAAACATCTGCTATATTGATCTTCACAGCCCTACCAATGGTGAAATTATCCTCACCTGCAATCACAATTGAGAACGGTACAGAGAAGTCAGTGAAGTGTGTCAGTTCTGGCTTTTACCCTGTCTCAATTGAGATGAATTGGAGACAGAAAACAAAAGATGGGGAAAAGATCATTTTGAAACACATCTGCACAGAATCCCCAGTTAAAAATGATGATGGAACCTACAGTGTTTCTAGCCGTTTGAGGTTGCGCCCAACTCTCCAAGACAATGGCAATACTTATATATGCTATGTAAACCACCGATCACTTAGTGGAGCTTTACAATTGACGACACAACTGACTGTAAAAGGTAAGTTTAACATTTTGAAGTAGTTGCACATAAGGTGGGCTTTGTGTTCGAAAATTCAGATACAAAATGAATGGTGTAATTTTACTCTGAGATCACCAAAATGGGAAAAGTTTCTTTCAGTCACATATTTAAAACTGAAAATTTGGTGCTCTTGATTGTTTTCGGCTCCTACCACAATTACCGATCTGAACTAAATGACTCCGGTTGACGGTTTGTGCTTCTGGAATTTGACTAAAAATCTCAATTAAACAGCCTGCCCAAACTGGATGTCAAGTTTGTCATATCAGCAGTGGCTGCTTGACTGATGTGTTTGATATGTTCGATGATAACTATCGGCCATGAAACTTTCTGGAACAAGTTGAGGAGAAAAAAACAAATGTGTAGAGCATTTCAATAGTTCTGATTATATTAAGTCATGGACAGAATTTGTGTTTTATTGTTGTCCTTGATCATAGTGTCTTTTATTTATGAGGTATGTGTATTGTTTTAATCTCAGTGAATTGTTTTGATTTAAATAATTTCCAATATCACACATTTGTAAATTTAAAGATAAATATTATTTATTATCACAATCTTACCCTGAGGTTTTAACACTCTCTCGTTATCAAACAACTCATAGATGAGCTGGGGAAAAATGCAATACAATTACAAGTTGTAATGATTTTAGTCCCTTTGTAGCAGGCCTGTAGTTTTAGCTGAATTGATCTGTAACTGAGTTTAGGTAAAGTGGAGGGTTCTCAATGATCTGTGAGGTTCTTACAGTTGAATTGCCAAGAGGTCATTTGGTGAATTTGAAGTTTGAACAGGTTGGGAGGAAGTTTCCTCCCCCGCATTCAAGAATAGCTTTTTTACCTTGGCTGCAGGTTTGATGTCTTTTCAGATTTTTTTTTTTTTTCCCCCAAAAGTATACTTTATTCATAAAATTCGTAGAAGTATATTGCAAAAAATTTCAAATTGAAATGACAAAGTGCAATAAAATTAATCTGTCCTCCATACATTATATGCCAAGAATTTAATCTTTAGGCAAAACATCACAAATTGAACATAAGTGACATAGAATTCAACTTTTTCTATGCGGCATGTTCCACTCTGAGGTCCTTCAATACAATGTCAATACTCCTGATGTATGTTCTTTGTCAGGCATATCGCCCAAGAGGTTTAATAAAGTTTCCAATCCCTCCGTGTACTATGGCTGAAAGGCCTTGGACAACAAACTTTCCCCACTGTGTCTCTGCAGTGGCTGCCCCAAGCTCGTAGTCCTGGCCCTTAGATTGTGCAGTCTGCAATACTTGGTTGAGGACAACTCTTGCACTTTAAGACAGCAAATTCCAGGCTGGCCAATGAGTGTCTTTCACCAAGTTGATGGTTTTACAAATGCAGCTGATGTTTACCTTGGTGTGCGTTCCTGGGAACAGCCCATAGAGCACCGGGTCCTGTGTCAGAGATCTGCTCAGGAAAAACCTCAACATAAACCTCTGCATCTTTCTCCAAACCTTGTTTGCAAAGGCACATTCCACAAGGAAGTAGACTATCTCTTTCCCCATCACAGTCATTTTACGATGGTGTACTCAGGCAGATTTTTTCAAGGTAGTTCTCATCAGACTAACTTCTCCTGTTACTTTCAAACATACTTAAGTGACTGCTCATCCTCATCTAACCGTACTTGATCTAACCTGGATTTAATTCTTGGATGTAACTTTGGTGTTTATCTTGAGCTACGGTATCCTGTGACTGTATTTCTGGTTTCCTAGCCAGGGCAAACAACCTCTAGGTCTACCCTGTTAAGTCCTTTCAGAATCTTGCATGTTTTAATAAGATCACCTTGAACTCCAAAGAATATGGGCCCAATTTACTCCTCATTGGAATGCATTCCAGACAAGTGAAGCTTTGCTGCATTGCCCACAATATAATTATATCTTTCCATAAACATGGAGACCAAAACTGCACACCGTATTCCAGGTGAGTTCTCACCAAAACACTGTACAATTGTGGCAAGATTTCTTTATTCATGTACTCCAATCCCCCTGCAATAAAGGCCAACATGCTATTTGCCTTTCCAATTACTTGCTGAACCTGCACATGTGTTCCATATACGAGTAAACCCAAGTCCTTCTGAACATCAACATTTACAAGTTTCACACCTTTTTAAAAAAAAAAAAATAAATAAATAAATTTTAAATCCTGTTTTTCTATTCTTACAGCCAAACTGAATAACTATACATTAGTTCACGTTACACCATCTGCCACCTTGTTGCCCACTCACTTAACCTGCCTATAACTCATTGCAGCCTCTTTGTGAGCTCCTCACAATTTACATTCCTGGCCAGTTGAAACTGCAATCTCTTCAGACCAGCTCCCTTGCCCAGAGGGTTCACTGCAAATACCTCTTGCCAGCGTTCAATCTATATCCTGAAATGGAACCAAACTTTCTTTGCACCTCCATTATCTTTCCCACAGTAAAGAGGGTGTCCATAATATACAACAGTAAATCGTCCGGGTAAAGGGACACCAGATGCTTCCTACGTCCCCTCTCTATGCACTTGCACCTGGTCGATGTGCGATAGCCAATGGCTCAATTGCCAAGACCCAAAGCCAAACCACTCCAGTACCTCTCAAATTTACCCCCACTCCACCCAGTCGAACGCTTTCCATGTGTCCATTGCCATGGGAGTGTCCCTTTTGTGTCGTCACATGGCTTCAGTGATGTCATTTGTGTGGGTGGAGCTGGGCTGTGGCTCTGAGTTTTTTTGCTTTGAGTTTTCGACTGGTTTGAACTGGTTGAAAGAAGTATATTTCTCTGTCTGCATTTTAAAAGCTGTTCCAGTCTGCTTGGTAACTTAAAGAGATAATTGCTTTCTGGAAGGGATTCAAATCTGCTGTTTGAAAAGTGGAATAGAGTATCAACAACAACAGTCCTATACCAGTGAGAATGCCGTGTGCTGGGCCACGCCTTTGAAAAGGGGTTTCTGGTTTTACTTGGAATTTGTTATTGAATTGGAACAGTTAAGGGGGAATTCAGTAATGGTTATACATAGATTACTGTAGCTGTGTGGGATAGTTATGTTTGTAATTGATAACTCTTGCTGTGTGTTTATACAAATGTTAACTAAGTTCTTAGAATAAAGCTTGTTTTTTGATTAAAAGCACCTAAAAAGTCCATTGAATAACACCCTGAAGGGCAGGCTCTTGTGCTCATCCTAACCAAAATCAATAAAAGGTTAAAGGTCAGGTGGACTCCGTAATACATTTTGGAGTTGTTAAACCCTGGCCCATAACACCATGGGGATGTTTACCTCCGGTTCAAACTTCAATGAGGGCAAGAGCATCACATTCAGATGCCTCCTAATGTTGGCTGCCAATTGCCGAGCCTTAACAAATCCCATCTAATCCTCAGGAATTAACCCCAGCAGGCACCTCTCCAAACGAGTCGCCAACACCTTCGGCAACAGCTTTGTGTCTGCATTCAACTGAGAGGCTGACTGACCCACACTCCATGGGATCTTTATTTCTACTTCAGAACCAGGGTCCCATGTTTGATTCCCGGCTGGGTCACTGTCTGCGGAGTTTGCACGTTCTCCCCGTGTGTGCGTGGGTTTCCTCCGGGTGGTCCGGTTTCCTCCCACAGTCCAAAGATGTGCAGGTTAGGTGGATTGGCCATGCTAAATTGCCCTTAGTGTCCAAAATTGCCCTTAGTGTTGGGTGCGGTTACTAGGTTATGGGGATAGGGTGGGGGTGTGGGCTTGGGTACGGTGCTCTTTCAAAAAGCCGGTGCAGACTCGATGGGCCGAATGGCCTCCTTCTGCACTGTAAATTCTATAATTAAGGAAATGGAAACCTGCATCAGTGTGGCTGGCCGTTCCACCTGAGACAGTGAATTGTTGAGCATGTAAGCATGTCCAACAGATGTGGCGCCAGTTTTGTTGCAAATCTTTAATAAAATTCCACGGGAATCCGTCTGGGCCCTTCCCAGACTACCTCTAAGATACACTTCATAATTTCTCCAGCCCACGCGGTGCCTCCAGGTCTCCCCCCCCCCCCCCCCCCTCTCTCTTCCCCCCCCCCCCCCCCCCCCCCCCCAAACCCAATAAACGGCTGGTCTTCTCCCCAAACTCGTAAAAAGTCCCTCTTGCATGACAAAGCCGTCTAACTGCTTTCCCGTCAACACCAACCTGAACTTCACCTGTAGCTTCTTCCCCTCTGCCAACAACTCTACTGTTGGGGTATCAGTGTATTGACGGTCCACTGCTAAATTATATATTTTTTGTTTGTTCATGGGATGTGGGCAACGAAGATTGGGCCAGCATTTATTGCCCATCCCTAATTGCCCTTGAAGACGCAGTTAAGAGTCAAGGGGCATTTAAGAGTCAATATGGAGTTACATGTAGGCCAGATCAGGTAAGGATGGCAGATTTTCTTCCCAAAGGGACATTAGTGAACCAGATGCTATTTTACGACAATTGACCATGGCTTCATGGTCATCAATAGACTTTTAATTCCAGATTTTTATTAAATTCAAATTTCACCATCTACCGTGACAGGATTTGCACCTGGGACCCCAGAGCATTACTCTGGGTCTTTGGGTTTACTAGTCCAGTGACAATACCACTATGCCACTGCCTCCCCACAATAGGCTCCACCAATCCCTGCCACTCTACCCTCCCTTGACTTGTTCCCGTGAGATTTAATCAAAATTAACTCTTCCTTAATAACCACCTTTAATGCCTCCCAGAGCGTGGAAGATGAGAATTCCTCATTCTTTAGGTCCAAATAGCGTAAGCTATCCTCTCTCAGGCTTTAAATGTGAGCAATATCCAGCCTCCATGGGGCCGCTGAGCACAGCTCTCCTCCAAACACAAACCCACATAGTGCACAGCGTGATCAGATGTGACAATTGCCAATTACTCTGCCCCCACCACCCCAGGGAGCAACGGCTTACCCACGACAAAGAAGTCAATGCGAGAGTAGACTCTGTACATCTGAAAAGAGGGGGAACAACTCTTTCTCACTCGGGTATTAGACTCTCCACCAGTCCGGCTCTCTTTCCTCCCCCGGCTCTATAAACACTCGTAGCTCCTTCGTCACCCCAGATGTCTTCATGTATGGCCTCTCTACCCCCACCCTCTTCTCCCAATGGTCAGCTGATGTGAATCCAGGTCTGGGATGACTGCCAACACCCTCTTAATAAAATTTGTGTCCTCCCAGTATACATTCACCAAACCGGGAGTCCCCCCAACGCCCCATTCCCCCTGAATCTGCCACTATATTACCACTGCAAAAGCCACCATCCTATTAATCAAAACCATAGTTCCCCCTTGTGCACGCATCAAAGCTCAAATGGAATACCTGTAACATCCACCTCTTCCTCGGCCTTGTCTGATCCCAATTAACTGGCCCATTTAGACCCGTTACATTCCATGTGACGAGCCTGGTTGGGGGGCCACTGCCGTCCTCCCCACAAATCTATTGGCCATATCCCAACAGTACGGAAGACCGACATGGCCCCACCCCTCCTTGCTGGCTCGACGCCCACCCAAGATGGCTGCCACCACCCTCACACCAGTATCGCAACAAAGAGATCTTCATTAGCAAACCCCCCCCCCCCCCGAACACCAAACAAACAACCCAATCCTCTCTCATCGGCCTGTCCCCTCCCTCACCCCAGACAAATAAACCCAACTACCTCCGGCTCGTTGCCTCCATGAACAAAGGAAACAAAGTCCCCCGTCCCCCCCAAGCCACCAGATAACCAGCTGCGGCTCCCTCCCCACTTCTCTGTTAGCAGGGTGACCCCCACCTGGGGAAAATGCAAGTTATAGATTCAGTAATTCCACAAACGGGTGACCCACAGGCAGGCCGGGTACACCACTCCGAACCGCACTCTGCTCTTATAAAGAGCCACCTTGACCGTATTGAACCCCATTCGCCTTTTCGCCAATTCTGCCCCAACTTCCTGGTAAATTCTGACGGTGTGACCCTCCCATCTGCATTCTCGTGTTTCCTTTGTCCACCTCAAGATCTTTTCCTTGCCCAAGTATCTGTGGAGTCGCACTGTGATCGCCTGTGGCAGCTCCCCAGATCTGGGTTTCTGTCGCAATGACCAGTGGGCACAATCCGCTTCGCGAAAACCTCTTCCACCACCAGCTTCCCAAACATCTTTGCCACATAGTCCGTGGCATTTGTGCCTTCTATGGCCTCCAGCAGCCCAACAATCCTCAAATTTTGGTGTCGGGAACGATACTCCAGGTGGTCGGCCTTGGCCTTGGTGGTCATCTCTGTTTCCAAGGAGGCGATCCGATCATCATGATCTGAGACCATTTCCTCTACCTTCTGGATCCTTGAACCTTGCGCCTCCAACTGTTGTTCCACCCTGTCCCGAGCTGCCCGAATTGGCTCAGTCACCTTTGGCATATCGCCCGCGACCGCCAGGCTCTGCTTCCGAAACTCCACAGCCAAAAGTTTCACCAGCCCCTCAGTTGTCCACAGAGGGCAAGAACAATGCAGAGACCTCTGCCATTTTCTCCCCTCCTGCTCCACGCAGGCCTTCAGAGTCCGAAGAGGATCTCTTACTCAACTTATTCCTCGTGTTGTTGCCTGCAGCTAGCCCACTCCAGAGGAGGAACCCAAACTCATCGCTATTTCATTGCTCTACCCGAACAGCCCCTGTTAAGCCGGCAAAAAGGGATTAAAAACTGCATCCCCAAGCAGGAGTCACCTTGTGTGCTCTCACTTCATGGCTGCGACTGGAAGTCTATTAAATTTAAATCTTAGTAAAGGGCTTCCCAACCACATGGTCTCTCCTCAGTGAATATCCGGGTATTTAAAAACTGGTTTCAGATGAGGGGAACCGTTGAGTGGTGCCTATGTAAAAACAGCTCTTGGGGAGACAGACATGCCTGTGCCTGCCCCTGCCTCTGGCAGTGCTGGGGGGCAGCATCATGGAATGGGGTTGTTGGCTGGTGGGCTGAAGACTATGACGCGTGGGAGAATGCTAACAATGCCCCTGACTAGTGATTGTGGGAATTATGGAGGAGAACCCAGGATACTTTTGTTGTTGTGGGGAGGAGTGTGGAGAGACCCAGTATTTCCGGAGTTGTGGGGATGGGTGTGGTTGCCCCGTGTTTGTGGAGGGAGGGAGGGGGGGGTGGGGTGGAGGGGAGAGTTTATTTTTTAGCACAGATTGGGACGCCCTTCGGCTTTTCTGTGCACTGTCAGAAAATATGGTCTGAAAACTCGGCTGTGCACTTAGAGAAAGACACCAATTTTCAGTCAAGGCCTGACACCTTTGTCTCAAAAGATATTGGTAACAAATGGCCTAAATGGTTAAAACCAAGTTTGAAGGCAAAGCCTTCAGTCCAAGTGTGATGTCTGAAGATAAGCTCTTGAATTTGTACGGTGGTTGGGTCTCTTGCTGTGCTATCAGTACTCATGGGGCCCTGGAAACCTCTTTTTTAAAAAAAAAAAAAGAAGCACTGAAAACAGAACCCATTTTAGCTCCTTTTAGAAGTCCAAAGGGTTAATATGTCTGCAAATGTCTCTAATATCTGTAAAATTAGGAAGTTAAATTTCAGTAATGTCGAAAATATGTGAATTTCGGAATATGGAAGTTGTGTGTTGAATTTTTAAAGCAGCTGTTAGGAGAAAGAATTTACTTCCCTGCTTGTTTTCCTAAGGGCTGGAGCAGATCATTCTCAAATGCGCACAATTGCGTCTTTAACTTTTTATTTTGAACAGATCTCTGATCAGAACATCCAAACTCCATTTTAAATTTGCTTTTTAAAAAAAAAAGAGTTTTTTTTTCCCACTTTGCCCCAACTTTGAAACATTTTGATATCACAACATTTTCTAGGCAGTTTCTCACCCAAGATTATTTTTTTTTTTTTGGTACAACCAGTATTTTAAGACTAAAATAGTTTAAAAAGACGACACTATAACCATACAGACAAACAGTAGAAAAGAAACATCTCAATCTAACCCCCAAAAAGGAGTCCATTCTGGGTGGGATCTGTTATCTAATGGCACTCTCTTTTTTTTATTTTTGGAGGGGGGGGGGCCTCAATGGGAAACACCCTAGTTTGTATTTCCTGCACTGAGGAACTCAAATCAACATCTGACATGTGGGAGGCTTTCAAATGCCAGGTGAAAGGAATTCAGGACCAGCATGTTCCTGTGAGGAAGAACGATAAATACGGCAAATTGCAGGAACCTTTGGTAACGAGTGATATTGTAGGTCTCGTCAAATAGAAAAAGGAGGCATTTGTCAGGGCTAGAAGACTGGGAACAGCCTAAGCCTGTGTGGAATATAAGGAAAGTAGGAAGGAACTTGAGCAAGGAGTCAGGAGGGCTAAAAGGGGTCACGAAAGTCATTGGCAAATAGGGTTAAGGAAAATCCCAAGGCTTTTTACACGTACATAAAAAGCAAGAGGGTAGCCAGGGAAAGGGTTGGTCCACTGAAGGACAGGGGAGGGAATCTATATGTGGAGCCAGAGGAAATGGGCGAGGTACTAAATGAATACTTTGCATCAGTATTCACCAAAGAGAAGGAATTGGTGGATGTTGAGTCTGGAGAAGGGGGTGTAGATAGCCTGGGTCACATTGAGATCCAAAAAGACAAGGTGTTGGGCGTTTAAAAAATATTAAGGTGGGTAAGTCCCCAGGGCCTGATTGGATCTACCCCAGAATACTGAAGGAGGCTGGAGAGGAAATTGCTGAGGCCTTGACAGAAATCTTCGGATCCTCACTGTCTTCAGGGAACAGTGCTGTTCCTTTGTTTAAGAAGGGTAGCAAGGATAATCCAGGGAACTACAGGCCGGTGAGCCTTGGGTTGTTGGTAGGGAAATTACTGGAGAGAATTCTTCGAGACAGGACCTACCCCCTTTTGGAAGCAAGTGGGAGTATTAGCGAGAGGCAGCACGGTTTTGTGAATGGGAGGTCGTGTCTCACTAACTTGATAGAGTTTTTCGAGGAGGTCACAAAGATGGTTGATGCAGGTAGGGCAGTGGATGTTGTCTATATGGACTTCAATAAGGCCTTTGACAAGGTCCCTCATGGCAGACTGGTACAAAAGGTGAAGTCACACTGGATCAGCGGTGAGCTGACAAGATGGATACAGAACTGGCTAGGTCATAGAAGGTAGAGAGTAGCAATGGAAGGGTGCTTTTCTGATTGGAGGGCTGTGACTAGTGGTGTTCCACAGGGATCAGTGCTAGGACCTTTGCTGTTCGTAGTATATATAAATGATTTGGAGGAAAATGTAACTGGTCTGATTGGTAAGTTTGCGGACAACACAAAGGTTGGTGGAATTGCGGATGAGCGATGAGGACTGTCAGAGGATACAGCAGGAATTAGATCGTTTGGAGACTTGGGCGGAGAGTTGGTAGATGGAGCTTAATCCGGACAAATGTGAGGTAATGCATTTTGGAAAGTCTAACACAGGTAGGGAATATACAGTGAATGTTAGAGCACTCAAGAGTATTGACAGTCAGAGAGATCTAGGTGTACAGGTCCATAGGTCACTGAAAGGGGCAACACAGGTGGAGAAGGTAGTCAAGAAGGCATATGTCATGCTTGCCTTCATTGGTTGGGGCATTGAGTATAAGAATTGGCAAGTCATGTTGCAGCTGTTTGGAACCTTAGTTAGGCCACACTTGGAGTATAGTGTTCAATTCTGGTCGCCACACTACCAGAAGGATGTGGAGGCTTTAGACTGGGTGCAGAAGAGATTTACCAGGATGTTGCCTGGTATGGAGGGCATTAGCTATGAGGAGAGGTTGAATTAACTCGGTTTGTTCTCACTGGAACGACGGAGGTTGAGGGGCGACCTGATTAGAGGTCTACAAAACTATGAGGGGCATAGACAGAATGGAGTCAGAGACTTATTCCCAGGGTAGAGGGATCAATTACTAGGGGGCATTGGTTTAAGGTGCGAGGGGCAAGGTTTAGAGTAGATGTACAAGGCAAGCGACCTGATTAGAGGTCTACAAAACTATGAGGGGCATAGACAGAGTGGATAATCAGAGACTTTTTCCCAGGGTAGAGGGGTCAATTACTAGGGGAGATGTACGAGGCAAGTTTTTAAAACCGAGGGTAGTGGGTGCCTGGAACTCGCTGCCAGAGAAGGTGGTGGAAGCAGGGACGATAGTGACATTTAAGGGGTAGAAGATTTGAGTTTAGACGGGCAGCATGGTCGGCGCAGGCTTGTTCCTGTGCTGTACTTTTCTTTGTTCTTTGCAGGAAGAGAGATGGTGCCCTGGACCCTCCCAATGCCCCAACTCTGGGTGGGGGGGTGGGTTCCCCAAGCCATCCCGCACCCAACCTCATATGGGCAGGGCACCCCCGCACAGACAAAATGTCACCTGGGCACCTTGGGACTGCCAACCTGGCAGCACTCCAGGCTGGCAGTGCAAAGGTGCCCAGGTGGCATCAACCGGGCCAGAGTGCCAGCCCGCCCTGATAAGAACCAACTGGAGGTCTCCGATCATCTAGGCAAAGTCGGTAAATCCTGGGTGCTGGTTCACTCTGGCGTTGGCAGAGTTAAGAGAGCTTTTAAGTTCATTTAACTCTGCACCTCTGGGTCCCGCCCATTGTGGGATCCAGATCACGACATCCTGTTAAATCTCGCGAGGCATAACAACCGTTGGGAATCCCGGAAGAGGCCGCTTGCAGGATCTACCAGCTGCACCCCGTCCCGATTCCGGCAGGACGCAGCCGGTAATCGAGCCCATAACCTTTCCCATAGCTCTTTTGTTTACACTTTTAAACAGTTTTAACGTTCCTTTGCGCACTATTCAATCAAAGGTGAAAGGAGCGGTCTTTAATTAGCATTTTAGCATTTCTCCTTTAACTCTTTGAGTCGAACGCTTTTCAAAGTTCAAATTTGATTTTGAGTCTGCTCTTGCTCCTCCTGTCTTGCTGGGTCCACTTCCACATTCAGTCAATGGCCATCCTCTCTTTCCATCAGTTCCAACATCAGATTCAGTGATCATGTTGCTGAACGTCACTAATCTGCCCACAGATGTGGCTCTAAATTTCCTTTTGCTTGCTACTTTCTCGACCCTATTTCCACACTGACCTCTCTGTCTTTAACCTTTTATATTGTTTTAGTGAAGCTCAAGATCAGCTCAACAAGAGCACCGTACCACTCATCAATCCTTTGACCTTAAAATTGACTTTACTAACTGATTTTACTCCCATTTTCTTGTCAGGAGGCACTGGCGATTGTGGTGGATGTGCTTGCATTTCCAGGTTAGAAAGTGCTCTATTGGCAGGCAGCCTGCGTTATTGGTGTTAACCTGCTTTTATTCTTTTGACAGGTTCTTGGGATGTGGACTTTACTCCGTTTTATCAGTTTTCTGTGCTGTAATTCGGTCTGTTTAACCTCCCTCAGCTGTTTACGCGAACTCTATGTAATGTATAGTCCTTGTTCTTTATAATATATCTTCGGCTTCCTTTTGTCTCATTATTGGATGTTCCTTTTCGTTATTTGTTTGTCACGTTCTTTTATTTAATGTTTTGGTACAATTCTGTGATCTCTTGAACTTCTGATTCAATAATGGGGTCGGCAGTTGTTTAAAAAAAGTTTCCCCCATTGCATGACTGCCTGTCTCGACATTGATAATGATTCAGCACCCAAAAAAGGAACTTCACTGTTCTCTCTCCACTGATATGAATGCTTGTAGCATTTCCTGTTTTGAATTCTGGTATCTGCCCATTTGTTGTTTACTTTTAATTGGTGTGACTTACTGTTGTGCAGTGTACAATGAGTTAAGGCAGCTACTTCACAGTAACGTTTTCATTTCATGAAAGTATGGTGTAGATTTTAATCCTCAACTTCTAGAGCTCAAGTAAAATCAAATCCTGAAATTATGCAAAGGCTGTCTAACATTTGAGGGGTATAGATTAATGTTAAGCAGAACTCTGAGGAACCTTTAACATGAAATGCTAAACTTTCTCGATTAACTTGCTGCCCATTTTAGTTTTGATGGTTGAATATAAACCATTGCTTAGGAATAAGTCTTAATTTGCAGATATTGCTCCATTTGTCTACTTACAATTGAAATAAATGTTTATTTTATCTACAGAGCCCGAAGTTGTAATACCAGCGGGGATAATAACTATATGTGTATTTGTTAGCACACTGATGTGTACAGCACTCGTTGGCATTGGATTTTTAGTGTATTTGAAGTATCTCAAAAAAGGTAAAATATCTTTCACTTTGGAAATACAAGAAGTATAAATGATTATTCTTGATCTGCACTGAGATGGCTCACCTCTGTTGGAGTTTTTCGCTCGTAACTTCCTGGCTCCCCAGCGTTAGTATTTGGGGATACCCAAAGATGCGCCTCCTTTTGCCATTTCAAAGAAATGGTCCTTAGAGTTATGAGTAACCCTCAGCTTCGCCGGGTAGACCACCCACACATCGCTCTTGTAAAGTGCTGCCTTTGCTCTGTTAAGGGCTGTGCGCCTTCTCACCCGTTCCACTGTGACGTCCTGATATATTTGAATACCACTACCTTACCACCTGACCTCCGGATTCTCCATCTCAAGACCTTCTCCTTTGTCTAATAGCTGTGAAAACAGACGATCACAGCTCTTAGTGGATCATTTGCCCTTGGCTTCAGCCAGGGCGACGAGTGAGCACTATCTAGCTCAAAAGGGGAGGTATTATTCTCCTCCTCAGCAGTTTTGCGAACATTCCCGAAAAATACTCTCGTCAGCCTTGGGCCCTTCAGCCCCTCGGGCAGCCCCATGATCTGAAGATTCTGCCCCATGACCTGTTCTCCAGATCCTCCACCTAGGCTCTCAGCCCTTTATTACTGTCCTCCACTTTAACTCCTTTTACAGCATGGCGAGCTAGTCGTGTGTGCCGTGAAAATGTCTCCTCCACCCCCTTCAACACCTCCCCATGCTCCCCCACCGTCATTCCAAGAGCCTCCTTTATCTGAGCCAGAGTATCTTCCACCAATTGTTTGAGCGTTTCCGTCATCTCCTTACCATGCTGCTCGAAATGCTTAGCAAACTGCCTCGCAAATTGCACCGCCATCACCTCAGCCAGCATATCCACCAAAATTGGTGCAGCCCCATCCGGCGAGCTTGCTCCTGCCATCTTGCCTCCCACAGAACTCCGCACCATGCTGGGGGCCTGCTGGCGGACTAGTGCTTGTTCCTTTTTGTGCTGTATTCTTTTGTTGCGATTTCAACATCTTCTAGCACACACTACTTTATTGGAGACATGCCCCCCCCCCACCCCACCCCGCCAAAACTGGGTGAAAAGGGCCAAAAAACTAACACTCTGGCAGGAGCCACCCAACATGCGACCTTCATCTACATGTCATCACTCAAAGTTTCTTAATCACTTCATCTTTATCTCTGCCTTTGATTGGTTTGTGTTGATCTGTGTCTATCCACCACGCTCTGCTTGTCTTTCGCATACATGGGGCGAAATTCTCCGATATCGGCGCGATGTCCGCCGACTGGCGTCCAAAATGGCGCAAATCAGTCGTGAATCGCGCCGCCACAAAGGTGCGGAATGCTCCGCATCTTGGGGGGGTCGAGCCCCAACCTTAAGGGGCTAGGCCCGCGCCAGACTAATTTCCGCTCCGCCAGCTGGCGGAAATGGCCTTTGGTGCCCCGCCAGCTGGCGCGAAAATGACATCTCCGGGCGGCGCATGCGCGGGAGCGTTATTGGCCGCTGACGGCATTCCCGCGCATGCGCAGTGGAGGGAGTCTCTTCCGCCTCCGCCATGGTGGAGACCGTGGTGAAGGCGGAAGGAAAAGAGTGCCCCCACGGCACAGGCCCACCCGCGGATTGGTGGGCCCCGATCGTGGGCCAGGCCACCGTGGGGGCACCCCCCCGGGGCCAGATCACCCCACCCCCAAAGGATCCCGGAGCCCGCCTGCGCCGCCTTGTCCCGCCGGTAAGGTAGGTGGTTTAATCTACGCCGCGGGACAGGCATTTTAGCAGCAGGACTTCGGGCCGGAGAATCGTGGGGGGGGGGGCCGCCAACCGGCGCAGGCGCGATTCCCGCCCCCGCCGACTATCCGGTGCCGGAGAATTCGGCAACCGGCGGGGGCGGGATTCACGCCAGCCCCCGGAGATTCTCCGACCTGGTGGGGGGGGTCGGAGAATCTCGCCCATGATGTTTGTCTATCTTGTCATCCCCTTCCCCTCCTTTGATTCTCACTGTGTTGGTTGCTTGAATTTTATGTCCACTGATCCTTCGCCCCAGATCTATGTTCTGTCTGGGTCTAGCTTTTTCTTGGATGATTGTGGAACACTAGCTTCCTTCATGCATTACTGACCTCTGCTGCACTGTTTAGTCACAGATCTCTCTCGCTCTCTCTATCATCTTTATTGTGACTTGGGAATACTAATAATAATTGTGGTCATGGCAAATTTGTTTCAATAAGAATTATTTGATTTCATTTTACTGTATATATTAACCTTACTATTCCATTATTGTTGATACTTATTATTCCAGAAATAATATTCAGTCATAGGATGGATTCATGCTGATTTTTTTTTTTTAAATGACAGACCCTGTAACAAAGAATGGATAAACTGAGAAGTATTTTTCTTTTTAGTTCCTCCGAAAGTTTCTGATATTGGTAAACCTCCACGGATTGTACATTTGCAAGAAGCTCTTCTGAATTGTCAGATTACTGGGTATAGGCCGGAGAATATTACTGTTCGCTGGTCACTACAAAGAAGACAGGATGAGAGACAAAGAATGATTTTTGAATGGACCTACACACCCGGGAGCATGCAGGACCCTGTACCAGAAGAACACCAGATATTTATTTTAACACCTGAATCTCAATTTGATAAACCAGATGAATCCTTCAAATTTGAGGTGCCAACTGTTCAGCACAACAATGACAGTAGCTCCAGTGTGAATTGCAAAGTTATGTTCTGGCCTGATATTTATAAAGATGATGGAGCTATCCTTCAGGTTCAAGTTGAACATAGTACTCTTGGAAAGCCAATAATTAAGACGGACATGCTGAAAGTTGAAGGAAGTAAGTGTTAATTACAAGTGATGCCAAGTGAGCATAACCAAATAAGTCTTATTTTTAAAGAGATATTCATGCACATCTTTTTTGTCCCAGATGAAGCTACCTTGATAAAGAATGGTTTCCAAGACCAGCACGGTGGAACAGTGGTTAGCACTGCGGCCTCACGGTGCCGAGGCCCCAGGTTTGATCCCGGCTCTGGGTCACTGTCCGTGTGGAGTTTGCACATTCTCCCTGTGTCTTGGCTTTTGCCCCCACAACCCAAAAGATGTGCATGGTAGGTGGAGTGGCCACGCTAAATTGCCCCTTAATTGGAAAAAATTGGGGATTCTAAATTTATTTTAAAAATAGAATGGTTTCCAGAATTCTTTGGGTAAAATGATCCACCCTTACAATAGTGTAAAACATGTCACTGGCATATTAAGCCACAAATAGCTCTGTCTATTATGTATTTTATCCTAATTATTCTGTAAATTTTATATTGCCTCCTTTAATGCCACAGCCCTCGTGTTTAGAATTATCCTTGCATTAAGAGCAGTTGTGAAATAGATGCTGCAGGATTGCAACATTTAGAGTGCAGATGCTTTTTTCTTACCCATCGGTCTGCAATTCACCAATCTTGTGCATTTACACTTGGGATTGGCACGTTTCTTTTAGCTGAAGTGCTTCTTAAAATAAAAATACAAACCATTAGGAACCTCAAGACCATGGAATAAAGGCAAAGGCATAAACATACCTTTAGAGGAAACAGTTTATTGAGAACCTCGGCGGCACAGTAGCACAGTGGTTAGCACTGTTGCTTCACAGCTCCAGGGTCCCAGGCTCGATTCCCAGCTCGATTTCCTGGGTCACTGTCTGTGTGGAGTCTGCGTGCTCTCTCTGTGTCTGCTTCGGTTTCCTCCAGGTTCTCCGGTTTCTTCCCACAAGTCCTGAAAGAGATGCTGTTAGGTAATTTGGACATTCTGAAATCTCCCTCAGGTGCTGGAATCTGGCGAGTAGGGGATTTTCACAGTAACTTCATTGCAGTGTTAATGTAAGCCTACTTGTGACAAAGACTATTATTAATATTTTTCACATATTTGGTGTTGTAAAAAATCATTTGCTTTAATCTCTCTCTGACTTGTAAGAATGACCACAATTGCTACGTGAATTTCAGGTAATTTCCACCCTAGGTTCAGCAAAAATCCAGTTCCTTACATCCCTGGGATAGATGATAAGTTACATTTGCTTTCAAAATTAAATCTTGATGCTACATTGATCTTAAATTTGCCTTCAGCTTTGTCAATTATTTCCTGGAGAATCATAGCGGCATCTTTCTTTTAGCGTAGAATTGCAGCTATTTTTTTTCCCCAGCTGTTGATTTTAATGATAAAAGATGTTAAGGCCATTTAATTTGTTTTACCCATTCTGGAAACATTAATGGTAGCAACCACAAAACCACAGCCCAAAGAACAAAGATATGTACAGCACAGGAACAGGCCCTTCGGCCCTCCAAGCCCATGCCGACCATGCTGCCCGACTAAACAACAAACTTCTACACTTCCGGGGTCCATATCCCTCTATTCCCATCCTATTCATGTATTTGTCAAGATGCCCTTTAAATGTCACTATCGTCCCTGCTTCCACCACCTCCTCCGGTAGCGAGTTCCAGGCACCCACTACCCTCTGTGTTTTTAAAAAAAAAAACTTGCCTCGTACATCTACTCTAAATCTTGCCCCTCTCACCTTAAACCTATGCCCCCTAGTAATTGACCCCTCTACCCTGGGGAAAAGCCTCTGACTATCCACTCTGTCTATGCCCCTCATAATTTTGTAGACCTCTATCAGGTCGCCCCTCAACCTCCTTCGTTCCAGTGAGAACAAACCGAGTTTATTCAACCGCTCCTCATAGCTAATGCCCTCCACACCAGGCAACATTCTGGTAAATCTCTTCTGCACCCTCTCTAAAGCCTCCACATCCTTCTGGTAGTGTGGCGACCAGAATTGAACACTATACTCCAAGTGTGGCCTAACTAAGGTTCTATACAGCTGCAACATGACTTGCCAATTCTTGTACTCAATGCCCCGGCCAATGAAGGCAAGCATGCCGTATGCCTTCTTGACTACCTTCTCCACCTGTGTTGACCCTTTCAGTGACCTGTGGACCTGTACTCCTAGATCTCTTTGACTTTCAATACTCTTGAGGGTTCTACCATTCACTGTATATTCCCGACCTGCATTAGACCTTCCAAAATGCATTACCTCACATTTGTCCGGATTAAACTCCATCTGCCATCTCTCTGCCCAAGTCTCCAAACAATGTAAATCCTGCTGTATCCTCTGACAGTCCTCATCGCTATCCGCAATTCCACCAACCTTTGTGTCGTCTGCAAACTTACTAATCAGACCAGTTACATTTTCCTCCATCATTTATATATACTACAAACAGCAAAGGTCCCAGCACTGACCCCTGTGGAACACCACTGGTCACAGCCCTCCAATTAGAAAAGCATCATTCCATGCTACACTCTGCCTTCTATGACCTAGCCAGTTCTGTATCCACCTTGCCAGCTCACCCCTGATCCCGTGTGACTTCACCTTTTGTACTAGTCTACCATGAGGGACCTTGTCAAAGGCCTTACTGAAGTCCATATAGACAACATCCACTGCCCTACCTGCATCAATCATCTTGGTGACCTCCTCGAAAAACTCTATCAAGTTAGTGAGACACGACCTCCCCTTCACAAAACAATGCTGCCGCTCACTAATATCCATTTGCTTCCAAATAGGAGTAGATCCTGTCTCGAAGAATTCTCTCCAGTAATTTCCCTACCACTGAAGTAAGGCTCACCGGCCTGTAGTTCCCTGGATTATCGTTGCTACCCTTCTTAAACAGAGGAACAACATTGGCTATTCTCCAGTCCTCCGGGACATCACCTGAAGACGGTGAGGATCCAAAGATTTCTGTCAAGGCCTCAGCAATTTCCTCTCCAGCCTCCTTCAGTATTCTGGGGTAGATCCCATCAGGCCCTGGGGACTTACCCACCTTTAATATTTTTTAAGACGCCCAACACCTCGTCTTTTTGGATCTCAATGTGACCCAGGCTATCTACACACCCTTCTCCAGACTCAACATCTACCAATTTCTTCTCTTTGGTGAATACTGATGCAAAGTATTCATTTAGTACCTCGCCCATTTCCTCTGGCTCCACACATAGATTCCCTTGCCTATCCTTCAGTGGGCCAACCCTTTCCCTGGCTACCCTCTTGCTTTTTATGTACGTGTAAAAAGCCTTGGGATTTTCCTTAACCCTATTTGCCAATGACTTTTCGTGACCCCTTCTAGCCCTCCTGACTCCTTGCTTAAGTTCCTTCCTACTTTCCTTATATTCCACGCAGGCTTCGTCTGTTCCCAGCCTTTTAGCCCTGACAAATGCCACCTTTTTTCTTTTTGACGAGGCCTACAATATCTCTCATTATCCAAGGTTCCCAAAAATTGCCGTATTTGTCCTTCTTCCTCACAGGAACATGCCGGTCCTGAATTCCTTTCAACTGACACTTGAAAGCCTCCCACATGTCAGATGTTGATTTGCCCTCAAACATCTGCCCCCAATCTATGTTCTTCAGTTCCCGCCTATTATTGTTATAATTAGCCTTCCCCCAATTTAGCACATTCATCCTAAAAGCATCTGTATAACCATGTTGTACTTGGGCCACTCAGTTTATTACCGCAACAGTGAGGTTTTTTGTTAAAATGATTATTTGAAGCCATAAGGTGAAGCCCAATTAACATTTTATTTTTTAGAATAATTTCTAAAGGTGCCATTTTGAAACCCGACAGCACAAAAGTGCTGATGAAGCAAATGAATGCTCAATAGGAAGATTTTGTTGCTCTCGATTTGTAATTTTCCTGACTTGATTTTTTTTTTCATGTTAATTCCAACAAACTGCAGAAGGTTGGAAGCTGAAAATGAGATGTTAATTAGCAGCGTGTGGCCCTGGAGCTGGGGGCTGCTAATCTCTGATTTTGACGGATGAAGTACTTGTGCAGATTTTATGTCTTAGTGTCATTTACGTCAGGTTGTATGAAAGAATATTTAAACGCTTTCATCAGTCGCAATTCTGTAACTTTTGTGCCAGGTTTGCTCATTTTCCTTTCTGAATTGATGAGGACGAGCAAGCGAAGGGGCTTTTGGTTGCAGATTTGGGAAATTTTCTTTATGCATTTTGGAGCCATTTTTAGGAGCTACTTTTTATTTACTATGTTGTCATTTTAACAGACTGTCTCATGTGCTATTTTTTTGAATCAACTGACAAATAAAATAAATCATGACCAGGGATCAATAGGAGCCAAATCATAATATAGACCATGGCACATCATCTTGCAAATGGTCCATCTCTGCTTGCTATACGTTAGCAGGAATCCGTTCTAGGATTATATCCTCTATATAAAAAGGGAAGTTGCAGACACCTTGCAACATGCATGTGGCAGTCCTAATGGTTGACCGGATCAACAGTGCACTCCTTGATTCCTGTATCAAATGTGGTACCCACAAATGCAAACTATTTCCTTTCATCCTGGATTGCATAGCGCAGCTTCCCCATGTCGCCACATTGCTTCACCTTGCAAAGTAAGGTGGGTGGGGGAGGACACTGATAGCTGACCTGTGCCCAGACTGAAACCGCATTCTGTGAAGCAAGTGACTAAGATCGTCTTCCACGGATTATCAAATGATCCATCAGAGGTGTTCTACAAGGCTTTCAGTGTGTACTAGAACTTGACTGTTCTGCAGATGTGTGGGTTTATATGTGAGACAGTGAAAGAAGTGCAACATTGAGAGAGGACATTCAGAAGCACAAAGGGACTTTAGAGAATCGTGAGCAAGGACTTCAAAGGTTAATGTGCAGGTTCAGTCAGCAGTTAAGAAGGCAAATGCAATGTTAGCATTCATGTCAAGAGGGTTCATATACAAGACCAGGGTTATACTTCTGAGGCTGTATAAGGCTCTGGTCAGATCCCATTTGGAGTATTCTGAGCAGTTTTGGGCCCCGTATTTGAGGAAGGATGTGCTGGCCTTGAAAAGGGTCCAGAGGAGGTACACAAGAATGATCCCTGGAATGGCGAACTTGTTGTCTGAGGAACAGTTGAGGAGTCTGGATCTGTACTCGTTGGAGTTGAGAAGGATATGGGGGGATCTTATTGAAACTTACAGGATACTGCAAGGCCTGGATAGAGTGGATGTGGAGAGGATGTTTCCACTTGTAGGAAAGTCTAGAACCAGAGGACACCTCTCAGACTAAAGAGACGATCCTTTAAAACCGAGATGAGGAGGAACTTCTTCAGTTGGTGAATCTGTGGCACTCTTTGCCGCAGAAGGCTGTGGAGGCCAAACCACTGAGTGTCTTTAAGACCGAGATAGATGGGCTCTTGATTAATAAAGGTATCAGAGGTTACAGGGAGAAGGCCAGAGAATGGGGATGAGAAAATATCAGCCATGATTGAATGGCGGAGCAGACGCGATGGGCTGAGTGGCCTAATTCTGCTCCCATGTCTTATGGTCGAGAACCTGGCATGGATGAGCAAGGCAATGCTTTGTGACTTGCTGTTTCGCAAATAGATGATACTTTGGGATCACTTGGCTCACACGACCCGTTAAAGTTTAGGATCTTTGCCCACATTTGTTCTCTGATCCTGCAGATTAATTCTTGCTCTTTTCCCCTAAATTTGTAAAGCCTAAAATGTTAAAAAACTTAATTTCGAAACTTTGCACGATTATTTGTTATTTGGCCATTTCCTTTAAGTGGGTACATCCTTTTAAATTTGAGCCTAAAGAACTACACAGTTGTGATATTGTCTCCCACAGTCTGGTTTCCACCCACAGTCCAAAGATATGCAGGTTAGGTGGATTGGCCATGCTAAATTGCCCCTTGGTGTTTACAAGGTTAGGTGGGGATAGGGTGGAGGCGTGGGCTTAAGTAGGGTGCTCTTTCCAAGGGCCGGTGCAGACGTGATGGGCCGAATGGCCTCCTTCTGCACTATAAATTCTATGATAGTTAGATTTTCTGAATAAGACTGAAGTTTAAAAATTATGTTCCTGGCTGTTTTGTCAATTGGCCTCACCAAATGCTACAAGTCTGCTAACACAGTTTGAACCTTGCGCTGCAGCATTTCTTTGTCAGGATTGCAGAAGTGCCCATTATACTTGATATATACTTGATAGGGTAATGGGTTTTATAAAATCTCCGGTTTAAGGTAGTCTGTATTCTGTACATTGAGAACTTTCAAAGCATAATTATTTTTTTCCCTTTTTCATAAAAAAATAAGGTGAACCGAGGATGACTGAAATAGTGATACCATCTTGTATTATTCATGAAGAAGTGCTCGCTGTGACCTGCCCAATTAATGGATTCAAACCCAGACCACTGGCCATCACTTGGTACAAACAGAAGGACAATATAACAAAAGAAATTGTGAAACTTCACCCGGAAAGAGCAGAATTTGTTGAAGGGAGCGAAACAGAACAACCCAAATATGTCCACAGTATAACTGAGCTGGAATATGAAGACAAGACACACAGTGTCGCCAGTGTTTTGCATTTTGTACCAACCATTGAGGAAGACCATGAAGCAGTATATATTTGTGAAGTAAAACATCCAGCCACTGGTTCAGTAACAAGTAAAGAGGTTAATTTAGATATGAAAGGTATTGTCAGCATTTCTCTATTTTATTTAAGATTTTCTACAAGATTTTCTACAAATTTAGCTACAATGTTTAAGTTCTTTCAAAATCAGCACCGAATCAATAATTGCAATGCATTTTTAAAGAGGTTAAAATAATTTTGGGTTGGATAAGTCATTGATTATCAGTAAGATTGATGATCTAATATTGCTGGTATTGCAATCCCAGAACTCATTGCTCCTTAAGATGCAACAAGGTGTATAAGGTCTTGGAACAACCTGGAATAGTGAAACATTTCACCCTGAGGGCGAGAAAGACATTTGCTATAATAGTGAAGTACTTTTCATAGACCACCTTTCTGCAGTAAAATAATCAAGTGAAGAATTGAAAGTTGTGACCAAGTTTGGTTATTCAATAGTGAATCCATATTTGCATTGATTTTAATTTATTCAACAACTGTCTAAAATTCAGAATTGATCTGTTTCAACTTCAAATTATGCTGAATTTGATATCAGTGACTTGGGCAGGAGTTACTTTCTCCTGACTTGTTTGCACCTTCCTAGTCTCCAATTCCTCTTGTGCTTGTTGTGGTGTCTTCATAGAGGCTTAACCAGTCAGAGAATCGGATATTGGGAGGGCAAGGAGAATCTTAAAAGAGCAGTTGGAGAGGTGGAGGAGTTTCAAAGCCTGCAGACCAGCACTGCAAAGTTTGAAAATCCTTCCTAGTCGGGGTATATTTCAGAAATGGCCAGGGAACGATAACTGATGGCCCTATCCAGTGCTAGAATGGATAAGTAGCCATTTGCTTTTACTTTGCTTTGTTGCATTGTTTGGAGCCGTGGCCATTTAGATGCATAATTAAAATTGTACTTCTGTATCACAGTTGCCGAGCGGAAGTCGGTTTCTGTTTAGCAATTATCTGCTCCCTTTTAATGATTCAATCTAAAATCAGTTTTGAAAAATTGCTGTGGTCTGTTTCACTATTGCTCGTTCCTATCAAAATTCTACAATTTCTTTTCTCATTTTTCCTCAGCTATCCCAAAATGTGATGACATAAAACTGTCACCGGACATTCCAATTGTAGATGAACAGGCGTATGCATCATGTAGAATACATTCCTTCTTTCCAAAAGATCTTATAGTTATTTGGAGGAAGGGTGAGATCGTATTGGAGGAAATGAATGCTGATTCTGAAGCGGTCTTTGGAAAGGATGGCCTTTGTTATTTTACAAGCCATTTGAAATTCATTCCCTTTCGGGAAGACTTTGGGAAAATATTAACTTGTGAATTTCGACATGCAAGTATCAGGGAATGCGGAAAAACTGCTTGTTCACTGACTCCATTGGGTAAGTAAGATATTTTATTTTTCTTAATATATTATTTTCAAACATTCTAATCTTCACCAGAGAACGGCAGCACTATATATAATGGATTTTGTTAACCTTTTGCAAAAAGAAAAGTGTCTTGGTGAAATGGATAACATACTGGGCTCATGCACTATTTTAATCCCTGGATTGTGATACAATATCAGCCAGATTGTTTAAATGAAAATCGCCTTTACCTTGTTGGCTGTGTAATAAAATTAGAATCATAGAATTTACAGTGCAGAAGGAGGCCGTTCGGCCCATCGAGTCTGCACCGGCTCTTCGAAAGAGCACCCTTCACAAGCCCACACCTCCACCCTATGCCCGTAACCCAGAAAGCTCCCCCCCCCCCCCCCCCCCCCCCCCAACACTAAGGGCAATTTTGGACACTAAGGGCAATTTAGCATGGCCAATCAACCTAACCTGCACATCTTTGGACTGTGGGAGGAAAACGAAGCACCCGGAGGAAACCCACGCACACACGGGGAGAACATGGACTCCGCACAGGCAGTGACCCAAGCTGTGAATCGAACCTGTGACCCTGGAGCTGTGAAGCAATTGTGCTAACCACTATGCTACTGTGCTGCCCAGTCCAGTCAGTTTCTAGTTGACAAAAGTGTAAAAGTACCTCTTAAAATTCATGACAAAAATGGGAATGTAAAGGAAATGCCAGAACGAATATCGTAGCAAGCAGTAAAGTTCATACTGATGCCTAGGGTCTGATTTAGCACAGGGCTAAATCGCTGGCTTTTAAAGCAGACCAAGGCAGGCCAGCAGCGCGGTTCAATTCCCGTACCTGCCTCCCCGAACAGGGGCCGGAATGTGGCGACTAGGGGCTTTTCACAGTAACTTCATTTGAAGCCTACTTGTGACAATAAGCGATTTTCATTTCATTACTGCAGTTGAAGCTGGAGCTACAATCCCTGGCAGATTGAATAGGTTTTACTCATAAACTGGATTTACTCGACTTTGACTTGGGCATATTTGATATTGACACCAGAGACGAAGTTTGTAAAAACAATCTCACCCTTCAGACTGACTATTTTCACCTTTAAGGCTGTCATTCCAAAAGTAAAACTCACACTTAGTCTCGAAACATCCCTTCAGACCATAAGACATATGAGCAGAATTAGGCCACTCGGCCCATAGAGTCTGCTCCGCCATTCATTCATTGCTGATATTTTCTCATCCCCATTCTCCTGCCTTCTCCCCATAATCCCTGATCCCCTTATTATTCAAGAACCTATCTATCTCTGTCTTAAAGACACTCTGATTTGGCCTCCATAGCCTTCTGCGGCAAAGAGTTCAACAAATTCACCACGCTCTGGCTGAAGAAATTCCTCCTCATCTCTGTTTTAAAGGATCATCTCTTTAATCTAAGATGGTGTCCTCTGGTTCTAGATTTCCTACAAGTGGAAACATCCTCTCCACATCCACGCTATCCAGACCTCGCAGTATCCTGTACGTTTCAATAAGATCGCCCCTCATCCTTCTAAACTCCGAGTACAGACCTAGAGTCCTCAAATGTTCCTCATACAACAAGCTGTTCATTCCAAGGATCATTCTTTTGAACCTCATCTGGACCCTTTCCAAGGCCAGCACATCCTTCCTTAGATATGGGGCCCAAAACTGCTCACAGTATTCCAAATGGAGTCTGACCAGAGCCTTAAAGAGCCTCAGAAGTACATCCCTGGTCTTGTATTCTAGCCCTCTCGACATGAATGCTAACATTGCATTTCCTTCCTAACTGCCAGCTGAACATGCACGTTAACCTTAAGAGAATCATGGACAAGGACTCCCAAGCCCCTTTGTGCTTCTGATTTCCTAAGCATTTACCCATTTAGAAAATAGTCTATGCCTACATTCTGCCTTCCAAAGTGCAAAACCTCACACTTTTACACAATTGTATTTCATCTGCCACTTCTTTGCCCACTCTCCTAACCTATCCAAGTCCTTCTGCAGCCCCCTGCTTCAATACTACCTGTCCCTCTACAGATCTTTGTATCATCTGCAAACTTCGTTCCTTCAGTTCCTTCTTCCAGATCATTAATGTATATTGTGAAAAGTTGTGGTCCCAGCAACCGACCCCTGAGGCACACCGCTAGTCTCCGCTGCCATCCTGAAAAAAAAAACCTTTATCCCCACTCTCTACCTTATGCCAGTCAGCCAATCCTCTATCCATGCCAGGATCTTACCCTTAACACCATGGGCTTTTAACTTATTTAACAGTCGCCCATACGGCACTTTGTCAAAGGTCTTCTGGAAATCTAAATTAATCATGACTGCTGGTTCTCCTTTGTCTAACTTCCTTGTTACCTCCTCAAATAACTCCACATGGCCTCTCCTTGACGAAGGCGTGCTGACTCAGTCCCATTTCATCATGCACTTCCAAATACTCCATAATCTCGTCTTTAATAATGGCCCCTAAAATCTTACCAATGACCGAAGTCAGGCTAACCGGCCTATAATTTCCCGTCTTCTGTCTCCCTCCCTTCTTAAACAGTGGTGTTATATTAGCCATTTTCCAGTCCTCTGGGACCCTTCCTGCCTCCAGTAATTCCTGAAGGATCACCACCAATGCCTCCACAGTCTCCTCCGCTATCTCTTTTAGACTCCTGGGGTGTAGTCTTTCACAGACTGTGTTCTCACTACTTGCTTTTCCACCTATCATTGTATTGTCAGCAAATCTGCCTACAACGCAATCGGTCCCTTCATCCAAGTCATTAATAGAGATTGTAAATGCAGCACTGATCTGTGTAACAGCCTGCTGCTGCCAACCTGAAAATAACTCGCGTATTCCGACTATTTGCTGCTGATCTCTGTCCATGTTGATATATTAGTTCTGATCTTTGTATGGTAACCGTTTGTGTGTCACCTTATTGACAAATCCAAATGCATTACGTCTACTCCACTCCCTTTATCCACTTTGCTCCATCTACCCTCAAAAAATGTAGTACATTTATCAAACATAATTTCCCTTTGATAAAACTATAAACTACCTGCTTTCCTTAATGTCCTGCTACTACTTCCTCAATAATGAATTCCAACTTTTTCTCAACGATCAATATTATTTCCTACTTTCTGCTTCCCTTTCTTGAATTAGTTGTTTTTCAATTCAGACTTTTCCAGGGGCAGAATTTTAGGTTTCCCCCCCCCCCCCCCCCCCACCCCCGGGGGGTTTTGAGGCGGGGTGAAGGTAAAATTCCAACCCCGACCCAGGTGCAATTTCACAATTGGGTGGGCAAATTCAGGTGGGAAACCTGCCCTTTCCCACGAGGCCACTGAAGGGCCTTTTCCTGCCCAGTGTCAATTATAGGCTGGCGGGCACGGATCATAGGGCGGGAAATCGGAAAGAAACAATTCTCCATCTTGGCCGGAAATGAGGGGCGGGGGGCTCATTTGAAGGCCCTTTCAGATTTGGGGCCTCTCCTTGCCTCCAGAAACTGGGTGTTCCGGCCCCCCCTCCCCCATGTGTCGACCTATCCCCCGATGCCACGGCTGCCTCCTTCCAACCCCCCCCCCCCCCCGGGCACCCCTACCCTACTGCCCTTAGAGCTCACCGTAAGAAACTTCCTGGATCTCCGTTCCAGACAGAACACTGATTACACATTGCTAGATCTAAAATAACCCATTCCTTGGTTTTACAACATAGTTTTCTAAGAAACTGTCCTGAATCGACCATTTGAAGTCCTGAAGGCTATTTTGCTAACTTGATTTGTCTAACCTATATTAAAATGAAAGTTGCCCATGATTATTTCAGTATCTTTTCTTGCAAATCCCTATTGTGTCATGATTGATACATTTGAGCTGAAATGTAGATCAAGTTAAGCAGCATCTGGGAAGAGAAAAAATTGCTTCTGAGAAGGTCACAAGTGGGGATGTTTGCAGACGGATGACTGCACAATGTTCAGCACTATTCGCGACTCCTCAGATAATGAAACAGTCCATGTCCAAACGCAGCAAGACCTGGACAATATCCAGGCTTGGGCTGACCAAGTGGCAAGTGACATTCCCGCTGCACAAGTGCCAGGCAATGACCATCTCTTGCAAGAGAGGATCTAACCACTGCCCTTTAACATTCAATTGCATTAGCATCATTGAATCCCCCACAATCAACATCCTGGGGTTACCATTGATCAGAAACTGAACTGGACTAGCCACATTAATACTGTGGCTGCTATCAGGGCAGGTCAAAGGCTAGGAATCCTACAGCGAGCAACTCGCCTCTTGAACTCCCTCCCCCCCCCCCCCCCCCAAAAAAAAAAAGCCTGTCCACCGTCTACAAGGCAGGCGCAAGTCAGGAGTGTAATGGAATACTCTCCACTTGCCTGGGGGAGTGCAACTCCAGCCACACAAGAAGCTAGGCACCATCCCGGAAAAAGCAGCCCACTTGATTGCTCCCCCTTCCACAAACATTCACACCCTCACTACTGACAAACCGTGGCAGCTGTGTGTACCATCTACAAGATGCACTGCAGTAACTCGCCAAAGTTCCTTGGACAGCACCTTCCAAACCCATCACCATTACCATCTAGAAGGACAAGAGCAGCAGATACCTGGGACTCCCACCACCTGGAGGTTCCCCTCCAAGTCAATCAACACCATGACTTAGAAATATATCGCCGTTCCTTCACTGTCACTGAGGCAATAACCTGGAATTCCCTCCCTAACAGCACAGTGGGTGGACCTACACCTCAAGGACTGCAAGCGGTTCAAGAAGTCAACTTACCACCACATTTTGAAGGGCAACTAGGGATGCGCAATAAATGCTGGTCTGGCCAGCTATGCCCACATCAGGGCAGCATGGTGGCGCAGTGGGTAGCACTGCTGCCTCATGGCACCGAGGTGCCAGGTTCAATACCGGCTCTGGGTCATTGCCCGTTTGGTGTTTGCACATTCTCCCCGTGTTTGCGTGGGTTTCACCCCCACAACCCAAAGATGTGCAGGGTAGGTGGATTGAACACGCTAAATTGCCCCTTAATTCGAAAATGTGAATTGGGCACTCAAAATTTTTTTTTTTTTTTTTAAAGAAAAAAAACAACTATGCCCACGTCCTGTAAATGAATTAAAAAGAAGTAGAGGGAGTAAAGAATACTTCTGAAATTAAAAGGAAAGAAAGAATCATAGAATTTACAGTGCTGCATGAGGCCCATCGAGTCCGCACCAGACCTTGGAAAGAGCACCTTACAAGTCCACGCCTTCACCCTATTCCCATAACCCAGTATCCCCACCTAACCAACACACCTTTGGACTATGGGAGGAAACCGGAACACCCGGAGGAAACCAACGCAGATACGGGGAGGAAGCAAACTCCACACAGTCACTTGAGGCTGGAGGTGAACCCGGGTACCTGGTGCTGTGAGGCAGCAGTGCTAACCACTTGCCACCATGCCGCCCACTACCAAGAGTAGTATATTTGCGATCTGTGGTTGACTACTGAGTGGTTATGTAGAAAGAGCCCCTCTTAATGCCTATTTTGTCATTTCTGCAACAGAGATAATGGAATTCCTCTGATTCTGGCTTATTGGGCAACCCTGATTTTAACCACTCCCATTGTTTGTGGCACTGTGTGCAGCTGCTAAGGCCTTGAATTATTGAATTTCCTTCCTCAATCACACCACCCATTTTACATTTTATTTGCTTTAAGATGCTTGTTGAAACCTTCCTCTTTGACCAGTCTGCCCGAATATCCCCTTATAACACTCAGTGCCAAATGTTGTTTAACAATGCTCCTGTGAAATGTTTTGGGGACATTTTGCAATGTTGAAAGTGTTATATAAATACAAGCTGTTGTTTGACAAAAGGGAGGAAATTATATCACTAACTGCTTGATACTTTTATTTCCGTTGTTGCGCAGCATATTATATTTGCTTTGTAGTATAATTTATAATATCCCGAGACCAAAAGGATGCCCTCGTCACCAAAGCGATGACCAGTGCAGGTGACTGCCGGACAGACCACTGGCTCATCCGCTCCTCGATGTCCGTCAAACTCCACCAGAAGAAACAGCTAAAAATGAAAAATCAACATTGAGCGGCTACAAGAGCCAAGCTTGCTAGTGAATCTCCAACAATGTCTTCTCCAAAGCGTTCATTCTAATGGAGTGGAGGAAAACTGGAAAGAGCTGTGGGCAGCAATCACCTCAATCTGTGAAGAAACCATCGGCTATAAGACTAAGAAACACCAAGACTGGTTCAAAGAGAACAACCACACCATCCAAGTCTCATCGACAAGAAAAAGCAAGCTCTCCGTGCCTGGCAAAACAACATCACCAGCGAGACAATGAGGAGAACTCCTCAAACAGCAATGGTGGAGGTACGAAGAACTAGAGAAATCAAGAACCAAAGGTGAGCTGAGGAAGTTCAAGACCTGCAAATCCTTACTGACCAGCACAACACCCGGGGCTGCTTCACTGTCACTAAGGCAATATATGGACCCAACATCCTAGGCATCAAATCAGTTCAGAGTAAGGACAGAACGCTTTTGAGAGACAGAGAAAACATCAGCCTTCAATGGAGAGAACACTTTCAAAGAACTTCTGAACTGTGAGGGTGTGCTTGAGAAAATCCCCAACACCCCGTCAAAGATGATCTCTGACTCCGAACAAACGCGAACGAAGTCGTAGCCGCCATTAAACACATGAAGAATGGGAAAGCGGCAGCAGTGGATGGGATTCCAACAGAGATTTTACAACTTGGAGAAGAAGAGATTACCCATCCTCTCCATCAGCTGTTATGAAAAACTGGGGCAGAGAAGAAATTCCTGCCGACTTCAGGGATGCCGTCGTCGCCACCATCTCCAAGAAAGGAGACAAAGCGGACTGTGGGAACTATCGAGGAATATCCTTACTTTCCAGCCCCAGGAAGATCATCATGAGCCGCCCTCTCCCAGCCTCTGAAGAAACCCTTCCTAAAGCCAGTGTGTTGTCCAACCAAACCGTGGAACAGCGGTCATGATTTTCATCGCTCAGCAACTCTAAGAGAAATGCCAGGAGCAATATCAACCACTCTACATGGCCTTCGTCAATCTGGCCAAGACCTTTGACTCAGTCAATTGAGAAGTGCTATGGAAGATCCTGTCCGAGGCCGGCTATCCAGAGAAACTCAACATCATCCTCCAACTCCTCCATGGCAAGATGTCGGCAACAGTCTTCCTTCCATGTTGAGACTGGAGTCAAGCAGGACTGTGTCATCGCCCCCACAATTTTCTCTATCTTCATCGCCACTAACCTGCATCTTATGCAGAACTAGCTTCTCAGTGGAGTGAACACTCTACAGGATGGACGGAAAGATTTTGAATCTCAATCGGTTGGGATCCAAAAAGAAAGTGGCACAGATATCGCTCTCGGAACTTCAGAATGTGGATGGCCATGCCATCTCTACACTCGAGAATCTGCAAGCCATGCTTGAGCGCTTCACGGAAGCAAACCGAAGAATCGATCTCCACCTCAAGAAGGCTTGAGACCTTTACCAATCCACCGCAGGGCAAGATCCGGTCTCTCTCCTCATCAGGATCAAAGGAGAAACCCACCCAAATGTGGAGCATTTCCCCTTCCCGGAGAGCCAGCTCTCATTTAAGGCTGACATTGATGTGGAGATACAACCTCTTAACCCATCCACAAGCGTCGCTTCGGACGTCTAAGGATGAGAGTCTTCGAGGACCGTGACATCTGTGCTGATAGCAAGATCATAGTGTACAAGGCAGTTGCCCTCACAACGCTTAAGAAACTTGTGCTCCATACAGATGCCACTTCAAGGCCCTGGAGAGGTATCATCAACACTGTCTGAGGCAGATTTTCCACATAAGCTGGGAGAACAGGCATACTAACATTGGTGTCCTTGAAGGAGGTTTAGCTCAGTGGGCTAGACAGCTGGTTTGTGATCCACAACCAGGCCAGCAGTGCAGGTTCAATTCCCTTACCGACTGAGGCTATTCATGAAGGCCCACCTTCTCAGCCTTGCCCCTCGCCTAAGATGTAGTGATCCATCACCAGTCAGCTCCTCTTTCTCTCTTTCCCCCCCCCCACCTCCCCCAAAGGGTCATCTGTGACTATGGTGACTTTACCTTAGCCTGAAGGAGTACAGCGCACCAGCATAGAGGCCATGATCACCCCAAACTAACTCCGCTGGGCCGACTACTTGCTTAGGATGCCAGAGTCCTGACTGCCAAAGCAAATCATCTTTGCTGAACTCTAGGAAGGCTCCTAAACAAGAGGGGAATAAAGGAAGTCCTTCAAAGACACAAAGCTTACCTCAAGAAATGCAATATAAACTTCAGCGCCTCGGAGACCCTTACTTGGAAGGGACATACTTGCAGGAACCTCCTGATTGAAGGGACACAATTCTTTGAGAACACCCAACGGCAAGAGGAGGTCCAGAAAACCAGCCTGATGTAAGATTACCAGCGATCCCGAGTCCAAGGACCAATCCCATCTCCCAGAAAAACCTGCAAGTGTGCAGGTAGAGATGTGGCACTAAGATTGGGCTCAGCAGTCAGTCGTGCAAGGACCCACAGAACCCCTAACGAGTGATCACTTCTTTGTTCCACTCATTGACTTAGTCACAAAATGCTGCTGTCTGCTGGCAAAGTATTTGCAGGCTGTCAACTTTAACAATTATTTTTGGGCATAACTTTTCAATGCAACAGATTCTGTAATCCTTTTAAATGTCTGAATTTGCGTTGTGTGCCATAATGATACACACTATGTATTCACTAATTCGAAGTTGTTCAATGGCATTTCAATTACCAAAATTTGAGATTTCGTGTAACCTCTTCCTACAGCCAAATTCTTGTGATAAATAACTTTACTAGCTTAAACTTTATTTTCTGAAGTGACTTGCAAGATACTACTCCATCTAACTTTCTTTTGCATTGTTACAGTATCTCCTCCATTAGTAAAATACATAAGATGTGAACCAGAGTTCCCAGAGGCAGGAAAAGTGGCAACAATCGAATGCTACGCATATGGCTTCTTCCCCAAGGATACCATGTTCATGTGGTTCAAAAATGATGAGCGAACTGATGATCCAGGAATCACCTCTACCGATCCCCAATTGGATGAAAAGACTGGCTTCTTCTGCTGTAAAAGCCAATGGAAATTGTTAATTGAGCCAAACCATGATCAGGTGGAATTCAAAGTTGAGGTTCTTCATTTCCCAACTTCACACAGGCCTTCAAGGGCCAGTTTCATCATGAAACTTGGAGGTATGAATTTAGTGCATATTGTTTATACTAAATTGGGACTAAACTTCATGTAAGATGCACAGCTCTATAAATTGAATATTATGTCGAACTTTCACACCCTTAAATACCAACTCTTTTAAATTACGAAAAATGTGTATCAAAATACAGTTTTGCTAGAAAGCACTGCTGTGTTCTTGCTTATGAAATACATATGCATAGTGCTAATATTTCCTGCTCTCCAGTCTCTATACTACATTATAATTAGCATGAAATAATCGTCCTGGTTGGATTAGAACTATTTTGAAATTCTAATTCCTATATGTAATCATTAATTTGAATTTTATAGTTGAATCAAAACATTTGCAAGAAAATCAAAATAATTGTGGATAACAAAAGAGAATGAATGAATATGGATATTTGTAAGCATATACCCCAAACACACAAGGTTATTATTGCAATGTAATAGGGGTTAGGCCATTTAGTCCATCAGGCCATTACCAACATCCAGCGAGATCCTGGCTGATCTGTAATCTGACTCCATGTACCTGCTTTGTCGCATACCCTGTTATACCTTTGGTTGACCTTCGAGCAACAGCTATTTGTGGAAGAAAGTTCAAAACTTCTACCATCCTGTATTAAGAATCATAGAATCCCTACCATGCAAAAGGAGGCCATTTGGCCCATCGAGTCTGCATCGTCCCTTCGAAAGAGCATCCCACTGAGGTCCACATCCCCATAACCCCACCTAACCTTTGGACACCTAAGGGTTCATTTAGAGTGGCCAATCCACTAACCTGCACATCTTTGGACTGTGGGAGGAAACTGGAGCACCTGGAGGAAAACCGCGCGGACATTGCGAGTATGTGAAACTCCACACAGCCAATCGGCCACGGTCGGAATCAAACCCTGGTCCCTGACGCTGTGAGGCAGCTGTGTTACCGTGCAGAAGTGTTTCCTAAACTGACTCTTGAAAGGATTTGCTCTGCTATTTTTTAGGCCAAGACCCCCGAGTCCTAAACTCTTCATCTAGCAAAATAGCGTCTGTCTCTAACAGTTTCCTAGCTATTATGAAAACTTTGATCAAATCATCCCTGATCTTCCAAATTCCAAGGGACACTGCCCATGTTCATGTAATATCATCTCATTGTAACCCTTGGAGTTCAGGTGCCATTCTGCTAAACCCACATTGTGCTCTCTCCCAGGCCAGTATATCTTTGCTAAGGTGAATCGCAGAATTTACAGTGCTGAAGGACGCCATTCGACCCATCGAGTCTGTACCTGCCCTTTGAAAGAGTACCTTACTTAAGCCCACACCACCACCCTATCCTCATAACCCAATAACCCCACCTAACCTTTTTGGACACTAAAGACAATTTAGCATGGCCAATTCACCTAACATTGGTGTCCTTGAAGGAGATTTAGCTCCGTGGGCTAGACATCTTTAACCTACACATCTTTGGACTGTGGGAGGAAACCGGAGCACCCGGAGGAGACCCACGCAGACAGGGAAAGAACATGCAGACTCTGCACAGACAGTGACCCAAGCCGGGAATCGAACTCTGGTCCCTGGCGCTGTGAAGCAACACTGCTAACTACTGTGCTTTGCTTTTATTTTGGAAGCTTTTGAGATGTGGAGGATTAAGAAAAAACAGGAAAGGGTGCTAGGCAGGGTTTTTTTTTGCAATGGAGCACAAAGGAAATTTCAACACAATAGAACATTAAAGAACAAATGAGAAATAACAAAAATAATTATGGTCATTTGAGCACCCGGAAGAAACACACGCAGACACTGGGAGAATGTGCAGACTCCGCACAGACAGTGACCCAAGCCGGGAATCGAAACTGGGACCCTGGAGCTGTGAAGCAACTGTGCTAACCACTGTACTACCGTGTTGCCAGTATGGGCCAGGTGTGGTCCAGACTGAACATCGTTCTCCAGAAGCCTACTTTTAACAATAAAGATTATTTATTTTATTTAGACGTGGTCTAATCAGGTCTTTGTATAGCTGCAGCATGATGATAAACACATGGGCTTTAACTTCTGATCTCCCCAGTGTTGGATTGGGGGAGTACTCCAAAGGTGTGCTGGGAATCCCCCTCAAAATTTCACAGTTAAGGTTTGCACGGCAATTGCCCAGAAATGCGAACCTCCCAGCGCAATTACCCTACACTGGATCCATCCGAAAATTGATTCATTGATGTAAAACACCATATTGAATGCATTCAAGATATGCATTATTTCCGACATTGAGCTTGACTGCTTATCAGAATTACTGGTTTTAATGAGGGAGTATAATTTCCGATCTGCCTCTACTACATGCTCATTTAATCTCTGCATTAATACATTCTGCCACTTCAAAGCTGCCTGTTACAGTCTTAATATTTTTTGTCTTAGTTTTACTCTACTCCAATTCTTTTTTTCCAATTAAGGGGCAATTTAATGTGGCCAATTCATCTACCCTGCCCATCTTTCTTTTGAGTTGTGGGGGTGAGACCCACGCAGACACTGGGGGAACGTGCAAACTCCACACAGATCGTGACCCGGGGCCGGGATTGAACCAGGGTCCTCAGCACCATGAGGCAGCAGTGCTAACCACTGCGGCATCATACTGCCTGTTTTTTTTAAATTATCTCTCATTATACCCTCTCCTATCCTGGAAGTAATTTCATTCTTAATTGGTAATGTTACTCCTATTTGCAACATGTTTTATGGGAATGTCATCCATTCTTTATTCATGTAACATTACGTACAACAAATTAATATCTGTCAGTTACTGGTTATGTGACATCAATTATGCACGTGGGGAGAGAAAGCCAGCAACCTCACTATTAATTGAGTGGTAAAACAAGCTCTTCCAAATATGGATAAATATTAAAGGTTTCAAAACATCATTGACCATCACTGCTATGGTGATAACGTTCCTAGGACACATCAATTCAGGACAGTCTTCAGGGGGGCACAGCTGCACAGTGGTTAGCACTGCTTCCTCACAGCACTAGGGTCCCGCGTTCAATTCCGGCCTTGGGTCACTGAAGTTTTCACGTCCTCCCGATGTCTGCGCGAGTTTCCTCCGGGTGCTCCAGTTTCGTCCCACAGACCAAAGGTGTGCAGGTTAGGTGGATTGGCCATGCTAAATTGCCCCTTAGTGTCCAAAGATGTGCAGGTTAGATGGGTTACGGTGATGGGGCAGGGGAGTGGGTCTAGGTAGGATGCTCTTTTGTAGGGATGTTGCAGACTCAATGGACTGAAGGCCTACTTCTGCACCGTAGGACTTCTATGATTCACATGTGCCGTCAAGAACTGAGGTTTTCTGGACTCTTGAGTTGGGGCGGGGTATAGGAATATCCACACCGTCTTCACTGCCTTTTGTTCAGTATATTTACTGTTGCTTAATGAATTGCACTTTGATTCACTACAACTGACTGTCTCTGTCACCTTGTAGGTCAGTTCATTGAGACCCATGGAAATTGACTAAAGATGCCAGCAGCCCTAAATTTTTTAGTCTGTTCCAAATTCTTACATAATTGGCTTCTTGCATATGTGGTCTTGCTGTGTAAAAGCTAAAACAATCAATCTGTGTTGAGAGAAAAATCAATAATGAAAATAAGTGAATCCTTGTTTGCAACTAATCTGGTCAACTGTCTGATTCAGGGAGGGAAATGATGAGGGAGCACAGTATCAGGATCAAACAGTGAAATGGTGTTGAGTTTCTCAGTCGGACTTCAGTTAGTCGGAATTCAGTTAGATTCACAAGGATAAAGTCAGGAAAATGCTTCTCATGAACGAGGCAGAAGGGAATGTGTTCCAAATGGCTGGCAACTTTCCAGGAAAGACTGGCAAGGACTTACAACTTGAGTGACATTCTCCAGGATGAGTGCTTGAATGGAACGGGCTTTCTTTCCGTGTTCTGGTTAAGGATGTTTTGGCAAGCTCCAAGATCAAATGGAGTGTAAAAACTTTAGCTTGTCTGAGTTAGAGTTATAAAATTGATCAGTTATGCAGCTTTTCTTTGCACAGAGGAAGAGGTTATAGAGCAACCAGATAATTGATCAAGTAATTGCCCAAAGCGATCAAATTACCACTGAAAAAATCAAATTACTCTGAAAACTGTTAACTAAATTGTGTCCAGAACACCCCGCTCAATGGACCAACATGTTTCCTGTGTCATAAAGTTTTAGAGCACAGAAATAAGACCTCCGGCCCATCGTATTTGTACCAGCCATCATATGTGTTTGATGGTGATTCAGTCCACACCACACAGATGCCCCACTATGAAGCCATGACGGGTAGATTGATCAGAATTCCAGGCCATTTAATCTTGACTTCAATGTTTCAACCCTATAACGTGAACTGGTTTGAACAATTGCTGCAGCACAGACACAGTGGACAGGATTGCAGCAAAGAATTTGGAAGAGTGAAAATAGATTTAAAAAGCAAATTGTCTCACCAAAATGCCAAGTCGGTGATCAGGTCACGGTAATGAATTACGGTAAGAATGAACACTTTTGAACCCAAATAGAAGGGACCATGCCATGTAATGGATGAGCTAACCCAGCAATCTGCCCAATTGAAGTACTTGACAAAGTCACTGGGAAATATGGCACCACTTGGCTTTGTTACATCAGCTGAGAACTGTAAAACTAAATACTGTACTTGTCTTACAGGTCACTGAAAGGAAGTCTCAAATGTGGATCCTGTCTGATGCTGCTATCGATCCACCTGTCCCACTGTTTTTGTTAAAGACGATTGAGTTGCACAATTTCCAGTCCTGGTACTGCATTTTCCTCTTAAACTCGTATTTGTGGATTTTTCTGAAACCAAACAAGAGCCTAACTGTACTATGATGGCCACTGAGGAAGAGAATTTCCTGTACATTCATCTTACAAAGAGAAAGACAAATACTATATAACCACTACCTTCAAGACCACCAGTATAGTAATCTAGCCTGCCCCACTGATTCCGGTACCTGCCCTACCAGTACAGATGAGGTTATTAATTTTGTACAGCCTGTATCGACATCGCTATTAGAGATGACTTGAAGGAACACTTAATGAGTGCAATTTCCTATTTTGTTATATTTTTCCCATTGCCTGAACACCGATGGAGCTGATTCAAGGGAGTACTGACTGTTCTGTGTTGCTACAATGGTATACAGAAGTTAAAGAAGAAAAACCTGAGGTTGGCGTTCAGAGACGTTTGTGGAACTTCAGTCTGAACATTTAAGATAACATCATGGATCAAAGTGGTATCAGGCATTCTGGTCGCGATTCAATTGATTATTGTAAATGGTTTGATCATTGCAGTCAGAAGAGAATATATGTCTGCCCTCTGGGAACACTACGTGGAAAAGATTATTTTTGGGGGGGTGCAAATTGTTGATTGATTTAATTAAGCAACTTTCAAAGCCATTAAATTTCATCAAATTGAGATGGTAAAATTTCACAAATGCAACTTGTAATTCAAAAACATATGATTCTGGGTGAATGTTTTCATAACTTGTACACTGCTTGTGTGAAACGCATCTTATGAACATAATATTGTAGTGGTCATTCAATGTATCGTTTCTTCGAATGATACAGCCATAAGAGTTTATTCAGTTTCAACTATTACTTCACAAAGCAAGAAAAAGTACATTAAAAATCACAGATGAGGTAGACGTGACAAAATCTGAACAATTATAGAAATACAGGAGTGCTGTTTTCTGAAATTTTAGTTGGAAAACTGAAATTATGAAAAATTAAAAGTTGCCCTTTTCCCCACATGCTTATTTGTGTAGGTTTTGAACGCCCTAATTACTTCCTCTAGTGACTACTCCTTTCTCCACCATCTCTTTCTCTCTCTTTCCCCCCCCCCCCCCCCAACCAATCATATCTACTAGGCAAACCAAAACCTGCACCAACAGGCTCAGCATGCCGCAGCCCCTCTTTCCCTCAACAAAAACAAACCCAAGTAACCCTCCACGCCCACCTTAATACCTCGAAAACCCCTTCCTCCATTCCTAGCCACCCATATCCCCCCTCTCCATTTCCATATACCCATATCAACCCACAAAAGGCAATGGAGAGCAGCAGCCGCATTCTACAAAGACTCCCAAAACACTTTTCAATTAACAATTCAAAATACCATGATGCAACTAAGTTTTGATACTCGAGGGATTTGTTGAAAGCCTGCAACCAAGAATTATGTCTTTGAGAAGTGTGTGTATTGAGTCTGATTTGATCTTACAAAGGTACGCACCTGATACTAGAATGCCATTGGTAGTCATAGAAATAGCCAGAGAGGGAAGCCCTGCTAGACCGAGATTAGTCCAGTTTCAATCTCCTCCGACAAAACCACCAAAGAGATCAAGTTCCAATACCTTAAAAGATGCACACACAGGTACAAACTTGAATAAAATGAGGTCATACTGCAGTAAATTCCATCCAATCTGTACTGATAACATCAGCTAATTGACGGGCATCTAGCTGGGCAAACCAAAGACGGGCGGGCTGGATTCTCTGCATCCCCGTGTCAAAATCACGTTTGGCGTGGGGGCGCAGAATCAATCTTTACGCAGGAATCGTAGCCGGCGCCGCTCCCGCAGAATTGCCCGCACGTGGATTACGTGGCACGACTGGGGGGGGCCATTGACGGAGGCCTACCCCCAGCGATTCTCCGGGCAAAACTGGCTGAGTTCCCGATGGTGTGGTTCTAATCACCTATTGCCGGTTGGGAACCTTGGATGGCGGCTGCGGACTCAACGCGGTGGGGGGTGGGATGGATCGAGCACCGGAGGGAGGGGGGGCTCATGGGTGACCGGGGTAGCGATCGGGTGGCTCGGATCCGCAGCGACGCCATCTCGTGGGGGGGGCTTACATCTTGCAGCTGCCTCCGCGGTCTGAGTCCACCATGGCGATTGGGGCGGCCGCTGCCGTGCACAAGAGCGGACCCCCTACTGGAAGTGCGGGTTAACCCAAAGATAAGCATCTCCCTAAAAGGGTGCCTTTGTTCTAACCAGTTCTAACAATCTCTCTCTATAAATCTCTCTAAAAGGGGATGTTCTAACCAGTTTTAACAATCTCTCTCTCTCTCTCTATAAATCTCTCTAAAAGGGGATGTTCTAACCAGTTTTAACAATCTCTCTCTCTCTCTCTCTCTATAAGCCTGTCCTTGACCTATGCTCCTTTACTCTGCCATGTACTCTCTTCTTTAAATCACCTCTTAAGTATCTTCTACGTTTATTACATTTTGTACTGGATTACATTTTGTACTGGCCAGTTGGCTGAATTGTTTTATCGAAGTATAAGAAATCGTGTATCGTCAGCCCCACTGCCAAGTCAAAAGTGAAGTTTCACTATTGTACGGAATCCATCCTTTTATTGAGAGAAAACACAAGGATTCATCAATATCAGGATTCCATTATACAATAATACAAAAGGAATAACAACACCCCAAATAAATCAAAGAAAATACATTGCCCTTTAAAAACAAAGTCCCACTTCCACCATTCCCTCTGCCTTCACGAACGCCTCCGCCTCCTCCACCGTCTCGAAGAAATGATCCCCAGAGTTGTGCGTGACTCTCAACTTTGCCGGTTAGACCACTCCACTTTTGTAGAGAGCTGCCTTTGCCCTATTGAAGGCTTCCCACCTTCTCGCCAGCTCCACTGAAACATCTTGATATATCTGAATACCAATGCCTTCCCACATCTTCTTGTGGTTCTGTCAGCGGACTAATGCTTGCATCTTTCTTCAAAGTATTCCTTCTTTGGTTCTTAGACATTCTCGCGTAACCAACTTTTCAATTGGGGCAGGTTTCCAAACTAATTCTCCCTGAAAAACAGGTTAAAAAAGTCATAAACCAAAGACTCTGGCAGGAGCTACTCAATGTGCGAGTCCCTCCTACATGTCCCCACCGGAAGTCCTCCCAATGCGATTTGATTAGATTCCGATTAGATATCAATTTTCAGGAATCAGTTTCAATATCTTTTTTGAGTTGGGACTGTAAAATTTCAACAAATGCACTAATTTTAGCATGTTATATCAATTAGGGCTAATGTTTCTGGACCTCGGGCGTCATTCTCCGACCCCCCGCCGGGTCGGAGAATCGCCGGGGGCTGCCGTGAATCCCGCCCCCGCCGGTTGCCGAGGAGGTCTCCAGCACCAGAGATTCAGCGGGGGTGGGAATCGCGCCGCTCCGCTTGGCGGGCCCCCCCCACTCGATTCTCCGGCCCGGATGGGCCGAAGTCCCGCCGATAAATTGCCTGTCCTGCCAGCGTAAATTAAAGCACCTATTTACCGCCGGGACAAGGCGGCGCGGGCGGGCTCCGGGGTCCTAGGGCGATCTGACCTCGGGGGGGGGGGGGGGGGGGGGTGCCCCCACGGTGGCCTGGCCCGCGATTGGGGCCCACCGATCCGCGGGCGGGCCTGTGCCGTGGGGGCACTCTTTCCCTTCCGCCTCCGTCACGGTCTCCACCATGGCAGAGGCGGAAGAGACTCCCTCCACTGCGCATGCGCGGGAAACTGTCAGCGGCCGCTGACGCTCCCGCGCATGCGCCGCCCCGAGATGTCATTTCCGCGCCAGCTGGCGGGGCACCAAAGGCCGTTTCCGCCAGCTGGCGGGGCGGAAATTCCACCGGCGTCGGCCTAGCCCCTCAATGTTGGGGCTCGGCCCCCAAAGATGCGGAGCATTCCGCACGTTTGGGGCAGCGGATGCCCGTCTGGCGCCATTTTGGGCGCCAGTCGGCGGACATCGTGCCGTTTCAGGAGAATTTCACCCCTCATTTCACCACTTTTTAAATAGACTAGCTTAAGTTCTTGCCTGTGTAGAGCAGAGGTAATTAAATAATTCTGTTGCACAAGTGATTAGCACTGTGGCTTCACAGCGCCAGGGCCCCAGGTTCGATTCCCCGCTGGGTCACTGTCTGTGCGGAGTTTGCACGTTCTCCCCGTGTGTGCGTGGGTTTCCTCCGGGTGCTCCGGTTTCCTCCCACAGTCCAAAGATGTGCAGGTTAGGTGGATTGGCCATGCTAAATTACCCGTAGTGTCCATAAGGGTTGGGAGGGGTTATTGGGTTGCGGGGATAAGGTGGAAGTGAGGGATTAATGTGGGTCGGTGCAGACTCGATGGGCCGAATGGCCTCCTTCTGCACTGTATGTTCTATGTAATCTATGTAAGAATCGTTCTGCAGTCCAACAAGCGAGACGTATCAGTTGACACACTGAACCAAAGGTGGAGCAACAGACACCCCCAGAATGAGTGCAGACCGCAGCGCTCCAGGAAGTTCCACACATTTGTTATCAGATTGAAATTACTGTTGGTTGTAATTCATTTGTTAAGTCAATATAGATGGATACTTTTTTTCTGAACTGAAGGTAAATGTCATTAGTATTGACCGCGTAAAAACAATGCCCTCTGAATATGAAAACATGTTATTAGGATAAATTGTAAAAAAAAAACAAGTGTATTGTCATTATTTACATTATTTACATGGGATGATTTCCCATTGAATTTAAGCCAGCAAACTAATTTAATTCCAGTGGGCAGGAAATTACTTCATCAGCTCTGCGATTTTCCCTTGCCATTCTTGGAATTTCCTTCCAGAAGGAGGTGGAAAATATGCAAGTGAGTGTAGCGAAATCCTATGCATAATGTATCGCCTGATATAAATGCTATATTGTTCCAATGGCAGCCTAGAGGTTATTTGTAATTTAAATGTCTTTAAAGCCTATAAACGGGTTAGTGACAAATTTCTAAGAAAGAAACTTTATTGACTGGAAGTGAAGTTTGCTGAATAATCGAAGTCTTCTGCAGCCAATCCTGTCTTGCACTAGGTAGGCACCCAAGTGCAATTAGAGTTCATCTGAAAGATTGAGAGAAGCGAAGGTCTTTGGACGCATGACGATGGACAGAAGTCTAGATACACCCCACTTCCGCAAAGCAGAATATCTAGCTTATGGTATTGCATGTGTTAACTTTTCTTCTACATTGCATATCGAATCAAGTCCTAGTTCCTAATGTATCAGGTCCTGTCCATGATGTTACTAAGGATAATTCACGTGTCAGATCATTTGGGGAAACAGTGGGGTAGTGGTATTGTCGCTGAACGAGTAATCCAGAGACTCAGACCCGTGCTCTGGTGAACTGGGTTCGAATCCCGCCATGGCAGATGGTGAAATTTGCATTCAATATAAATTAAAAGCCTAAAGGTGACCAATTAAACCATTGTCGATTGTCGTTAAAAACCCATCTGGTAAAATTAGCTGCAGACATAATCTCAAATATTTCCCACTGCAGCCACGGAAATTAGGACTTGATTATTGCCTTGCGCAATAATTAAGTGTTAAGGACACTCCTGATTCACCAACTTGAAATTCTAACCATTAATGAAAGCACAATAGCCGACTTTTTCAAAATTTCTCAAAATTGTAATAATTTGATAAAAATTTGAGTATCATTGGCAATGTTTTTCCAATGAGTTTGCGTCAGAAAATGCTCCTCCATTTATTTTAACGCACTCCCTCTTGAATAGTGACTCAAAATAAATGATCTATTTTACCTATAAGAATTTTTTAAAAAAATGTAAATGCTGAAAATCTGAAATAAAAACGATAAATGGTGGAAACACATTTGCTTTTCTTTCCGACACCAATCAGTCTATCATGCATTTCCATTATTTCCACCTTTAATTATGTGAATGCTTTATTCTTGCCAAATGTTTATACTACTATACTTAAATGTTTCCCATATCATGTTTATAAACTTGTAAATTGTTGCTGGAGCTTTATTTTCTACTCTGTATGGAAGAGTGTAAATACAAAATTGTAGTGTTTGTCATGTAAATAATTGTAATTAAACCAGTGATTCTATTACAATGAGCTGTAATATAAATGTGGTAAAGTGTGAAGGGTTGGAGAAAATTAAGATTGAAAAAACACAGTAAAACAGGTAGTTGATTAGAGGCAGGTGTATGGAGAAACGATGAGATGTGAATTTGCCTATCAGTACAAATCAAGTATTTTAACATATGCGACTGGAGAAAATAACGGGGCTATGGAAGTGGTAACTTCAAAATGGAGCAATAAGGAAACTGACATGCATCTGCCAGAAACCAACTCCACGGTCAATATTATCAAAGGGAAAGAAACAGGTTAGTTAGGGTTCTACAGTTATGCTAACTAAGGAAAAGCGAGAGAGAGAGTGACAGCTAACATCAGAACCTGGATAGAGCAGGGACAGGAATGGTTGTTGCAGGTGCCAGGGTTTAGATATTTCAGTAAGCTCAGGGAAGGTGTTAAAAGAGGGGGAGGGGTGGCATTGTTAGTCAAGGACAGTATTACGGTGGCAGAAAGGACGTTTGATGAGGACTCGTCGATTGAGGTAGTATGGGCTGAGGTTAGAAACAGGAAAGGAGAGGTCACCCTGTTAGGGGTTTTCTATAGGCATCCAAAAAGTTCCAGAGATGCAGAGGAAAGGATTGCAAAGATGATTCTGGATAGGAGCGAAAGCAATAGGGTAGTTGTTACGAGGGACTTTAACTTTCCAAATATTGACTGGAAACGCTATAGTTCGAGTGCTTTAGATGGGTCCGTTTTTGTCCAATGTGTGCAGGAGGGTTTCCTGACACAGTATGTAGATAGGCCAACGAGAGGCAAGGCCGTATTGGATTTGGTACTGGGTAATGAACCAGGACAGGTGTTAGATTTGGAGGTTGGTGAGTACTTTGGTGATAGTGACCACAATTCGATTACGTTTACTTTAGTGATGGAAAGGGATAGGTATATACCGCAGGCCAAGAGTTATATCTGGGGGAAAGGCAATTATGATGCAATGAGGCAAGACTTGGGATGCATCAGATGGAGAGGAAAACTGCAGGGGATGGCCACAATGGAAATGTGGAGCTTGTTCAAGGAACAGCTACTGCGTGTCCTTGATAAGTATGTACCTGTCAGGCAGGGAGGAAGTGGTCGAGCAAGGGAACCGTGGTTTACTAAGACAGTCGAAACACTTGTCAAGAGGAAGAAGGAGGCTTATGTAAAGATGAGACATGAAGGTTCAGTAAGGGCAGGTTCAGTAAGGGCGCTCGAGAGTTACAACTTAGCTAGGAAGGACCTAAAGAGAGAGCTAAGAAGAGCCAGGAGGGGACATGAGAAGTCTTTGGCAGGTAGGATCAAGGATAACCCTAAAGCTTTCTATAGATATGTCAGGAATAAAAGAATGACTAGGGTAAGAGTAGGGTCAGTCAAGGACAGTAGTGGGAAGTTGTGGTTGGAGTCCGAGGAGATAGGAGAGGTGCTAAATGAATATTTTTCGTCAGTATTCACACAGGAAAAAGAAAATGTTGTCGAGGAGAATACTGAGATTCAGGTTACTAGACTAGAAGGGCTTGAGGTTTATAAGGAGGAGGTGTTAACAATTCTGGAAAGGGAGAAAATAGATAAGTCCCCAGGACCGGATGGGATTTATCCTAGGATTCTCTGGGAAGCTAGGGAGGAGATGCTGAGCCTTTGGCTTTGATCTTTAAGTCATCTTTGTCAACAGGAATAGTGCCAGAGGACTGGAGGATAGCAAATGTTGTCCCCTTGTTCAAGAAGGGGAGTAGAGACAACCCCGGTAACTATAGACCCTATCTCTTATAAACCTTACTTCTGTTGTGGGCAAAATCTTGGAAAGGTTTATAAGAGATAGGGTGTATAATCATCTGGAAAGGAATAATTTGATTAGACATAGTCAACACGGTTTTGTGAAGGGTAGGTCGTGCCTCACAAACCTTATTGAGTTCTTTGAGAAGGTGACCAAACAGGTGGATGAGGGTAAAGTAGTTGATGTGGTGTATATGGATTTCAGTAAAGCATTTGACAAGGTTCCCCACGGTAGGCTACTGCAGAAAATATGGAAGCATGGGATTCAGGGAGATTTAGCAGTTTGGATCAGAAATTGGCTAGCTGGAAGAAGACAAAGGGTGGTGGTTGATGGGAAGTGTTCAGACTAGAGTCCAGTTACTAGTGGTGTACCACAAGGATCTGTTTTGGGGCCACTGCTGTTTGTCATTTTTATAAATGACCTGGAGGAGGGCGTAGAAGGATGGGTGAGTAAATTTGCAGGTGACACTAAAGTCGGTGGAGTTGTGGACAGTGCAGAAGGATGTTACAAGTTACAGAGGGACATAGATAAGCTGCAGCGCTGGGCGGAGAGGTGGCAAATGGAGTTTAATGCAGAAAAGTGTGAGGTGATTCATTTTGGAAGGAATAACAGGAAGACTGAGTACTGGGCTAATGGTAAGATTCTTGGCAGTGTGGATGAGCAGAGAGATCTCGGTGTCCATGTACATAGATCCCTGAAAGTTGCCACCCAGGTTGAGAGGGTTGTTAAGAAAGCGTACGGTGTGTTAGCTTTTATTGGTAGAGGGATTGAGTTTAGGAGCCATGAGGTCATGTTGCAGCTATACAACACTCTGGTGCGGCCGCATTTGGAGTATTGTGTGCAATTCTGGTCGCCGCATTATAGGAAGGATGTGGAAGCATTGGAAAGGGTGCAGAGGAGATTTACCAGAATGTTGCCTGGTATGGAGGGAAGATCTTATGAGGAAAGGCTGAGGGACTTGTGGCTGTTTTCGTTAGAGAGAAGAAGGTTAAGAGGTGACTTAATTGAGGCATACAAGATGATCAGAGGATTGGATAGGGTGGACAGTGAGAGCCTTTTTCCTCTGATGGTGATGTCTAGCACGAGCAGACATAGCTTTAAATTGAGGGGAGATAGATATAAGACAGATGTCAGAGGCAGGTTCTTTACTCAGAGAGTAGTAAGGGTGTGGAATGCCCTGCCTGCAACAGTAGTGGACTTGCCAACACTAAGGGTATTCAAATGGTCATTGGATAGACATATGGACGATAAGGGAATAGTGTAGATGGGCTTTAGAGTGGTTCCACAGGTTGGCATAACATCGTAGGCCGAAGGGCCTGTACTGCGCTGTAATGTTCTATGTTCTATGCAGCAGTGGCAGATATCATTTCCCAAGAAGTTGCCATTTTCCACCTTTGCTGAACTTGGAGATTATTTCCCAGACATGTCCACCTTAACCTGGTCGTGATAAATATTTTCTGGAAATGGCTCATAGAGTTACTTAATATTGAATGTAGTTTGGGAAAAGGGGTGCCTCTGGCTTCAGGATCAAGGGATAGTTTTATGTAAAATTGTGTGTATAGTCATCAGTCTACTAAATGTCATAGTGGATTTTAGTCCTTGAGTGTTTTGTCTCCACAAATATTCTTTATTAATTGTTCACAATGACTGGACTGTTCCTCACTGGGTTGAACCTTGTTCCTCACATGCCAAAAATAACACAGCGCGCGATCTACTGGCTCCCGAATTGGCCGGTAAATGCTGGGTAAAGCTTCGGGATCTGCTAAGTCCCGCGAGGCGGTGCAGCAGAATCCCGCCACAATGAGCAGGACCAACCTGCACTTGCTTAAGTAGGCCTTAAACTTATTCACCCGCAGTCAAACAATCTCCCCAGGGAGTCCTGGTGCCATTCAGTACTGGTCCACACAAACAGGAGAGGGAATGAGAGACACTGAGACATGAAAGCTCGAGTCTGGAGGAATTAACTACATAAGCAGGTGAATGATTGGATTGGCAAGTTTTTAAGATTCCTTTTTTGTCGTAAACTGGGGTAGTTGTTTCAAAGCAGTGCTGGAGAAATAGAGGTACCATATTAAATTCATAGCTTAACCAGTTAAACTACTTAATATAATTACAATTTATTGTTGAGTAATATTCTAAACTTGAAATCCCAAATAGTTAAACAAAATACAATAAAGGTGCTAGGGCAGGTGATCTGTTACAGCTGCCGGATGTGGGGGAAGACTAGTGGGCAACAATGTGACCGCAGCAACCATATCTGCAGTGACTGCGGCTTGAGGAAATTCAGCTCAAAATTGATGAGCTGGAGTCTGAGCATCAGGCACTAAAATGCATCAGGGAGGGTGAAATTTACCTGGGCACTTTGTTCTAGTTGGCAGTCAGACCCCTTGGGTTAAGTAAGTCAGGTTTAGTCTGGAGGGTATGATTATGAGTGAGGCTGGATACAAAAGGTAGCACCCAAGGAGCTTCAGGCCTTCCACTTGTCCAAAAGGTTTGAAATTCTTGCAGCCTTGTGGATGAGAACAGGGACTACAGGGAACCTTCCAATAGCACCGTGGTACAGGGGTCATTCAAATGGGGGGAGTAAAAAAGGATGTAGTATGGTGAGGGGGATAGAGATTATTCTCTGCAGCTGAGAGGGAATCCTCAAGGTTATGTTGCCTGTCCTGTGCCAGAGTTAAGGACACCTCAAGACTGGAGAGCAACTCGGGAGTGGAATTTAATTCCGTCAAGGGCTAATTAGGGAAAGTCAGCATGGCTTTGTAAGGGGAAAATCATGTCTCACGAATTTGGTTGAGTTTTTTAAAGGGGTAACCAAGAAGGTAGATGAGGGCAGTGCAGTCAACGTTGTCTACATGCACTTTACCAACGCCTTTGACAAGGTACCACATGGTAGGTTGTTGCAAAAGGTTAAATCTCACTGAATCCAGGGTGAAGAAGCCAATTGGATACAAAATTGGCTTGGCGACCAAAGCCAAAGGGGTTGTTGTGGAGGGTTGTTTTTCAAACTGGAGGCCTGTGGCCAGTGGTGTGCCTCGGGGATCGCCGCTGGATCCACTGTTATTTGTTATATATATTAATGATTTAGATGAATGCAGGAGGCATGATTAGTAAGTTTGCAGATGACACCAAGATGGCATAGTGGATAGTGAAGAGACTTATATAAGATTGCAACAGGATCTTGACCAATTGGGCCAGTGGGCCAATGAATAGCAGATGGAGTTTAATTTGGATAAATGTGAGGTGATGCATTTTGGTAGATCAAATCAGTGCAGGTCCTACTCGGTTAATGGAGTTGGGGAGAGTTACAGAACAAAGTGATCTAGTGGTACAGGTGCATAGCTCCTTGAACGTGGAGTCGCAGGTGGGCAGGATGGTGAAGAAGGCATTCAGCATGCTAGGTTTTATTGGTCAGAATATTGAATACAGGAGTTGGGACGTCTTGTTAAAGTTGTGCAAGACATTGGTAAGACCACACATGGAATACTGTATTCAGTTCTGGTCACCCTATATAGGAAGGATATTGTTAAATTAGAAAGAGTGCAGAAGAGATTAAGAGGATGCTACCAGGACTTGATGGTCTGAGTTATAAAGAGAGGCTGGAAAGGCTGGGACTTCTTTCCCTGCACCGTAGAAGGCTTCAGGGTGATCTTGTAGAGGTCTATAAAATAATGAGGAGCATAGATAAAGTCAATGGTCAACATCTTTTCCCAAAGGTAGAGGAGTCTAGAACTAGAGGGCATAGGTGAGAAGGGAGAGTTACAAAAGAGACCAGAGGGAACATTATTTCACACAAAGTGTGGCGAGCATCTGGAACGAGTTGCTAGAGGCGGGTACAATTTCTTTCCTTTTAAAAACAGTTACATGGGCAGGGTGGGTATAAAGGGATATGGGCCAAATGCAGGAAAGTGGGGCCAGCTTAGTGATAGAAATTGGGTGGCATAGCCCAGCTGGGCCAAAGGGCCTGTTTCCATGCTTTAAACATCTATGAAATCTATGACTCATACATGACGAGTAACACCGTCATCATCAAGCTTAAGAGACACTTCGGCGCAAACAGCATCCCACAGAGACTCATGAAAGACAACCCTCGTCAATTTGTTTCCAATGAATTTCTCAACTTTGCACACATGATTGAAATGCCCATAGACTTACCTCTCAACACCAGGTAAAACGGTCAGCATTCAGAACACACGTGGCCATGATCAGTTGGCTAAAATGCCCACAGACTTACCCCTCAACACCAGGTAAAATGGTCAGCATTCAGACCGCACATGGCCATGACCAGTTGGCAATGTTGCACAATAATGCCCTACAACCGAACAGTTATGTGGTGGTTTCAGATGGTGCCCAGAGTGTACTGCAAAAATTCCACCAGCACATCTCCTGTCTCACCAGGGGCAACAACAGTCTTGACCACTGCTACTCAAAAATCAAGGGTGCCGACCGTTCCAGCCCCCGACCACACTTTGGGAAACCAGACCATAAGACTTCTCCCGGCATACAAGCAGAAACTCAAGCGGGAGATCCAGCTAAGAAGGTCGTGCAGTACTGGTCCGAGGAAACAGAATAGGTCTTAGTGACTGCTTAGAGACAGTGGACTGGTCCATATTTAAGAACTCAGACAGACTCTCGGCAGTTGTGGCCAGGACTAAACCACATAACAGGCTACAAAGCGAAGCTGAGCAGTATCTCCGGCAGCAGCGCACCCCTCCCCGATTAACTCAATGCATTCTATGCTCGGTTCAAGCAGGAAACCAAAAATCCGCTGTCGAGTGCCCCAGCAGCCCATAACTCACCCATACCCACCTTCACAGCTTCCAAAGTCAAATCGGCCTTTCTGAAAGTGAACCCTCGGAAGACGACGGGCCCGGACGGGATCCCTGGTCGTGCACTCAGAGCCTGCGCGGACCAGCTGGCAGAGGTACTCGTGGACATCTTTAACCTCTCCCTACTCCACTCCGAGGTCCCCACCTGCTTCAAGAAGACCACCATCAGACCGGTGTCAAAGAAGAACCAGGCAACGTGCCTCAATGACTACTGTCCGGTGGCCCTGACTTCAGTCGTAATGAAGTGCTTCAAGAGGTTGGTCATGAAGCACATCACCTCCATACTCCCAGAACGCCTTGATCCACTGCAATTCGCATACCGCACCAACCGGTCGGTCCACAGCAGACACCATTTCCCTGGCCCTACACCTGTCCCTGGAGCATCTAGACAACAAGGACTCCTACATCAGACTCCTATTTATTGACTACAGCTCCACCTTCAACACCATAATCCCAGCCGTGATCATATCAAAGCTCCAAAACCTAGGACTTGGCTCCCCACTCTGCAACTGGATTCTCGACTATCTGACCCACAGACGACAATCAATAAGAATGAACAACAACACCGCCTCCACAATAGTCCTCAAACAGGGGCCCTGCAAGGCTGCGTACTTAGCCCCCTACTCTACTCCCTGTACACACACGACTGCGTGGCAAAATCTGGTTCCAACTCCATCTACAAGTTTGCTAACGATACGACCATCGTGGGCCGGATCTCGAATAATGACGAGTCAGAATACAGGAGGGAGATAGAGAACCTAGTGAAGTGGTGCAGCGACAACAATCTCTCCCTCAATGCCAGCAAAACTAAAGAGCTGATCATTGGCTTCAGGAAGCAAAGCACTGTTCACACTCTTGTCAGCACCAACTAGGCCGAGGTGGAGATGGTTAGCAGTTTCGAATTCCTAGGCGTGCACATCTCCAAAAATCTGTCCTGGTCCACCCACGTCGACGTGAAGTTAAAAACTCACCACTATTCTTAGAATTCCCCTATACCAAAAAGGGCCGATATTCTAAATGATAAACAGGGAATCTCACTCCCTGACTCCTATGCAGGCTTAGGTGGGTGCTATTCAGGTCAAATTATGTTTTCAAGTTATCCCCCGGTATATCCCATACCTTCACAGAAGAATTTTACCTACTTACCAATTAGTAGCATCAATATCCTGGGTCCCGCATTGCTAAGTAAGTAAAGTAGGCTTTGTAATAACCACTGTTTCAGGTTAACACTTTTAAGTTATTTTATTATTATATTTTTTCTTTTAAAAGATGCAATCACTGTCTTTACAGAAAAGTAAAAAGATCTTGCTTCTGGATTCTCCTGGTTGGTTGAAGAGACCTTCAGGTCCACCTTGACAATCACTCTTCTTTAGCTTTTGATCTTCCTCAGATGTATTCACTGATCTGCTCGGTTGCTATGCTCTATCTTTCCCATGTACCAAGCTGTGAGATCTGGCTCTCTCTCTCTTCTTTAGCTTTTGGTCTTTCTCAGATGTATTAGCTGTTTTAGCTCGGCTGCTTTGCTTTGTCCCTTTCCCATGACCGAGCTGACTGAAAGCTGACTCTGCTTGCTTCTCTTGTTCCTTCTCTGCCTACTGTCCCCTTTCTCAGGGTTTGTATATCTTTCTAACAGTTATTAAATTTTTATGATTTTATTGTAAAGTAACATTTATTTCACTTGGATTGTAAAAGGTACCTTTAATCTAAATTTTTCCAACATGACTAAGTATTCATTTTGAGCATGACCTCATCTCATAGATCTCTGATTACATTGTTTCTTTTGTGATGTTCAAAAATGCTTTGATTTCAAAGTGGTGTGACTTTTGTCATTTCTATAGTTTTATTATTATCAAATTGTGTCCCCAGCTCATAATTTTGACTTTGATTTGGGTCTAATTTGTGTTTTCGTAGACACATTGTCTCCAGCTTCCCATATTCACCTGGTGTCAACAGAATTTCACCTCTAAACATTTGTTACCTAATTCAACTGAAAACCTCATCCATTATTTTCCATCTGCTTACTTAACTTCAATGTAGGTGTGAAATATTGCTTTTAGCTTTATACTAAAGATTCAATTAGTGGTGAGTTAAAAGACTTGCCTCACATTTAAACATTTGTCACATAATTCAGCTGAAAACCTTAACCTTATCCATTTTTTTCCATTTGCTTACGTAACTTCAAAAGGAGTTGCGAAACATTGTTTTTAGCTGTATACTAAAATTCACTCGATTGTGACTTGAAAGACCTGCTTGTTTTGTTTGCTAAGCCTGTTTGACAAAGGCTATCTGCATTCCACAGCCCTCTCCTGCAGCTGCTGTTAATCCTTCGTGGAATTTTTCCCTGCATTCTCTCATGTTTCTTAGATCAGGTAGTGCCAGACTTCCATGTTTCAAATGACATATCTTTTGTAATTGATAATATGGAAAGCTGCCAGGGAAGGATTGTAAAATGCAGATATCCTTGGTCAAGCAGGCTTAGCAAACAAGACAAACAGGATTTTGAATGAAGCCAAAAACAATGGCTCACACCTTCATTGAAAGTAACTATCTTAGTAAGGATCTGGAAAAGAATGGATGAGCTTCAGTTGAATTTTGTGATAATTCTAAGTGTGAAAATTTGCTAATACCAGGTAAATTAAAGAAAACTGGAGCCTATCAGTCTAAGAGAAACTTAATTCAAAGCCAAAATCAAAGTCAAAATTATGAGCTGAGGACACAATTGGAAAATAAAACTATAGAAATTACAGGAATTAAAAGTAACACCTCTTGAAACCAAAGCATTTTGAACATCACAAAGGAAACAATGTAATCAGATCTATGAGATGAAGTCATGTCAAAATGTATACTTTGTTGGATTAAAAGGTTTAGATCAAAGATGCTTTTTACAATCAAAGAAAATAAGAGTTACTTTACAATAACATCATAAAAACATAATTGTTAGAAAGCGAATATAAACCGAGAGAGCAGAACCAGAACAACAACCAGAGCTCAGAGGGAGAGAGAGAGTGAGAGAGAGGAAAGAAGCAGAGACAGATTATAGTCAGCTCGGCCAGGGGAAATGGACAGGGCATAGCAGCCAAGCTAAAATAACTAATACATCTAAGAAAGACTAGAATTTAAAGAATAGGCAGATTCAGCTTCAGAGCCAGCTCTCATATCTCGGTACATGGGAAAGATAGGACACAGCAACTGAGCTCATCAGCGAATACATCTAAAGAGGACCTGGGGCGTCATTCTCCGACCCCCCCAGCGGGTCGGAGAATGGCCATTGGCCGCCGTGAATCCCGCCCCCGCCGGTTGCCCAAGTCTCCGGTACCGGAGATTGGGCGGGGGCGGGAATCGGGCCGAGCCGGTTGGCGGGCCCCCCCGCTGGATTCTCCGGCCAGGATGGGCCGAAGTCCCGCCGAGAAATTGCCTGTCCCGCCGGCGTAAATTAAAGTAGGTATTTATCGGCGGGACAAGGCGGCGTGGGCGGGCTCCAGGGTCCTGGGGGGTGCGCGGGGCGATCTGACCCCAGGGGGTGCCCCCACGGTGGCCTGGCCCGCGATCGGGGCCCACCGATCCGCGGGCGGGCCTGTGCCGTGGGAGCACTCATTCCCTTCCGCCTCCGCAACGGCCTCCACCATGGCGGAGGCGGAAGAGACTATCCCCACTGCACATGCGCGGGAAACTGTCAGCGGCCGCTGACACTCCCGCGCATGCGCCGCCGGGGGATGTCATTTCCGCGCCAGCTGGCGGGGCAACAAAGGCCGTTTCCGCCAGCTGGCGGGGCGGAAATCCCTCCGGCGCCGGCCTAGCCCCTCAATGTTGGGGCTCAGCCCCCAAAGATGCGGAGCATTCCGCACCTTTGGGGCGGCGCGATGCCCGTCTGATTGGCGCCGTTTTGGGCGCCAGTCGGCGGACATCGCGCCGTTGGGGGAGAATTTCGCCCCAGATTTTAAAAAGAAGATTGATTGTCAAGTTGGGCCTGAAGGTCCCTTCAACCAACCAGAAGGATCCAGAAGCAAGATCTTTTTACTTTTCTGTAAAGACAGTGATTGCATCTTTTAAGAAAAAGAAAAAAAAAATATATAATAATAAAATAACTTAAAAGTTTTAACCTGAAACAGTGGTTATTAGTCTACTTTACTTACTTAGCAATGCGGGACCCAGGATCGATGCTACTAAGTGGTAAGTAGATGAAATCTTCGGTGAAGGTATGGGTTATACTGGGGGATAACTTGAAAATATAGTTTGACCTGAATAGCACCCACTGAAGCTTGCATCGGAGTCGGGGAGTGAGAATCTCTGGTCACCATTTAGAATGTCGGCCCTTTTTGGGAAAGGGGGACTTCTAAGAATAGTGGTGAGTTTTCAAAAACACTTTCCATATTTTCAATTACAGATGCTACCACCAAGAAAGCACAACAGCGCCTATACTTCCTCAGGAAACTAAGGAAATTTGGCATGTCCACATGAACTCTTACCAACTTTTACAGATACACCATAGAAAGCATCCTATCTGGCTGCATCAAAGCCTAGTATGGCAGCTGCCCGGCCCAGGACCGCAAGAAACTTCAGAGAGTCGTGAACACAGCCCAGTCCATCACGCAAACCTGCCTCCCATCCATTGACTCCATCTACATCTCCCGCTGCCTGGGGAAAGCAGGCAGCATAATCAAATACCCCTCCCACCCGGCTTACTCACTCTTCCAACTTCTTCCATCGGGCAGGAGATACAGACGTCTGAGAACACGCATGAACAGATTGAAAAACAGCTTCTTCCCCACTGTCACCAGACTCCTAAATGATCCTCTTATGGACTGACCTCATTAACACTACACCCTGTATGCTTCATCCGATGCCGGTGCTTCTGTAGTTACATTGTATATGTTGTGTTGCCCTATTATGTATTTTCTTTTATTCCCTTTTCTTTCCATGTACTTAATGATCTGTTGAGCTGCTCGCAGAAAAATACTTTTCACTGTACCTCGGTACACGTGCCAATAAACAAATCCAATCCAATCCAACAGATAACACACCACTTCAGTCATCTCGCCGATGGCACCAGCCCCCTGCACCAGCGGATATGCAGACTTCGACCGAGGCCAGCGCAGTGAATCCTGTACCTGATGAATACACAGATGAAATATCCTGTGTTGCTAACAGTGAGGACTGGCCACAGAAAGATGACAACATCAGCCAGTTTAATCTCAGGCTCAGGGCGCCCAAGCAGGTCAAACACAAGATTCTGTGACTTTATTACCACTCAGCCTCAAACTCTCTTCTAAATTTCAGTATTTCTTTCCAACAGAAAAAGGAGTTTTGGGGTGGTGGAGAAGGAGATGCGATGGGCTATGCAATAGTTAGCCCTAATCATAGAGGTTCAGAGAGTTTTACAGCACAGAAAGAGGCCCTTCAGCCCATCGTGTCTGTGCCGGCCATCAAACAACTACCTATTTTAATCTTGTTTTCCAGCACTTGGTCCATAGCCTTGTATTCTATGGTGTTTTCAGTGATCATCTAAATGCTTCTTAAATGTGGTTATAGCTCAATCCATGCCTCTGTGTGTTTATATACATGTAAATAATCATGCTTTGTTGGTTTGTTTAATTGTATGTTACACAATGGTTTGTACATAATTTCCTATTGCACACACTGTTATATCTCATGCCAGCGGCCTTTCCAACTAAATGGGGAGGATGTAGACTGAGTGATCATCTAAGAATATGATGCCATGGCTACAATTAGTCACGTGGTGGGAGTGCAACAGTTAATCCTGGGAGTGTAAACAGAGCACAAGTGTACATAGCTGTTGAACATAGAAAAATACAGCACAGAACAGGCCCTTCAGCCCACGATGTTGTGCCGAACCTTTGTCCGAGATTAATCATAGATTATCATAGAATTTACAGTGCAGAAGGGGGCCATTCGGCCCATTGAGTCTGCACCGGCTCTTGGAAAGAGCACCCCACCAAAGGTCAACACCTCCACCCAACACTAAGGGCAATTTTGGACACTAAGGGTGACGAATGTGATATAAAATAGTTACTTTAAAGATATTAGTTACTGTAATGTAGATATCGGCCGGTCTAATTCTGTTAGTTCACAGACAAAGGATTTCAGAACGCATGGCAAGGAAGGGGGAGGGGTGTCCAGTGGAGGAGGAGAAAAGGATGCTGGGTAATAGGAGGCCAGGGGATGGGATGAGAAGTGAGCCAATTAGGATGTATGGCCAGGTCAGGAGGGGTATAGGATGATCTATGGGAATCGTGTATGTGAAACCTGATGCCATTTGAATGTGTTGGTAGAGATTTCTTTGTTCTACAGAATCACTCGATTCGGGAGACTCAGGAGGCAGCTTGCGTTCTGTGTTTGTGTGAAACGAGTCAGACTTGCAAGTCAAATAAAAATAACTAATGCTATGCCTGCAAATCCATCTCAAGTTTTATTGAGGCCAGACTGACGGGTAAAGAATTTAAGATTTCTCAAGGGCAATTTATCATGGCCAATCCACCTAACCTGCACATCTTTGGACTGTGGGAGGAAACCGGAGCACCCGGAGGAAACCTACGCACACACGGGGAGGATGTGCAGACTCCGCACAGACAGTGACCCAAGCTGGAATCGAACCTGGGACCCTGGAGCTGTGAAGCAATTGTGCTATCCACAATGCTACCGTGCTGCCCTTAAGAACAAATTAATCTACACTATATCATTCTACCATAATCCATGTACCTATCCAATAGGTGCTTGGAGGTCCCTAATGTTTCCGACTCAACTACTTCCACAGGCAGTGCATTCCATGCCCCCACTACTCTCTGGGTAAAGAACCTACCTCTGACATCCCCCCTATATCATCCACCATTCACCTTAAATTTATGTCCCCTTGTAATGGTTTGTTCCACCTGGGGAAAAAGTCTCTGACTGTCTACTCTATCTATTCCCTTGATCATCTTATAAACCTCTATCAAGTCGCCCCTCATCCTTCTCTGTTCTAATGAGAAAAGGCCTAGCACGCTCAACCTTTCCTCGTAAGACCTACTCTCCATTCTAGGCAACATCCTGGTAAATCTCCTTTGCACCTTTTCCAAAGCTTCCACATCCTTTCTAAAATGAGGCGACCAGAACTGTACACAGTACTCCAAATGTGGCCTTACCAAAGTTTTGTACAGCTGCATCATCACCTCACGGCTCTTAAATTCAATCCCTCTGTTAATGAACACTAGCACACCATAGGCCTTCTTCACAGCTCTATCCACTTGAGTGGCAACTTTCAAAGATGTATGAACATAGACCCCAAGATCTCTCTGCTCCTCCACATTGCCAAGAACTCTACCTTTAACCCTGTATTCCGCATTCATATTTGTCCTTCCAAAATGATCAACCTCACACTTTTCAGGGTTAAACTCCATCTGTCACTTCTCAGCCCAGCTCTGCATCCTATCTGTGTCTCTTTGCAGCCGACAACATCCCTCCTCACTATCCACAACTCCACCAATCTTCGTATCGTCTGCAAATTTACTGACCCACCCTTTAACTCACTCATCCAAGTCATTAATGAAAATCACAAACAGCAGAGGACCAAAACTGATCCCTGCGGTACACCACTGGTAACTGGGCTTCAGGATGAATATTTGCCATTCACCACCACTCTCTGACTTCTATCGGTTAGCCAGTTTGTTATCCAACTGGCCAAATTTCCCACATCCCATGCCTCCTTATTTTCTGCAGAAGCATACCATGGGGAACCTTATCAAATGCCTTACTAAAATCCATGTACACTACATCCACTGCTTTACCTTCATCCACATGCTTGGTCATCTCCTCAAAGAATTCAATAAGACTTGTAACGCAAGACATACACCTCACAAATCCGTGCTGACTATCCCTAATCAAGCAGTGTCTTTCCAGATGCTCAGAAATCCTATCCTTCAGTACCCTTTCCATTATTTTGCCTACCACCGAAGTAAGACTAACTGGCCTGTAATTCCCAGGGTTATCCCTAGTTCCTATTTTGAACAGGGGCACGACATTCGCCACTCTCCAATCCCCTGGTACCACCCCTGTTGACAGTGAGGACGAAAAGATCATTGCCAACGTCTCTGCAATTTCATCTCTTGCTTCCCATAGAATCCTTGGATATATCCCGTCAGGCCCCTTCCTTCCTAACAAGTATTTCCTCGAGCTTACCAGTCTGTTTCACACTGTCCTTTCCAACAATATGGCCCCTCTTATTTGTAAATACAGAAGAAAAGTACTCGTTCAAGACCTCTCCTATCTCTTCAGACTCAATACACAATCTCCCGCTACTGTCCTTGATCGGACCTACCCTCGCTCTAGTCATTCTCATATTTCTCACATATGTGTAAAAGGCCTTGGGGTTTTCCTTGATCCTACCCGCCAAAAGATTGTTCATGCCCTCTCTTAGCTCTCCTAATCCCTTTCTTCAGTTCCCTCCTGGCTATCTTGTATCCCTCCAGCGCCCTGTCTGAACCTTGTTTCCTCAGCCTTACATAAGTCTCCTTTTTCCTCTTAACAAGACATTCAACCTCTCTTGTCAACCATGGTTCCCTCACTTGACCATCTCTTCCCTGCCTGACAGGCACATACATATCAAGGAAACGTAGTACCTGTTCCTTGAACAAGTTCCACATTTCAATTGTGTCCTTCCCTGGCAGCCTATGTTCCCAACTTATGCACTTCAATTCTTGTCTGACAACATCGTATTTACCCTTCCCCCAATTGTAAATCTTGCCCTGTTGCACGCACCTATCCCTCTCCATTACTAAAGTGAAAGTCACAGAATTGTGGTCACTATCTCCAAAATGCTCCCCCACTAACAAATCTATCACTTGCCCTGGTTCATTACCAAGTACCAAATCCAATATTACCTCCCCTCTGGTCGGACAATCTACATACTGTGTTAGAAAAGCTTCCTGGACACACTGCACAAACATCACCCCATCCAAACTATTTGATCTAAAGAGTTTCCACTCAAATATTTGGGCAGTTGAAGTCACCCATGACTACTACCCTGTGACTTCTGCACCTTTCCAAAATCTGTTTCCCAATCTGTTCCTCCACATCTCTGCTACTATTTGGGGGCCTATAGAAAACTCCTAACAAGGTGACTGCTCCTTTCCTACTTCTAACTGCAACCCATACTACCTCAGTAGGCAGATACTCCTCGAACTGCCTTTCTGCAGCTGTTATACTATCTCTAATTAACAATGCCATCCCCCCACCTCTTTCACCACCCTCCCTAATCTTATTGAAACATCTATAACCAGGGACCTCCAACAACCATTTCTATTTTTAAAAAAATATATATTTTATTCAAGATTTTTGGCCAAACATAACAGTACGTAGTGTTTCTTTTGCACAACAATAAAGCAATATAAATAACAGTGGCCAGTTTTAAACAAATAAATAAATAATATATAAACAAAAACAAAAACAAAACTGAATGGCAACTGCCTTGTCCAAAATAAATACTCTCCAAAAATACAATCCAGCAATCCAATATACAATTACCTATAACAACTACCTATACATATTATACATATACAATAACATCTCTGAGAGTCAGTTCGATTCCTCCCCCCCCGCCCCCCCCCCTTCCCCCCCCTCCCCCCTGGGTTGCTGCTGTTGTCTACTTCTTTTCCATTCCCACTATCTTTCTGTGAGTTAATCGACGAATGGTTGCCACCGCCTGGTGAACCCCTGAGCCGAACCCCTTAACACAAACTTAAACCGTTCTAACTTTATAAACCCTGCCATGTCGTTTATCCAGGTCTCCACACCCGGGGGTTTGGCTTCCTTCCACATGAACAATATCCTGCGCCGGGCTACTAGGGACGCAAAGGCCAACACATCAGCCTCTCTCGCCTCCTGCACTCCCGGCTCTTCTGCAACCCCAAATATAGCCAACCCCCAGCTTGGTTCGACCCGGACCCGCACCACCTTCGAAAGCACCTTTGCCACCCCCACCCAGAACCCCTGTAGTGCCGGGCATGACCAGAACATGTGGGTGTGATTCGCTGGGCCTCTCGAGCATCTCGCACACCTATCCTCTACCCCCAAAAAGTTATTGAGCCGTGCTCCAGTCATATGCGCCCTATGTAACACCTTAAATTGTATCAGGCTTAGCCTGGCACACGAGGACGATGAGTTTACCCTACGTAGGGCATCAGCCCACAGCCCCTCCTCAATCTCCTCCCCCAGCTCCCCTTCCCACTTCCCTTTCAGCTCATCCACCATGATCTCCCCCTCGTCCCTCATTTCCCTGTATATGTCCGACACCTTACCATCCCCCACCCATGTCTCTGAGATCACTCTATCCTGCACCTCCTGTGTCGGGAGCTGCGGGAATTCCCTCACCTGTTGCCTCGCGAAAGCCCTCAATTGCATGTACCGAAATGCATTCCCTTGGGGCAACCCATATTTTTCTGTCAGCGCTCCCAGACTCGCAAACGTCCCATCTACAAACAGATCTCTCAGTTGTACTACCCCAGCTCTTTGCCATGCTCCAAATCCCCCATCCATTCTCCCCGGAACGAACCTATGATTGTTTCTTATCGGGGACCGCACAGAAGCTCCCGTCCCTCCCCTATGCCGTCTCCACTGCCCCCAAATTTTCAATGTAGCCACCACCACCGGGCTTGTGGTGTATTTCTTTGGTGAGAACGGCAACGGCGCCGTCACCATTGCTTGTAGGCTAGTCCCCCTACAGGACGCCCTCTCCAATCTCTTCCACGCCGCTCCTTCCCCTTCTCCCATCCACTTACACACCATTGAAACATTGGCGGCCCAGTAGTACTCACTTAGGCTCGGTAGTGCCAGCCCCCCCTGTCCCTACTACGCTGCAAGAATCCCCTCCTCACTCTCGGGGTCTTCCCAGCCCACACCAAACTCATAATACTCTTCTCGATTCTTTTGAAAAAAGGCTTCGTGATCACCACCGGGAGGCACTGAAACACAAAAAGGAATCTCGGGAGGACCACCATTTTAACCGCCTGCACCCTACCTGCCAATGACAGGGACACCGTGTCCCATCTCTTAAAGTTCTCCTCCATCTGTTCCACCAACCGCGTTAAGTTAAGCCTGTGTAATGTACCCCAATTCTTGGCTATCTGGATCCCCAAGTACCGGAAGTCCCTTGTTACCTTCCTCAACGGTAAATCCTCTATCTCTCTGCTCTGCTCCCCTGGATGCACCACAAACAACTCACTTTTCCCCATGTTCAGTTTGTACCCTGAAAAATCCCCAAACTCCCCAAGTATCCGCATTATCTCTGGCATCCCCTCCGCCGGGTCCGCCACATATAGCAACAAATCATCCGCATACAGAGATACCCGGTGTTCTTCTCCTCCCCTGAGTACTCCCCTCCACTTCCTGGAACCCCTCAATGCTATGGCCAGGGGTTCAATCGCCAGTGCAAACAATAACGGGGACAGAGGACATCCCTGCCTCGTCCCTCTATGGAGCCGAAAATAGTCAGACCCCCGTCCATTCGTGACCACGCTCGCCATCGGGGCCCTATACAGCAACTGTACCCACCTGATATACCCATCCCCAAAACCAAATCTCCTCAGCACCTCCCACAGATAATCCCACTCCACTCTATCAAATGCTTTCTCGGCATCCATCGCCACCACTATCTCCGCTTCCCCCTCTGGTGGGGGCATCATCATTACCCCTAGCAGCCTCCGTATATTTGTATTCAGCTGTCTCCCCTTCACAAACCCAGATTGGTCCTCATGAACCACCCACGGGACACAATCCTCTATCCTCATTGCCATTACCTTGGCCAGAATCTTAGCGTCCACATTCAGAAGGGAAATGGGCCTGTAGGACCCGCATTGCAGCGGGTCTTTTTCCTTCTTTAGGAGGAGCGATATCATTGCCTCTGACATAGTCGGGGGCAACTGCCCCCTTTCCCTCGCCTCATTAAAGGTTCTCATCAGTAGCGGGGCCAGCAAGTCCATATATTTCCTATAGAATTCAACTGGGAATCCGTCTGGTCCCGGGGCCTTCCCCGCCTGCATACTCCCAATCTCTTTCACCACTTCCTCCGTCTCAATCTGTGCTCCCAGTCCCACCCTCTCCTGCTCCTCCACCTTGGGAAATTCCAGCTGATCCAGAAAGCACATCATTCTCTCCTTCCCATCCGGGGGCTGAGCTTCATATAATCTTTCGTAAAATGCCTTGAACACTCCATTCACTCTCTCCGCTCCCTGCTCCATCTCTCCCTCCTCATCTCTCATCCCCCCTATCTCCCTCGCTGCTCCCCTTTTCCTCAGTTGGTGGGCCAGCAACCTGCTTGCCTTCTCCCCATATTCGTACTGTACACCCCGTGCCTTCCTCCATTGTGCCTCTGCATTACCCGTAGTCAACAAGTCAAATTCTACATGTAGCCTTTGCCTTTCCCTGTACAGTCCCTCCTCCAGTGCCTCCGCATATTGTCTGTCCACCCTCAGTTCTTTCAACAACCGCTCCCTTTCCCTACCCTCCTGCTTTCCTTTATGTGCCCTAATAGATATCAGCTCCCCTCTAACCACTGCCTTCAGCGCCTCCCAGACCACTCCCACCTGTACCTCCCCATTATCATTGAGTTCCAAGTACCTTTCAATACACCCCCTCACCCTTAAGCACACCCCCTCATCTGCCAATAATCCCATGTCCATTCTCCAGGGTGGACGCTGTTGTTTTTTTTCCCCTATCTCCAGGTCCACCCAATGTGGAGCATGATTCGAAATGGCTATAGCCGTGTACTCCGTCCCCGTCACCTTTGGGATCAGTGCCCTTCCCAGAACAAAAAAGTCTATCCGTGAATAGACTTTGTGGACATAGGAGAAAAACGAAAACTCCTTACTCCTAGGTCTACTAAATCTCCAGGGGTCTACTCCTCCCATCTGCTCCATAAAGTCCTTAAGCACCCTAGCTGCAGCCGGCCTCCTTCCGGTCCTGGACCTCGATCTGTCCAGCCCTGGGTCCAGCACCGTATTAAAATCTCCACCCATTATCAACTTCCCCACTTCTAGGCCCGGGATTCGTCCTAACATACGCCTCATAAAGTTGGCATCATCCCAGTTCGGGGCATACACGTTCACTAATACCACCGCCTCCCCTTGTAATTTACCACTCACCATCACGTATCTGCCCCCACTATCCGCCACTATAGTCTTTGCCTCAAACATTACCCGCTTCCCCACTAGTATGGCCACCCCCCTGTTTTTTGCGTCTAGCCCCGAATGAAACACCTGCCCCACCCATCCTTTGCGTAGTCTGACCTGGTCTATCAGCTTCAGATGCGTTTCCTGAAGCATAACCACATCTGCCTTAAGTTTCTTTAGGTGTGCGAGTACCCGTGCCCTCTTAATCGGCCCATTCAGCCCTCTCACATTCCACGTGATCAACCGGGTTGGGGGGCTCTCCCCCCCCCCCTTGACGACTAGCCATCTCCTTTTCCAATCCAGCTCCTCACCCGGTTCCCACGTAGCCGTATCTCGCCCAAGCGGCGCCCCCCCCGCCCCGACCACCCCCCCATACCAGCTCCCCCTTCTCCCCAGCAGCAGCAACCCAGTTAACCCCCCCCACACCCCGTTAGATCCCAAACTAGCGTAATTGCACCCCCCATGTTGCTCCCAGAAGTCAGCAAACTCTGGCCGACCTCGGCTTCCCCCCGTGACCTCGGCTCACACTGTGCAAGGCCCCCTCCTTCCTGCTTTCCTGTTCCCGCCGTGATTACCATAGCGCGGGAACAAAGCCCGCGCTTCCCTTTTGGCCCCGCCCCCAACGGCCGGCGCCCTCAGCTCCTCATCCTCCCTCCCCCACGACATGGGGAAGAGAGAAAAGTTACAGGGTCGCAGGATTAACAACTTGGGAAGTCATCACTTCCCTCTTTTCCCCCCCTTCATCCCACATATTCACACCCCCACTTTGTCCCAAACGTTCTTTTTATGGCCCGCTCACTCCAGTTTCTCCTCGACAATAAATGTCCACGCCTCATCTGCCGTTTCAAAGTAGTGGTGTTTCCCTTGATGTGTGACCCACAGTCTTGCCGGTTGCAGCATTCCAAATTTAATCTTCCGTTTGTGCAGCACCGCCTTGGCCCGATTAAAGCTTGCCCTCCTTCTCGCCACCTCCGCACTCCAATCTTGATATACGCGGATCACCACGTTCTCCCACCTACTGCTCCGAGTTTTCTTTGCCAATCTGAGGACCATCTCTCTGTCCTTATATCGGAGAAATCTCACCACTATGGCTCGAGGAATTTCTCCAGCCCTCGGTCTTCGCGCCATAACTCGATAGGCTCCCTCCACCTCCAGTGGACCCGTCGGGGCCTCCGATCCCATTAACGAGTGCAGCATCGTGCTCACATATGCCCCGACGTCCGCCCCTTCTACACCTTCGGGAAGACAAAGAATCCTTAAATTCTTCCTCCTCGCATTATTCTCCAGCACCTCCAGCCTTTCCACACACCTTTTGTGTTGTGCCTCGTGCATCTCCGTTTTCACCACCAGGCCCTGTATGTCGTCCTCATTCTCAGCAGCCTTTGCCTTCACGACCCGAAGCTCCTGTTCCTGGGTCTTTTGCTTCTCCTTTAGCCCCTCAATCGCTTGTAATATCGGGGCCAACAGCTCCTTCTTCATCTCCTTTTTGAGTTCTTCCACGCAATGCCGCAGTAACTCTTTTTGGTCAGGGCCCCATATTAAACTGCCTCCTTCCGACGCCATCTTGCTTTGTGCCTGCCTTCCTGGCCGCTGCTCTAGAGGATCTACCGCAATCCGGCCACCTTCCTCTCTTTTTTCCATCCGTGTCCAGGGGGGATTCCCTTCTGGATTACCGCACAGTGTTTTTTGCCGTTAAAATTGCCGTTGGGGCTCCTATCAAGAGTCCAAAAGTCCGTTCCACCTGGAGCTGCCGAAACGTGCGACTTAGCTGGTCATCGCCGCACCCGGAACCCCCAACAACAATTTCTGCCCCTCTTCTATCCAGGTTTCCGTGATGGCCACCACATCGTAGTCCCAAGTACCGATCCATGCCTTAAGTTCACCCACCTTATTCCTGATGCTTCTTGCGTTGAAGTATATACACTTCAACCCATCTGCGTGCCTGCAAGTACTCTCCTTTGTCAGTGTTCCCTTCCCTACTGCCTCACTACACGCTTTGGCATCCTGAATATCGGCTACCTTAGTTGCTGGACTACAAATCCGGTTCCCATTCCCCTGCCAAATTAGTTTAAACCCTCCCGAAGAGTACTAGAAAACCTCCCTCCCAGGATATTGGTGCCCCTCTGGTTCAGATGCAACCGGTCCTGCTTGTCCAGGTCCCATCTTCCCCAGAATGCGCTCCAATTATCCAAATACCTGAAGCCCTCCCTCCTACACCATTCCTGCAGCCACGTGTTCAGCTGCACTCTCTCCCGATTCCTAGCCTCACTATCACGTGGCACCGGCAACAAACCAGAGATGACAACTCTGTCTGTCCTGGCTTTTAACTTCCAGTCTAATGCCCTAAACTCGTTTATTACCTCTACACCCCTTTTCCTACCTACGTCGTTGGTACCAATGTGCACCACGACTTCTGGCTGCTCCCCCTCCCCCTTAAGGATCCTGAAGACACGATCCGAGACATCCCTGGCCCTGGCACCCGGGAGGCAACATACCTTCCGGGAGTCTCGCTCGCGACCACAGAATCTCCTATCTATTCCCCTAACCATTGAATCTCCTATTACTATTGCTTTTCTATTCTCCCCCTTTCCCTTCTAAGCCCCAGAGCCAGACTCAGTGCCAGAGACCTGGCCGCTAGGGCCTTCCCCCGGTAGGTCATCCCCCCCAACAGCATCCAAAACGGTATACTTGTTTTGAAGGGGAACAGCCACGAGGGATCCCTGCATTGTCTGCCTGTTTGTTTTCTTTCCCCTGACTGTAACCCAGCTACTCTTGTCCTGTACGGGGTGTGGTTACCTCCCTGTAACTCTTCCATATCACCCCCTCTGCCTCCCGGATGATCCGAAGTTCATCCAGCTTCAGCTCCAGTTCCCTAACACGGTCTTTGAGGAGCTGGAGTTGGGTGCACTTCCCACAGGTATAGTCAGCGGGGACACCGGTGGTATCCCTCACCACCCACATCCTACAGGAGGAGCATGCAACTGGCCTAGCCTCCATCCCCTCTTACCTTACAGAATATAGCTAACCTGTGGACCAACTGGACCTCCGCCCTCCGACTCTGCTCCCAGTCAGCTGCACTCTCTGTAAACCCCTGGCTCCCTTCTCGCTCTTTGTGGAAATGTAGGAAACGAAATGAAAGGAGTGCCTTATTCCCTCCTCACCTAACTCCCTCAGTCACCAAACTCTCACTATAGCACTCAAATGCACCAAATTCAACACTCCCTCAGTCACCAAACTCTCACTCAGTGCAAACAAAGTCTGCACTGTAGTGGATCACTTTTATATTGTGAATCGAGCCTCTGAAAACTGGCCTAATCCAATTAACTAATTAACATGCTCCAGCTGCAAGTATCTCCAAGTAGAACCTTTGTTTAAAGTTGATTGAAAATTCACTTTCTTCTAAACCAAACAGCAACTTTTAAGTTAATTAACTATATAAAAGAAAGACTAGACTTTAGATAAAATGAAGCCTTATACTCCCTCAGTGTCCAAACTCAATTCCTGTTGAGCTCAGGAATAAACTACCTTGGTTGGAACTCCTGGTGGTTGGGTGATTTATGGAATCCACAACTTTCCACACCAAATCATAAAATCCCTACAGTGCAGAAGGTGTCCATTCAGCCCTTCATGTCTGCACCGACCCTCTGAAAGAGCATCTTATCTGGGCCCACTCCCCCACCCTATACCCAAAACCGCATTTTATGTTTGGACACTAAGGGGCAATTTATCATGGCCAATCGAGCTAACCTGCTCATCTTTGGCCTGTGGGAGGAAACCAGAGCACCCAGAGGAAACCCACGCAGACACGGGGAGAATGTGTAAACTCCATACAGACTGTCACCAAAGGCTGGTATTGAACCTGCGTCCCTGGCGCTGCGAGGCAGCGGTGCCAGCTACTGAATGAATGAAAAAATGAAATGAAATGAATGAAAATCACTTATTGTCACAAGTAGGCTTCGAATGAAAGTACTATGAAAAGCCCCTAGTCGCCACATTCCGCGCCTGTTCGGGGAGGCTGGTACGGGAATTGAACCGTGCCGCTGGCCTGCCTTGGTCTGCTTTCAAAGCCAGCGATTTAGCCCAGTGTGCTAAACCAGCCCCATTACTGGGCCGCCATGCCGCCCTTTGCGGCGCCTTCTTAATGCCTTTCAAAAATCTATACATACAACAGGTACAGAATTTCCTGATCAATATTAATTGATCTTTTCTCCATTGTGTGGGCCTTCACTAATAGATGAACAAAATAAATAGCAAACTGTTTCCTTCTAAACGTGTAGCTTTGTGATCTTAGAGGAAAAGCTACAAAATCAGATAAATCAAACATTGATGTCAGCTATATATCTAATTTATTCTATGTTTATTTGATGAGTCCGCGTGCCTGTGTTTGTTTTCCATGTACTTTTATCCCTGCTCTTCTGGCTTTGACAAGTGACACGTAGCGCCTTCCAGCGGGAGAGCGCGCGCAGCCCCCCCCAGCCGGCGTCCGCCCGGCGGAAGTGAAACTCGGGCGGGGCGATTCCTGCTTCTGGGCCCGAGCGAGAGAAACCCGGGACCGGGAGGGCCATGGGCCGGACCGGGAACTTGTGGCCGCTTCTGGTGGCGCTGGCGACTCTGGCACGGCTTTCGGGTAAAGGACGGGACGGGAGCGACGCGTCCCGCCGGATTTTGAGGCCGGGGGAGGCGGGAGTCGCGCTCGCCCAGGGTGGGGTTTGCTCCTGGGCTCTTGTCGATGATCCCTGGGCCTGGAGATTGGTGACAGCGGCCGGGCCGAAGCCGGGCGGGCTAAAGGGAAAGTCACAAACCCCTGCTCCCGGCCTCTGCCAGCAGACGCGGCCGTTCGGCCCATCCTATCTGCTAGCGCTCTCCAGTTAGCCCTGTCTCTCTCTCTCTCGACCCACCCACTCACCCCCATCTCCCAACAGAGTTCTCTTCCCACCCCCAATTCGAAACATCCTTTGGAAAAGTCAACTTTAATGCCCTTTGTGGTTTCAAAGTAAGAGGTTTCCCCAGAGACCCAAGATGGGGAGGGGTTTTTTTTCCTCACAAAAAGAATTGTTAATTTAATGTCTCCACAAATGAGACTCCCACATGCTAAATGTAATGTGACCCCCACCGAGCGGCCCACATCCAACGTCTTAGAGGGACAAGTGGCACACCGCCACACGACACTGTGGCTGGGTCATTGAATGCAAGGTGGACTTTTGATCGGTCAGGTGTTGGAAAGTTATTGAGGACGGTGTTGGTGGAGGGTTGGGCAGGCAGAAAAGTGGAATTGAAGCCACAATCAGACAGCCCATGATCTTATTGAATGGTGAAGCAGGCTCGTGGGGCCAGACCCAGTCTCAAAATCCAGTGGATGAGTGCCGCTTCCTGTTTCTTATGTTCTTATGGCGACAGCTGGCTACATTATTTTTTTTTAGCTAATTAATGATATATGAGCATCGTTGGCAAGTCAGCATTTATTGCGGAGTTGGCGATTAGGTTATTACATTTGTGTCGGAGTTTGTGGAGGAAAACAGCCCAAGAGTTGCCTCAACCTAATTAGATCAGCTGTGAAAATAGTAAAAGCACATGGATGAATGTAAATAAATTATTACACATTAAATGTAAAAGTTTGTAACTCGGTCAAAAAACCATAAGTCTGTAGTGAATGGATTTGAGCTAATGTGACCTCCGTAATGATGTATCGCTGGCTCCAGTGGTTTCATCAGTGATTGAGTGAGCCATGCGTAGATCATCTATCAGCATCATTAATCTATGTCAAGAGGAGAGCCAATGAGATGGCACTTATAGCTTGAGCACTGGGAGTTAAAGTTGAAGTTGCCGATTGCACTGAGCGCTGATTGGTGTTGCTGCAGTGTTTGTTCTGATGAGTGCAAGACAAAATGCTTTGGCAACACATCTCTCTTTTCATTAATACCCAAGTTCTGTGCTGCCAAGAGCTGGTTGATATTAGGACAGTTGACCAAAAGCTTGGTTAAAGACGCAGATTTTAAGGCCCGTCTTAGGAAGGGAAGAGAAGTGAAGAGGTTTCGGAAGGAAATTCCAACGCTTAAAGTTTAGCCAGCTGAAGACATGACTACCATTGATGGAGTTATCAAAATTGGTGATGAGCAAGAGGGGGGCATTGGAGGGCTGTATCAAACTTGGAGGCTGTCAGAGTTGGGGAAGATTACAGAGGTAGGAAGGCCCTGGTAGGATTTGAAAATAATGAGGGGAATATTTTGTCTTGTGGGACCAGTGTAGGTCAGGTTAGATAAAACGGATTTGATGAATAAATGTAGATGTTGCCACAGCCCTTATGGGAATTGAACCCATGGGAATTGAACCCGCACTGTTGCACCGCATCATGAATCAGCCGCCCAGCCAACTGAGCTAACAGACCCCCAGTTTGATGAGCAGAATGCGGGCAGTAAAATTTAGAATGAGCTGAAGTTCATGGAGGTTGGAAGATGGGAGACTGACAGGAGAGCATTGGAATGGGTTGGATAAATAAATGAGGAATGAAGGAATAGAAGGTTAGATTAAGAAATGTTGCAGGGGACGAAGTAGGGATGTTAAGTTGGAATGGTCTTTTGACGTTATCTGTTCTTATTAAATCTGCAGAAAGCAAGTTGAAGTTGAAAGTGAGTCAAAGTCCTGTGGAAGTAATTTATAATGAAAATAGTCTGCTGCTGTGCGAAATCTCTGAACTCACTGGGGCGACATTGGAATCGAAGAATTTGGGCGTTTTGTGGACTGTCACTCGTGGCACTGAAGCATCAACAGCCTTTTCCTACACTTCTGGAGATGTACAGGAGGCATGGCCAGAAGCCGAGATTTTGGAAAGCTCCATTCTAAATGGAAACATGTCACTGTTGCTCAGACATGTCACATTTAAACATACTGGACAGTATAAATGTGAAGTTGTTATTCCACCAAATAATAAGGCCTCTCAGACAGTAAAGCTCGAGGTTTTAGGTAAGCTGACTTATTGCCGTTACTGTAATTTATAACTTGCAGTCGTCTTTCCATCTTTTGGAAGCTTAATCTTGTGGAGGGAATGCCCTTAATTACAAAAGCAAACTGCTGCAGATGCTGGAAATCCTGAAACGAAAATGCTGTAAATACTCAGGTTAGGCAAATCTGTGGAGAGAGAAGCAGAGTTAAAGTTTCAGCTCGATGACCGTTCATCAGAATAATTTATAAAATAAATAGATTGCACCTGGTGTTTAATACTTTCTTTTTTTTAAAATGAATTTCGAGTACCCAATTATATTTTTTCCAATCAAGGGGCAATTTAGCGTGGCCAACCCACCTACGCTGCACATCTTTTTGGGTTGTGGGGGTGAGATCCACGCAGACACGGGGAGAATGTGCCAACTCCACACGGACAGTGACCCGGGGTCGGGATCGAACCTGGGTCCTCGGTGCCGTGAGGCAGCAGTGCTATGCCAACGTGCCTCCCTGTGTTTAATGCTTTCTGACCTAATTTGTGTACTTGCATTATTGGGCCATTGATATGTGTTGAGAAGCTGTGTTCTGTACTTCATTTAGATGTTGGAAGCAGTTTATCCATGTAATGCACAGTAAAATCTCAGGGTTGATCACTGAAAGGACTAATCAAAGGTAGCAAATAGAGTAAGGTGTATGTGTTAGTGGGAAATAAATTGGGTGAAACTCACTATTAATTCTATAATCAAGTAAGCAGCATTAAAATTAAAGTTTGGAAAGTATTCAGACAGCTTTCCTCCTAGCAGATGTAGGAGGAGGCTTTTTGAGCAGTTTTCCTTTACCTTCACTTCCACACACATGAAGATCTGTTCCTTCTGGCACACTGTAATCTTGATACAACAATAAAAATTAATAAAAAATCCAGACCAGCTTTCAGTTGAAAGTGTTGGTCTTGTAAGGCAGCATTTTGAGAAGTAAATAATACACAAATATATGCTGTTAAATATGATTATCTGTAAGAGCTGCTTAAATATTTTTTGCATTTGGAACTGAAACCGGTTAATTGTTCCCACATACGTCGTCAGGCTTCTCTGAAATGTAAATGCTACTCTGTGTTAAGAAAGGAAGAACTTGCATTTGTACACCTCCTTTTACCTCCGGAAGATGTCACATTCATTCAGTTATATTGAGTCTGCAACATAGCAAAAGGCATTTTGGTCCAACTGGTCATGAAACCTTTTTGTTACCTTGTAGCCAAACCAGCAGGTCACCTTCAGCTTCTCGATCCAAGAGAAAAGACCCCAAAACTTGTAAGTCTTTCTTGATAACTATAACCTTGCAGTTCTGGTATCACCCTTATGAATCATGGACACGTTCTCTGATGGCTCCATATCCATTTTATAATATGGAAACCAGAACTGTGTACAGTACTCCGGATGGGATATAATCAAGTTTCTATGTAAGTTTAATCCTGTTTTTCAATTATATCCTCTATAAATGAATCACTGTGCTGACCTAATTAACTAGAATTGATCCTAGTGATTAGTCAATCTGAACCCATAGATCCCCTCTTCCCTACCCCATTTCCACTTCTTATCCAGCCAGTATGTGGCCCCTTTATTCTTCTTACCAAAATGCACTAGCTCACCCTTATTGAAATTAATTTTCCCGCATTGTTTATTTTAGTTTATTGATGTCATCTATTTTTGTCACTTCTTCGTTTGAGCTGGACTTCAGCCTCCAATTTGCTGTCTTATGCAGGTTTTGGAATTTTACTTTGATTCCAGAGTCCAAACTGTTAATGTAAAGGGTGAACAAAGCGGTCCTATCTTTTGCCAGTCTGATTAGTTACCCCTAACCTCTACACTAGCTAGGCTTTCTGTTTGGCTATCCATTCGGCCATGTGTTTAACTCTCTTTTTAAACATAGGAATCAACACCAGTTGCCCTCTAGTCCTCTGGCACCATTCCACTTACGAATGATTTTTAATATCTATATGTTTAGTATGTATATCTAATAATGCATAACTTCACTAATTCACAAACTTATGTTAGCATGCTCCACATTACTTTCGAAGTATAGCCAGAATTATTAGTGACACTAACAAACCTGTTTATCTTGGCAGCACGTCCCACCGTAACTGTGGTTTCAGAAAAAGTTGTGGAAGTTGGCACGGGTGGAGAGATGGCCTTGGGTTGTCACTTAAGTGGCTACTATCCTTGTGAAAGCAATGCTGAATGGTTTCAGTCAATTCCATCGCAAGAAGAAAGAAAATTATTAACTGACATTTGCATCGCCCCAACTGTCAAAAACCCTGATGGAACCTGTAACGTAACCACTGAGGTTAGATTGGAACCTCATGTAGAAGACATTGGCAGCACTTTCGAATGCCTTGTCACACACAAGACATTTTCAGAGCCTTACTTGGTTCAAGCCTCCGTGACTTTGAAAGGTCAGTTGTGGTGACAATGCAAATCTTTCCTTAAGTTTGTATTGAAAAAAACTTCAGTGTTAACCAATGTTTTTTTTGTTGTATTATTCGTTCTTGGCATATGGGCGTCGCTGGCTGAACTAGCAATTGTTCCCCATCCCTAATTGCCTGGCTTGCTAGGCCATTTCAGTTGGGAGCAGTTGAGAGTCAACTTCATCGCTTTATGGGTCTGGAGTCACATGTAGGCCTGACTTGGTAAGGACGGCAGATTTCCTTACCTGAAGGACATTAGTGAATCAGATGGGTTTTTATGACAATGGTCATCATTAGACTTTTAATTCCAGATTTTTATTGAATTCAAATTTCACCATCTGCCATGGTGGGATTCGAGCCTGGGACTCCAGTGCATTACCTTGGCATGAGGGAGTTTAATCCCGACAAAATGTGAGGTAATGCATTCTGGAAGGTCTAATACAGGTAGGGAATATACAGTGAATGGTAGAACCCTCAAGAGTACTGACAGTCAGAGAGATCGTGGTGTACAGGTCCACAGGTCACTGAAAGGGGCAACACAGGTGGAGAAGGTAGTCAAGAAGGCAAACGGCATGCTTGCCTTCATTGGCTGAGGCATTGAGTATAAAAATTGGCAAGTCATGTTGCAGCTGTATAGAACCTTAGTTAGGCCACGCTTGGAGTATAGTGTTCAATTCTGGTCGCCACACTACCAGAAGGATGTGGAGGCTTTAGAGAGGGTGCAGAAGACATTTACCAGGATGTTGCCTGGTATGGAGGGCATTAGCTATGAGGAGAGGTTGAATTAACTTGGTTTGTTCTCACTGGAACGACGGAGGTTGAGGGGCGACCTGATAGAGGTCTACAAAACTGAGGGGCATAGACAGAGTGGATAATCAGAGACTTTTTCCCAGGGTAGAGGGGTCAATTACTAGGGGGCATAGGCTTAAGGTGCAAGGGGCAAGGTTTAGAGGAGATGTACGAGGCAAGTTTTTTAAACCGAGGGTAGTGGGTGCCTGGAACTCGCTGCCGGAGAAGGTGGTGGGAGCAGGGATGATAGTGACATTTAAGGGGCATCTTGACAAATACATGAATAGGATGGGAATAGAGGGATACGGACCCAGGAAGTGTAGAAGATTTTAGTTTAGATGGGCAGCATGGTCGGCGCAGGCTTGGAGTGCCGAAGGGCCTGTTCCTGTGCTGTACTTTTCTTTGTTCTTGTTCTTGGGTGTCTGGATTACCAACCCAGTGACAATAACACTACGCCATCATCTCCCCACATTACAATATACTGCAGCCGTAACGTCTTGGGGAAACAATTAAATAAGAAACTTTTAGATGGATTTGTTTGATACTGACAGGTATTGACTTTTGAACTTTCTTTTGTTTATTGAGATATATTTTTAGAGAACACTTTTAAATGGAGTTGCATATCAACACCAATCAACTTCTTTCTATTGATATGAACAAATTAGATAGCATGTATGTTGTGAATAATTCTTGTGTTACGAGTATGTTGTGAGAGGTTTATTGAATTCATTAATGAGATTTGTGTTCCATCGAATAAGCTGAACACAGTTTCCATACCAAGCATCTATTTCTGACCTTCAGATGTGACTTGATGACTGCATGATTCTTGAGAAAGTTTAATTGATTGTAATTTTCCAGTTCATTGCATGAACAGATCTTTTTTACATAGAAAATAGGAGCAGGAGGAGGCCATTTGGCTCTTCGAGCCTGCTCCGCCATTCATTATGATCAAGGCCGATCATTCAACTCAATAGCTTAATCCTGCGTTCCCCCCATATCCTTTGATCCCCTTCACCCTAAGTGCTATATGTAACTGCTTCTTGAAAACATACAATGTTATGGCCTCAACTACTTCCTGTGGTAACGAATTCCACAGGCTCACCACTCTCTAGGTGAAGAAATTGCTCCTCATCTTTTTCCTAAAATGGTCTACCCCATATCCTCAGATTGTGATTCCTGGTTCTGGACACACCCATCATCGGGAACATCCTTCCTGCATCTACTCTGTCTAGTCCTGTTAGAATTTTATAGGTATCTCTAATCTACTTGATCCTATTATGCAGTTACACAGGTGCAATCAAAAAGTTAAGTGTGAGAAATATTCCTTTTTTTTTTACAGAAGCAGAAATTCGTCTGTCAACTTCATCAATAGTCGGAAGCGTGATTGCAAGCATTATTATTTCTATTGCCCTAACAGCACTCGTAATTTTCCTCTACCTGCGGTTCTGTTATAAAGGTAAATCTGCATTCTCGGTGTTGTGTGCCACTTTGGACAGTTTAGGGAATAATCTTGAGAGTAAGATGACACCAAAGGAAATTTAGGTTAATAACTGGGAGGATGGCTGTGCATCGAAAAATTTTATTGCTTCATTGTTGCTGTTATTGCAGCAAATGTTTCAGTCTTCTGGATAACCAATAATATCTCTCATTTGCTATGATATGATTTGCTATGATATGTTTTTTTTCTTCAGCTTGTAGCAGTTCGAATCAAATTTGGTTGCAGGCACATTGGCTTTGAAACTACTCCATAGGCTTGGAATGCAAATACATAATTATTGTAGTATTGTTGCAAGAAGAGTAAAACTGTTGAAGCTTTTCGTCTTTTCAAAGTGAACAATTTATCATGGGAAAGAGTGCTGATGGTTGACAAGTGTTGCCATGGCCAATGCACCAGGCAAGTGTTGCCATGGCCAATGCACCAGGCAAGTGTTGCCATGGCCAATGCACCAGGCAAGTGTTGCCATGGCCAATGCACCAGGCAAGTGTTGCCATGGCCAATGCACCAGGCAAGTGTTGCCATGGCCAATGCACCAGGCAAGTGTTGCCATGGCCAATGCACCAGGCAAGTGTTGCCATGGCCAATGCACCAGGCAACAGTTGTTCACAAGCTTTTGGCTAAATTCAAACTAGCCAAGTCAACTTTGGTTGCGGTGTTTCCATGGGAGTACCTTAGGGAATTGTTGCCATCCCCACCCCCAAGCTTTTCTTTTGTTGCAAACGTTGCAACGCCGGGACATGTTATTTGTGTTTACAGAGGGCAGGACCCTGTGTATAAATAGGTGTAGTTTCTAGTAAGCATAAATTAACTCCATTGCAAGCCAACTGATGACCTTGAATTGGTTGTTATTGTAATACTTGGCACATTCTGGATTGTTAAGTAATAGCTGACCAATCACAGTTAATGTTGTTTCCTGTGTTCTGAGTTGTGCAAGCACTGGCTGGTTGAGTACAGTTCACACTCTGCCCTGTTGTGAACAGCTGAAATGATGTGCAGTTTGATATGATCCACCAGTCATTGGAATATAAGGCCGACATTCCTGGCATCACACTAGCATAGAAACACATATACCACATTACTCATTGTTCATTCGTAGAATAGGCACAAGGCTATTGACAGCAGCATCCTGTTAGTGGAGAAAATCACTCGTGTTGCTACTGCATGATAGCAGTGTGAAACAGCTAGCTTCACCTGTTGCTCAAATTTTGCAATATCTTGCCCTTCCAGTGTAGTCCAAGGTAGTCTCTGCACTTTTCGGCACCAGAACTGTTAGTCTTGGGGCCCATTCATGAGTTATGTGATGTTCAGCAAATAAAGACCTGATTGGGATAGCCAATTTCCTGCAGGAAAGCTTTGATGTGACCTATTCTGGCACCAAGATTTCATGAGCAAATGGCTCGGGGCCTATTTATGAGGTTGCTTATAATGCAAACCTTATAGGGTGCACAGTTATAGGAGTCTCAACGCACATATTCACCAGTGAAGGTAAGCTTGCGGTAGATAGTAATAGAGAACCCCCTGGCAGATTTCTCAATTAGTAAATCGAGGGAAGGGAGCTCATTAGATTGTTCAACTTTAAAGGTGAATTTGAGTGCGGGATGGAGCCCGTTAAGGTGTGCAAGGAAATTCTTACTTGAAACTGCGGGTATAGAGCCCGATCTAACCAAATGGGAACAGAGTCCCATAGCAAGCACAGTTAGCCACGTGTTTCCTGGCACTCGCAGCGCCGAGAAACACCCTGCTATATAACACCCATCCAGTCAGATACAGGGCCTCAGTGGGGAACGTGGCTTGAGGCCGGTCTCCGCCCCATTGGAGCTCTGCTCGCCGGAACTCCACAGGGCAGCAAATGATCAGGGCTCCATTTTTAAATGGTGTCCTGATCTCTCGAGCTCCCGACACGACCCCCAAATTCTGCCCAAGCCCCAACTCACTATAAGGGGGTCTCTTGGCCGCCCTGCCCCTACCCCACCCACCGTCCAATCACCACCATATGAAAAATGCCAGTTTGGCACTGCCAGCCTAGCACACTGGCAGTGCCCTGCTAGCTGCCAATGCCACCTTGGCAGTGCCAGGCTGGCACCCAGGTGGCACTGCCAGGGTGGTGGAATGGCAGTGCCAGGGTGCCCAGGTGGCATCAGTGTCAGGGTGCCACCCTACCCAGAAGGCATACACCTTGGGGCCGCCAATCACCTGGGGGACCCACACGGATATCATTCCGTCTGGTCACTGTTTATGTAGACCAGTTCTGAACAGTGCTCACCTGAGGTCTTCACGGCACAGGGGATAAATCCCAATGCCTTGGTTACCTCGGGGAACCACATATTAGAGTGAAGCTAGCTGTCTCGCTCTTAATATACAGATTTGCCAAAACGTGATCCCGCCCATAATGTCAGGGCTTCACTGGATGTCTTGTGAAATCACCTTGATCTTGCGAGGCGTTGCGAGCTGGGTAGATCCCGGGAGCAGGTCCTTTGGCAGTTATTGGCAAAGTTGCGCCGCGGAGAGCTGCTTTTCAGGCACAGCGGGCTGGTTGATCGCGCTCATAATCTACATTTCAAAAATATGCATGGGTATGCAGTTAGGGGTCATTCTGTCAAAGACTCAATTCTGCTGAAAACTGACAAGAATGTTAACAAGAGCTTGGCGTAGACGTGATCCCATGCAACATCACCTATTTACTCATAAAAGCTGTTATTAATGTTGAACTCAACTGCACAATGTTCTGGATCCTTAAGCTCAATGAATATAGATGACAGCATGTCTAGATTGCCATGATATAGTGACACGACACAAATGTCACAAATGGCGGTGCGGTAGCACTGTTGCTCCACAGCTCCAGGGTCCCAGGTTCGATTCCCGGCTTGGGTCACTGTCTGTGTGGAGTCTGCACGTTCTCCCCGTGTCTGTGTGGGTTTCCTCCGGGTGCTCCGGTTTCCTCCCACAAGTCCTGAAAGATGAATTGGACATTCTGAATTCTCCCTCCGTGTACCCGAACAGACGCTGGAAAGTGCGACTAGGGGCTTTCACAGTAACGTCATTGCTCTGTTTAATGTAAGCCTACTTGTGACAATACAGATTATTATATTATGTCTATGGCTCCCTTGAGTGGCACATTAGTGAATAGGCGAGCAATGTCGAATGAGCACGAGGATATGTCATTGCTATCAATATGCAGGTCTGCTCGAAAGCAAGTTACAAAACGTTTGTTGGAGCTACGCAAGAGTACCAAGCTGCCTGGTGGTGTTTCTGGTGCGATCCATCCCCATGGTTTGCTGCATCAATGTATATTTGGGTTGCCCAAGAGGCACAAAAAGTTTCTCTTATTCCTTTACAGGATGTGGGCTTTCCTGGCTAGGCTAGCATTTATTGTCCATCCCTAAATATTCTTTAGAAGGTGATGATGACCTCTTCTTGAACTTCTGCAGTCCCCTGTGGTGCTGTTAGGGAGGAAGTTCCAGGACTTTGACCAAATGACAGTGAAGGAATGGCAATATTTCCAAGTAAGGATGGAGAGTGACTGGAGGGGGACTTCCAGGTGGTGTACCATCTACATGATGCACTGCTGTAACTCACCAAGGTTCCTTAGGCAGCACCATCCAAACCCACGGCCACTACCATCTAGAAGGACAAGAACAGCAGATACCTGGGAACCCCATCACCTGGAGGTTCCCCTCCAAGTCATTCACCCCCCAGACTTGGAAATATATTGGCGTTCCTTCACTGTCGATGGGTCAAAATCCTGAAACACTCTCCCTAACAGCACTGTGGGTGTGCCTACACATCAGGGACTGCAGCGGTTTATGAAGGGAGCTCGCCACCACCTTCTGAAGGGCAACAAGGGATGGGCAGTAAATGCTGGCCTAACCAGCGACGCCCACATCTTGTAAATTAACAAAATAATCTCAGCTGGCTTGTCCTTCTAGATGGTAGCAGTTGAGGTTTTGGAAGATGCTGCCTAAGGAACCTTGGGTAAGTTCCTGCAGTGCATCTTGTAGATGGTCCATACAGCTGCCACTGTTTCCAGGTGGTGGCAGGAATGAATGTTTATGGAAGAGGCACCAATCATGGCCCTGGACGATGTCAAGCCTCTTCAACTGCACTCATCCAGACATGTAGAGTGTATTCCATCACATTCCTAACCAGTGCCTTGTAGATGATGAACAGGCTTTGAGGAGTCAGGAGGTGAGTTACTCACCGCAGGATTCCTAGTCTCTGACCTGCCCTTGTAGGCACCATATTTATATAGTCCAGTTCAGTTTCCGGTCAATTGTAACCCCCAGAATGTTAGCAGGGGATTCAACAATGGTGATGATGTCAATTTATGTCTTATCTTGATTGATTCTGCACAACACGAATTGGCCAAATGGTTAAGTGAGTTGCTCCAACCAATCTAGCGCAAATTTTCTGCATGCATGGTGAATCCTTCACCTTCATAAAGATTAAGCAAGATGAAAAGCCTTCACAGTCGAGTGTGGCGACTAGGGGATTTTCACAGTAACTTCATTGCAGTGTTAATGTAAGCCTACTTGTGACAATTATAAAGATTATTATTAAATACCGTGGATAGATGCTGGAAATTTGCAATAAACACAAAAAAGCTGGAAAATCTCAGCAGGCCTGGCCGAATGATCTAACTTGAAATTGATTGATTTTTTTATTCCTAGTTGCACCAAAAGTGTCAGAAATTCAAAGACCTGTAAAACTTATACACCAAGAACTTGCAGAATTTGTATGCCAAGTATCTGGTTATCGACCTAATGTTATTACTGTCAGCTGGTATTTGAAGAGGTGCAATGAAACTAAAGAGAAATTGATTGCTGACTGGCAAGTAGACGACCTATTCCATTTCCAATTCATCACGGATAAGAAAATGGAAAGGAATGCAGATACAAGTGAAACTGGCATGAAATGGAAAGTCAAGGCAGCCAATGTCCGGAAAAACAATGATGGAACGTTCAGCATTTCCAGCATTCTTGAGGTCTATCCTGACTTTGATGTGGACAATAGTGCACAAATCACATGTAAAGTGATGCATCCATCCGAACGTGAAGGCATCTTAAGGACGATCCGCTTACAAATCGATGGAGGTAAGCTTTTAATCAAAAGCCACTATTCCGTTAGGCCAAACATCTGGATCCTTTGTGTTCAGATTGAACACGTTTCCAGTCTCCTCCTGTTTTGTGATCGCATTAAATGTTGCAAGCCTAAGACATGTTTCCTAGAACTGCCACTCTTGAATTTTCAAATTAATACTTCATGGCAATTGCAGCGACCTGTTATGGATGTCCACTTCCTGGTTGAATATTGCCACGACGTATCAGTGAGTTACGTGAGAATGGGCCCCTTGACAAAGTTTGCCCTCCTGTTATAGATGACTGGGTTAAAAGTACATGTGTTGTAGTAAAATCCTCCATCTAGAATTCTGTCCGAGTGCTTTTAAATTGTCTGATTACTGAATTGGGAAACAAAGCTGTGTAAAATTGAAAGGTACAATGGATGGCACAGTGGCACTGAAATGTTCAATATAGTATCAATAGATGAGAATACATCTGGAACCAAAACTGTAGGCTGTGAAAGAAGATAGAGGGAGTGGGAGAAGATTGCACAAACCGGCAGTGAACGGAGTGGAGCCTCAAGGAAAGCTTTAAGGCAACAGTTGCCACATACAAGGTATAAAATACAGTTCCTTCATAGTTCAGTGCTTTTCCCTTGGCCTGCGGAAACACAGTTCTGTAGAATTTTTTTTCCATCAATTGCATTATGAATTGTTTCTCTATTAATGACCGAAATGAGGAAAGAAGTGTTCTACCGTTGTAATAATATTTATTAAAAGGAAATCTATTGATGGCAATATTATATCGTAACCATTTTACAGCTTTTCTAGCCCTTGCACCCTTTTCACCTACTCACTTTAAAAAAAGTATTTTGATTATTTTAGCTCTTTTATCATATACCTCCTTTTTAGTTGAACATTTAAAAAATTCATTTCCGAGATGTGGGCTTTGCTGGTTAGGCCAGCATTTACTGCCCATCCTGAGTTGCCCTTCAGTAGGTAGTGGTGAGGTGCCTTCTTAAATCACTGCAGTTCCTAAGGTGTAGGTACACCCACAGTGCTGTTAGGGAGGGTGTTCCAGGAATTTGACCTATCGACAGTGAAGGAACGGCGATATATTTCCAATTTGGGGTGGTGAGTGAATTGGATGGGAACCTCCAGTTGGTGGGGTTCTCGGGTCTCTGCTGCTCTTGTCCTTCTTGATGGTAGTGGTCGTTGGGTTTGGAAGGTGCTGCCGAAAGATCTAGCGAGTTCCTGCAGTGCATCTTGGAGATGGTACACACGGTTGCCACTGTTCGTCGGTGGTGGCGGTTGTTAATGTTTGACGAAGGGGGAGCAATCATGCGGGCTGCTTTGTCCTGGATGGTGTTGAGCTTCTTGAGTGTTGTTGGAGCTGCACTCATCCAGGCTAGTGGGGAGTATTCCATTACACTCCTGACTTGTGCCTTGTAGATGGTGGACAGGCTTTGGTGGGTTCAGGAGATGAGTTACTTGCTGTAGGATTTCCAGCCTTTGGCCTGCTCTGGTAGCCACAGTATTAATAAGGCTAATCAAGTTCAGTTTCTGATAAATGGTAACTCCCCAGGATGTTGATTGTGGAGGATTCAGTGCTGGTAATGCCATTGAATGTCAAGGGGCGATGGTCAGATTCTCCGTTGTTGGAGGTGATAATTTCCTAGCACTTTTGTGGCACGAATGTAACTTGCCACTTGTCAGCCCAAGCCTGGATATTGTCCAGATCTTGCTGCATTTGGAATGGACTGCTTCATTATCTGAGTAGTCACGAATAGTGCTGAACATTGCAATCATCTGCGAATCTCCCCACTTCTGACCTGATGAAGCAGCTGATGATCGTTGTGCCTAGGGTGCTACCCTGAGGAACTCCTGCAGTGACATCTGGAGCTGAGGTGATTGACCTCCAACCACCACAACCATCTTCCTTTGTGCCAGGTATGACTCCCCTTGATTCCCATTGACTCGAGTTTGACTAGGGCTCCTTGATGTCATACTCTATCAAATGCTGCTTTGATGTCAAGGGCAGTTACTCTCACCTCACCTCTGGCATTCATCTCTTTATCCATGTTTCAGTCAAGACTGTAATGAGGTCAGGAGCTGAATGACTCTGGCGGGAACCAAACAAAGCATACTGAGCAGGTTATTGCTAAGTGTTGCTTTATAACACTGTTGATCACCCCTTCCATCACTTTGCTGCTGATGATGGAGAATAGACTGATAGGGTGGTAATTGGCTGGGTTGTATTTGTCCTGGTTCTTGTGTACAAGACGCACCTGCTTAATTTTCCACATTACTGGGTAGATGCCAGTGGTGTAGCTGTACTGGGACAACTTGGGTAGGGGTACGACCAGTTCTGGAGCTCAAGTCTTCAGTACCATTGCTGGGATATTGTCATTGCCCATAGCCGTTGCAGTATCCAGTGGCTTCAGATGTTTCTTGATATCACGTGGAGTGAATCGTATTGCCTGAAGACTGACATCTGTGATGCTGGAGACCACCGGAGGAGAGGACTGAGATGGATCACCCACTCGGTACTTCTAGCTGAAGATTGTTGCGAATGCCTCCGCTTTGTATTTTGCACATGTGCTGGGCTTCCCCATCATTGAGGATGGGGATATTTGTGGAGCCTCCTCCTCCAGTGAGTTGGTTAATTGTGCACCATCATTCAGGGCTGGATGCGGCAGGACTGCGGAGCTAAGATCTGATGCGTTGGTTGTGGAATCACATAGCTCTGTCTATTATTTGCTTCTTGTGCTGTTTGGCACGCAAGTAGTCCTGTGTCGTAGCTTCAGCAGGTTGTCATCTTATTTTTAGGTATGCCTGGTGTTGCTTCTGGCATGCTTTCCTGCACTATTCATTGAAGCAGAGTTGATTTGGTGGCGATGGGAGAGTGGGGTATATCTCTGGCCATGAGGTTGCAGCTTGTCGTTGAGTACAATTCTGCTGCTGCTGATGGCCCAGGGTACCTCGTGGATACCCAGTCTTGAGTTGACAAGTCTGTTCGAAGTCTATCCCATTTAACACGGCCACAGTTGTCACGATGAAGAGTGTCCTCAATGTGAAGATGAGACTTTGTCTCCACAAGAACTGTGGCATGGTCACTTCTACCGATGCTGTCATGGACAGATATATCTGCAGCAGGCAGATTAATGAGGATGAGGTCAAGTATGTATTTCCCTCTTGTTGATTCCCTCACCACCTGCTGCAGTCCCAGTCTAGCAGCTATGTCCTTTAGGACCTGGCCAGCTTGGTCTGTGGTGGTATTCAAATCCCCCACCCAGAGAATATTCTGCACTCTTGCCTCCCTCAATACTTCCTTCAAGTGGTATTCAGCATGTAGGAGTGCTGACCGGTACGTGGTAAACAGCAGGTCTCTTTGCCCATGTTTAACCTGAAGCCATGAGAATTCATGCAGTCCAAAGTCGATGTTGAGGACTCCCAGGGCAACTCCCTCCCGACTGTATACCACCGTGCCGCCATCTCTGTTGGGTCTGTGCTGCCAGTGAGACAGGACATATCCAGGAATGGTGATAGTATCTCCACTCTTATCTCTGCTCCATTGATGCATTGTTTTGAGCCAAATAAAAATGTATTTTATACATCTAACATTGAAAAAATCTTCAGCTGATCCATGGTCCAGTTTATTAACTTAAAATCACACCATAATATTACCCAGTTATTCTTGTATCTCTCTGAGATATTGACATACTTCATCTGTTTTCTTATCTTCATTATTTGGTGGCCTACATTAATACAAGATACCATTTGTCTTTCTTAACTCTGTTCTAAGCTGAGACATTAAAGCATCCTTACATTTTAACACTGGGATGGAATACTTAATGCACCCTCTACCTCCCTTTGTTCCTTCTGCATCTCTGCTGAAGAAGTTAAACCAGGAATGTTGAGTTCTCAGTTTGTCCGAACCTTAAATGGATCATAGTTGCTATATCGCATCTTTAATAGCTGCTAGTGCATCAAATTTGGTTTGAATGGTTTGTCCATTCACCTACATACTGTTCCATCTTAAGTCCAATTTTCTTTTTGGTTTATTGACCATTTTTGTTTTTCCTAGTATCTTTATTCATTTACACATCTTTTTGCTTCAAAGCCCCCTTCTTGTCTAACATTTTACCATTAATTCTCCTGTCTAGTCTCAAGCCTAATTTCCTTCTCCCTTCCCCAACATAGTTATTATATCCTTCTCGCTGACCTATTCACCTCCTTCACGAGGATGTTGGTGTCACTTCCGATTGGAAGACTTGGCTTCAGGTTGCCCTCCTTCTGTTTCTCTGCTTCTCAAATTGGATTCCCTGTTCATTATCGGCTTCAGTTTTAACCATAAAAAAAAAAGCTTTTTTCATTGGTAGACTGGGAAATATATGGATTGTTGTAGTGTTTTAATCTGCTCAAGGTGATTCCTGGGGGTGTTTTAATCTGCTGTAAATAATGCAACTGAGTTATTGCAAGTGACCCCTTTTTTGTCTGCCTTTCCATACTTGCAATCTTCTCGTTCTGTCACTTCCGTACAGGCAGGGGTGGGGTTCTGACTGAAAAGCAGCAATCTTTTCCCCCTGATTTGCGAAGGAGAGAGCCTGGAATTTTGGAGCAATCGGGTTGGGAAGTAACTGTAGAATTCTCCTTCTCTTTTCCCGCCTCCCCCGCCCCCCCCCCCCCCCCCCCCCTTGCCCCCCCTTCAAAGTTGACATTGACAAATACATGCTGGGAAGGGGTATCGAAGAAAGCATTTTTAAATAGCACCTTTTACAATCTCAGGACATGCAGTGGCTCTTTACAACCAATAAAGTACAATTGAAATATATGGTCCCTGTTGTAGTTGTGGAGTCAAGACAAGTCGATGGACTATAATGTGTGAAAAGGTGAAGTTCACTTCGGCAGAGTATTATTTTAAATGGCTGCAAAGCCCCAAGGTACAGCGGGATCTAGGTGTTCTGCCGCATGAGTCACAAAAAGTTAATATGCAGGTACAGCAAAAAATTTAAAAGGTTGGTGGAATTGTATCCTTTATTATGAGAGGGCATTGATGAAACCACATCTCAAATATTTATGGATGGATGCAAATACATTGGATCCGGTTCAAAAGAGGTTCACGCGATTTACTGGAATGAGTGAGTTGTCTTATGAGGAAAGGTTAGACAACTGGACTTGTTCCCACTGGAGTTTAGAAGATTGAGCAGTGACCTGATTGAAGTTCATATGATCCTGAACGGTATTGACAAGATGGACGTGTAAAGGATGTTTGCTCTTGTGGGTGAGTACAGAACTAAGGGTTTTAAAATGAGTGGGCTCCCTTTTAGGACAGACATTAAAAAAAAATGTTGTTTCTCTGAGAGTTGTGGGACTTTGGAACTCTCTGTCTCAGACGACAGTGGGGGCGGAGTCACTGAATATTTTTAAGGTGGAGGTTGATAGATTCTGGCAAGGGAATCGAATTGAAGGTTATTGGGCATGGATGGTAATAGATGGCTGAGGGGCCAAATGGTCTACTTCTCCTATTTCATGTGGAATTAAGATAGAGATAAGCCAATATCTTAATGGAATTGTGGAACGGGCTTTTACTGCCGTTCTCATGTTCCCAACTCCACCCTGAGTGACGTTATCTTTTTGTTATACTTGTCCTGAATTTGGAGTGGTATTGTCGATATTGTGTTGGGATTGGGAAATTGTTACAAGTGAAAGAAAGACAAGAGCTGCAGCATGGGCTAGGATGCAGGAAATAGAACAGGGAGCAGACCACTTGCATGATTTACAGAGAACTGAAAAGGCCCAAGATAATGGACACAGTATTGTTCACTTAATACATATATTGATAATGCCTCCTTCAGAGAGCCGTGCAGACATTGATGGGCCGAATGGCCTCCTTCTGCACTGTAGGATTTATGAAATATAGATCAGCTAGGAGATTGGGCCAAAGTTTGCAGATGGAGTTTAACGTGGATAAGTGTGAGGTTAGCAACCTCGGGTGACTGTTGAGTTTGCACTTTCTCCCCATCTCTGCGTAGGTTTCCTCTGGGTGCTCCGGTTTCCTCCCACAGTCCAAAGATGTGCAGGTTAGGTGGATTGGCCATGCTAAATTGCCACTTGGCAGGGTATGTGGCTCGGGTGGGGAATTGGATCTAGGTAGGGTGCTCTTTCAGAGAGCTGGTGTAGACTCGATGGGCCGAATGGCCTCCTTCTGAACTGTAGGAATTCTATTCTATTATAAAAAGATAAACCAAGAACATTTATCTTGAAGTTGTGTGTCATTAAAACTGAATGCTTTGTTTTTTTTCTCCTCTTCAGTTCCTCCTAAATTGGCTAACATAATTAAACCTCCAGTTGTGCATCATAACAATTCTGTTACGCTGACTTGTCCGATAAATTTCTTTAAGCCACATCCTCTGAAGATCACATGGTATAAAATAATAGATGGAGAGAAAATCTATTTGGTGGAGCACAACAATGGAGCTGAAGAGAATTTCTATCAGGACAAATATTCTCATTATCTGGTTCCATTTAGTTATCCTGACCACACTCTCAGTGTCTGCAGCATGCTGCTCTTTCATGCAACCATCCAAGAAGATGAAAACAGTCAATATTCCTGTGAAGTTGGACATATTAGTTTGAGTAATCCAGCAGAGAAGCATGTTCAACTGAACGTAAAAGGTAACACAAACACAGTTTTTGATCAATCTCTTTTAAAATGCCTTCTTTCCTCTGACAAAACAGGCATCCACTCCGGGCATCTGTTGTCAGATTAAGCGTTTCCAAATGTTTAATTGTATGGATGTGACCGACTATTGCAAATCTGAACATTTCTAAAGGTAGTTCTTTCTGTGGCCTTTCTGGGTGAAACTATTCTGTGGCGGGCGGCACGGTTGCACAGTGGTTAGCACAGTTGCTTCACAGCTCCAGGGTCCCAGGTTCGATTACCGGCTTGGGTCATTTGTCAGTGTGGAGTCTGCCCATTCTCCCCATGTCTGCGTGGGTTTCCTCTGGGTGCTCCAGTTTCCTCCCACAGCCCAAAGATCTGCAGGTTAGGTGGATTGGCCATGTTAAATTGCCCTTGGTGTCCAAAAAAAAGGTTAGATGCGGTTACTGGGTTACGGGGATAGGGTGGAGGTGTGGGCTTAAGTACTCTTTCCAAGGGCCGGTGCAGACTCGATGGGCCAAATGGCCTCCTTCTGCACTGTAAATTCTATGACTTGAGACCATTAAGCTGGAGCTGACTTCAAATTTAAACTTGCAGGATTCTTATAGGCCATTAAAAGAGGGTGATGGTCATCCTATTTATCTTTGAAGATATTTATCTACGTCATGGTACCACCCTATTTCAGCCCTTCAGATTGCCTATATCTTCTATAAATTTCTATGAGGTTTATTAAACATGATGATCTAAATTCCATAAAGAATTACCCTTGTCTATATAACAGGCCTTTTGCTGTATAGATGTGAAAAAGATAGTGCTGCAGAATACTGCTCTGCCACATGGGCCTGCAGTTGCACACGTTGATCTTGGACATGCCTGAAGGGGGGGGGGGGTCTGAGATGAGATCCCTCAAAACTAGATAGCTAGGATAACACGAGATTAGCTCTACATGAATTTTTTTTTCACAAACTATTTTAATGAGGTATTTTTGGCATTACAAACAACAACAGTACAAAACCAGTGTACAAAGAACAATAAACATAGTGCAAACACCGACACTCGTCCCTCCAAGACTCGCCTATTTAACCCCCTAAACTACGCTACCCTAGCCCCCCCCCCTGATGACTATTAATTCTCCACAAAGAAGTCAATGAATGGTTGCCACCTCCAAGTGAACCCTAACCCTGACCCTCTCAAGGTGAACTTAATCTTCTCCAGGCTGAGATAGCTCGCCATGTCGGTTAACCAGGCCTCCGACTTCGGGGGCTTTGAGTCCCTCCAAGCTAATAGTATCCGTCTCCGGGCTACCAGGGAGGCAAAGGCCAGAACATCTGCCTCTTTCTCCTCCTGGACTCCCGGATCTTCCGACACCCCAGAAATCGCCACCTCGGGACTCATTGCCACCCTTGTTTCAATATTCTGGACATGACGTCCGCAAACCCCTGCCAATATCCCCTAAGCTTTGGACACGCCCAGAACATGTGGACATGGTTCGCTGGTCCACCCGCACATTTTACACACCTGTCTTCCACCCCAAAGAATCTGCTCATCCGGGCCACTGTCATATGGGCCCGGTGTGCCACCTTGAATTGGATCAAGCTGAGCCTTGCGCATATAGCGGTAGTGTTGACTCTGCTCAACGGGTCCGCCCATAAGCCGTCCTCCGTCTCTCCCCCAAGTTCCTCCTCCCACTTACACTTCAACTCCTCGGTCTGCGTCTCCTCCGCCCCCATGAGTTCTTTGTAGATGTCCGAGACACTCCCCTCCCCCACCCATCCCCTAGACACGACCCTATCCTGGATCCCCCTTAGTGGCAAGAGTGGGAAGGATGATACCTGCTTGTGCAGAACGTCCCGCACTTGTAAATATCTGTAGTCGTTCCCTCTTGCCAACCCAAACTTCTCCTCCAGCACCCACAAGCTAGGGAAGCTCCCTTCAAAGGACATGTCCCCCATCCTCTCAATTCCCGCCCTTCGCCATACTCGAAACCCCCTCCATCCAGGCTCCCTGGGGCAAACCGGTGGTTGTCACATATTGGGGACCAGACCGATGCTCCCACTGCTCCAACGTACTTCCTCCACTGACCCCAGACCCTCAAGGCCGCCATCACCACGGGGCTGGTGGAGTACCTCGCCGGCAGGAACGGCAGAGGTGCCGTTATCAACGCCCCCAAGCTGGTGCCCCTACATGAAGCTGCCTCCATCCGCTCCGAAGCCGACCCCGCCCCCACCACCCACTTCCTTATCATAGCAATATTGGCCACCCAGTAGTAATTACTGAAGTTTGGCAGGACAAGCCCCCCCTCCCCCCGGTTCCTCTCTAACATTGCCTTCTTCACCCGCGGGGACTTACCCGCCCAGACAAACTCCAAAATGATTTTGTTAATCCTGTTAAAAAGGGATGAAAATTGGGAGGCATTGGAATACAAATAAAAATCTCGACAGAACCGTCATCTTAACCGCCTGCACCCTCCCAGCCAGCGACAGCGGTAGCGCATCCCATCTCCGGAACTCGCCCCTCATCTGCTTGTTCAACCGGGACAAGTTCAACTTATGTAACTGACCCCAGTTGCGCGCCACTTGTATCCCTAGGTACCTAAAACTGTTCCCCACTAACCTAAACGGTAGCTCCCCCAGCCGACCCTCCTGACCTCTTGCCTGGACTACAAACATCTCGCTCTTTTGTCATATTTAGTTTATATCCCGAAAACCGGCGAAATTCCCCCAAAGTTGCCATGATTTCACCCATCCCTGCCCCTGGATCTACTACATATAAGAGCAGGTCATCCGCGTACAGCGAGACCCTATGTTCCCCCCCTCCCCCCAACCAGCCCCTTCCAACCCCTTGAAGCTCTCCGAGCAATTGCCAGCGGCTCTATAGCTAACGCAAAGAAGTGGGGAGAGGGGGCATCCCTGTCTTGTCCCCCGGTGCAGTCTAAAATAGTCGGAGGTCGTCCTATTCGTCCTTGCATTAGCCTCCGGGGCCTGGTACAGCAGCCTGACCCAGTCGATAAAGCCCCTACCGAACCCAAATCGTCCCAGCACCTCCCATAGATAGTCCCACTCCACCTGGTCGAACGCCTCCTCCGCATCCATGGCCACCACTACCTCAACCTCCCTACTCTCCGGGGGCATCATAATCACGTTGAGCAGCCGCCTTATATTGGCCGCCAACTGCCTGCCCTTGACAAACCCGGTTTGATCCTCCATAATCACATCCGGCACACAATCTTCAATCCTGGGGGCCAAAACTTTGGCCAGCAGCTTGGCGTCCACATTAAGCAGTGAGATCGGCCTAAAAGACCCACATAGCTTCGGGTTCTTGTCCCGCTTAGCTCCGGGTTCTTGTCCTGCTTCAATATTAACAAAATAGTGGCCTGTGACATCGTCGGGGGCAGCACCCCTCTATCCCTCGCCTAATTGAAATCCTTGACCAGCAAAGGCCCGAATATCCCCAAGAATTTCTTGTAGAATTCCACCGGGTACCTGTCCAGTCCCGGGGCTTTACCCGACTGCATCGCCTTCAAGCCCTCCGCTATTTCTTCAGCCCTGATCGGAGCCCCCAGCCCGTCCACCAGCTCCCTGCCCATCCTTGGGAAGGTCAGTCCGTCCAAAAAGCGTCTCATCCCCTTGGGCCCCGAGGGGGGTTCCGAGCGATAGAGCCCACTGTAAAAATCCCTGAACGCCCTGTTTCGCCCAGCCGAGTCCCCCACCAGATTCCCATCCCCATCAACCACCTTTTCTATTCCACTGGCCGCCTCCCTCTTCCTAAGCTGCTGTGCCCAGCATTCTGCTGGCCTTCTCCCCATGTTCATAAAACGTCCCCCTTGCCTTCCTAAGCTGCCCCACTGCCTTGCCTGTGGACAACACCCCAAACTCAGCCTGCAGCCTCCGATGTTCCCTTAACAGTTCCACCCCGGGGTCGCTGCATACCTCCTATCTATCTGTAGGATCTCCTTAACCAGTCGGTCCGTCTCTGTTGTATCCATCCTGTCCCTATGAGCCCGGATTGAGATCAGCTCCCCTTTCACCACTGCTTTCAGCGCCTCCCAGATCACCGCTGCTGAGACTTCCCCCGTGTCATTAACCTGCAAGTAGTTCTGCATGCACTTCCTCACCCTCTCGCACACCGCCTCGTCCGCCAACAAGCCCACATCCAATTGCCATTGCGGGCGCTGGAAGCTCTCCTCACTAACTTGCAGTTCCACCCAATGTGGGGCATGATCCAAAATAGTGATGCCTTTGCCATTGCTGGCACCCTCCCTGTTTTCGAACATGACTGGTCCAGGCCGGGGTCGATGACCGTATTAAATTCCTCTCCCATCACCAACTTGTGAGAGTTCAGGTCAGGTTTCTCCCCCAGTGCCCTCTTTATGAATTCTACATCTTCCCAGTTTGGTGCGTACACGTTAACCAAGACTACCTTCCTCCCCTCCAGCTTACCGCTCACCATGACATAACGGGGCCCCCCCCCCGTCTGAGACTATTCTGCCCACCTGGAATTGCACCCGTTTATTGATTAAAATCGCCACCCCTCTAGTCTTGGTGTCCAGCCCCGAATGAAAGACCTGACTGACCCAACCCTTACTTAGCCTAACTTGATCCGCTACTTTCAGGTGTGCCTCCTGCAACATCACCATGTCCGCCTTCGGAACCCTCAGATGCGCGAACACCCGTGCCCTCTTGACCGGCCCATTCAACCCTCTAACATTCCAGGTGATCAACCTGGTTGGGGGGCACCATGCCCCCCCCCCCTCCGCCGATCAGCCATCCCCTTTCCTAGGCCCGCCCGCAGCCCATGCACCGCGCCTCCATCGGCCCGCCTCCAGGCAGCCCCCATCCCCAACCACCGCTCTGTCCCAAAACCTAAGTCCCTCCCTCGTCAGCAGAGTAACTCCCGCCTCCTCTTTCCCCCCCCCCCCCCTCCCCAGCAACACCACCTTGTAACCTATCCCCTGCCCTGCCCTATGTTGAAAATATACCCCCCCCCCACACTGTGCTGCCGTAGACTAGCTCACCCAGCAAGCCTGGTGACCCTCGCCTTGGCGCCAAGAAGTCCCCACCTATTGTTCCCTACTCCCCTCTTCCCCCCCGCCCATCGAAACCACTTCCCTCATCAAACCGAGACCGAACAATCTCCCAATTACCATAGGAGACAACCCAAAACAGACAAAAACCCACAAAGAACCTCCCAATAGTGCAAATCAGAGTAATATAAAGTAAAAAGCCCCCACTAGCCACCCCCACCAAAACACCGAAAACTCATAGAAACCAAATAACTTTTACTTTCCCATCTTCACCCAAACTTAAAAGCAGAAGAAAAACGACAGTCAAAACATATACACATCACTCAGAAAAGTTACAACTTAAAACAAAAAGTTCACAGTTCTGCGCCAGCCCCTTCTTGGCAAAGTCCATTGCATCTTCGGGTGACTCAAAATAATGGTGCTGGACCTCGTGTGTAACCTAAAGACGCGCCGGGTAAAGCAGCCCAAATTTCACCTTCTTAAACAGGATCTCCTTCACTTGCCTGAAGCCTGGCCTCCTTCTGGCCACCTCCACACTCAGGTCTTGATAGACCCGCAATATACTATTGTCCCATTTGCAGCTCCTAGTATCCTTGGCCCACTGGAGAACACAGTCCTTATCCAAAAATCTGTGGAACCGGACCACCATCGTGGCTTCCCCCAGTCGTGGCTTCCTCGCCATCCCCCTATACGCCCTGGACAGCTCCAATGGTCGGGGAAAAGCCCCCTCCCCCAGAAGCTTCTGGAACATACTCGCCACAAACGTGCCAGCATCAGCACCCTCAGGGAGACCGACAATTCTTAAGTTCTGCCGGCGAGCTCTGTTCTCCAGGTCTTCCACCTTCTCCAGCAGCCTCTTTTGCTGATCCTTCAGCATCCCCACCTCTAGTTCGACACCGTTTGGTGCTCCTCCTGGTCCGCCAGCACTTTCTCCAACTTCTGAATCGTCTGATCCTGGGCATCCAGCCTGCGCTCCAGCTGATCGATCGACTCCTTTATCGGGTCAAGACAGTCCCGTTTCTGTCAGGCAAAGCATTCTTGGATGCCCTGCATCAGCTCCTCCGTCGATGGCTGGCCCGTCGCAGCAGGGGTCCAAACATCACCATGTTGTCTTCAGCTGCCACCTCCACCCAGCCCTTGCTTATCTTTTGATTTCTTCCTTTTCGGTCCCTTGGGGTTCTCTGTTCCATGCAGCACCGTGCGGGTCCAGAGCCTAATCGTCTGTGCCTTCAAAGCCAAAACTCAAAACCACGAAAAAGTCGGGGAAAAAGGTCCAAAAGTCCGGCCAGAGCGGGAGCCACCAAATGTGCGACTTACTCCCTCATAGCCGCCACCGGAAGTCCCCATAAGTTTGTTTATTGAACAATAATAGAACATTACAGCGCAGTACAGGCCCTTCGGCCCTCGATGTTGCGCCGACCTGTGAAACCAATCTAAAGCCCATCTACACTATTCCATTATCATCCATATGTTTATCCAATGATCATTTAAATGCCCTTAATGTCCACTACTGTTGCAGGCAGGGCATTCTGCGCCCCTACTACTCTCTGAGTAAAGAGCCTACCTCTGACATCTGTCCTATATCTATTGCCCCTCAATTTAAAGCTATGTCCCCTCGTGCTAGCCATCACCATCCGAGGAAAAAGACTCTCGCTGTCCACCCTATTGAATCCTCTGATCATCTTGTAGGCCTCTATTAAGTCACCTCTTAACCTTCTCTCTGATGAAAACAGTCTCCAGTCCCTCAGCCTTTCCTCATAAGATCTTACCTCCACACCAGGCAACATCCTGGTAAATCTCCTCTGCACCCTTTCCAATGCTTCCACATCCTTCCTATAATGCGGCGACCAGAACTGCACGCAATACTCCAAATGTGGCCGCACCAGAGTTTTGTACAGCTGCAACATGACCTCATGGCTCCGAAACTCAATCCCTCTACCAATAAAAGCTAACACACCGTACGCCTTCTTAACAACCCTATCAACCTGGGTGGCAACTTTCAGGGATCTATGTACATGGACACCGAGATCTCTCTGCTCATCCACACTACCAAGAATCTTACCATTAGCCCAGTACTCTGTATTCCTGTTACTCCTTCCAAAATGAATCACCTCACACTTTTCTGCATTAAACTCCATTTGACACTTCTCAACCCAGCTCTGCAGCTTATTTATGTCCCTCTGTAACCTGCAACATCCTTCCGCACTGTCCACACTCCACCAACTTTAGTGTCATCCGCAAATTTACTCACCCATCCTTTGACGCCCTCCTCCAGGTCGTTTATAAAAATAACAAACAGCAGATCCTTGTGGTACACCACTAGTAACTGAACTCCAGGCTGAACATTTCCCATCAACCACCACCCTTTGTCTTCTTCCAGCTAGCCAATTTCTGATCCAAACTGCTAAATCACCCTGAATCCCATGCCTCCGTATTTTCTGCAGTAGCCTACCGTGGGGAACCTTATCAAAAGCTTTACTGAAATCCATATACACCACACCAACTGCTTTACCCCCTTCCACCTGTTTGGTCACCTTCTCAAAGAACTCAATAAGTCCTTCACAAAACCGTGTTGACTATCCCTAATCAAATTATTCCTTTCTAGATGATTATAAAACCTATCTCTTATAATCCTCTCCAAGACTTTGCCCACAACAGAAGTAAGGCTCACTGGTCTATAGTTACCGGGGTTGTCTCTGCTCCACTTCTTGAATAAGGGGACAACATTTGCTATCCTCCAGTCTTCTGGCACTATTCCTGTAGCCAAAGATGACTTAAAGATCAAAGCCAAAGGCTCTGCAATCTCCTCCCTAGCTTCCCAGAGAATCCTAGGATAAATCCCATCCGGCCCAGGGGACTTATCTATTTTCACACTTTCCAGAATTGCTAACACCTCCTTATGAGCCCCAATCCCGTCTAGTCTTGTAGCCTGGATCTCCGTATTCTCCTCGACAACATTGTCTTTTTCTTTTGTGAATACTGACGAAAAATCTTCATTTAGCGCCTCTCCTATCTCCTCGGACTCTCCGCACAACTTCCCACTACTGTCCTTAACTGGCCCTACTCTTACCCTAGTCATTCTTTTATTCCTGACATACCTATCTCATGTCCCCTCCTGGCTCTTCTTAGCTTTCTCTTGTGTCCTTCCTGGCTAACTTGTAACTCTCAAGCGCCCTAACTGAACCTTCACGTCTCATCTTTACATAAGCCTTCTTCTTCCTCTTGACAAGTGATTCAACTACTTTAGTAAACCACGGTTCCCTCGCTCGACCACTTCCTCCCTGCCTGACAGGTACATACTTATCAAGGACAAGAAGTAGCTGTTCCTTGAACAAGCTCCACATTTCAATTGTGCCCATCCCCTGCAGTTTCCTTTCCCATCCTATGCATCCTAAGTCTTGCATAATCGCATCATAATTGCCTTTCCCCCAGCTATAACACTTGCCCTGCGGTATATACCTATCCCTTTCCATCGCTAAAGAAAACGTGAGCGAATTGTGGTCACTATCACCAAAGTGCTCCCCTACCTCCAAATCTAACACCTGGCCTGGTTCATTACCCAGTACCAAATCCAATGTGGCCTCGCCTCTTGTTGGCCTATCTGCATATTGTGTCACAACCCTCCTGCACACATTGGACAAAAACTGACCCTTCTAAAGTACTCGAGCTACAGCGTTTCCAGTCAATATTTGGAAAGTTAAAGTCCCCCATAACAACTACCCTGTTACTTTCGCTCCTATCCAGAATCATCTTTGCAATCCTTTCCTCTACATTTCTGGAACTTTTTGGAGGCCTATAGAAAACTCCCAACAGGGTGATCTCTCCTTTCCTGTTTCTAACCTCAGCCCATATTACCTCAGTAGATGAGTCCTCATCGAACCTCCTTTCTGCCAACATAATACTGTCCTTGACTAACAATGCCACACTTCCCCCTCTTTTACCACCTTCCCTGAGCTTACTGAAACATCTAAACCCCGGAACCTGCAACAACCATTCCTGTCCCTGCTCTATCCATGTCTCCGAAATGGCCACAACATCGAAGTCCAAGGCACCAACCCATGCTGCAAGTTCACCCACCTTATTCCGGATGCTCCTGGCGTTGAAGTATTCACACTTCAAACTACCTACCTGCCTGCTGGTACACTCCTGTGACCTTGAAACCTTACTCATGACCTCGCTACTCTCAGCCTCCTGTGCATTGGAGCTACAATTCAGGTTCCCATCCCCCTGCTGAATTAGTTTAAACCCTCCTGAAGAGCATTAGCAAATTTCCCCCCCCCCCAGGATATTGATACCCATCTGGTTCAGGTATAGACCATCCCATTTGTAGAGGTCCCACCTACCCCAGAATGAGCCCCAATTAACCAGGTATCTGAATCCCTCCCTCCTGCACCATCCCTGTAGCCACGTGTTCAACTGTTCTCTCTCCCTATTCCTTGTCTCGCTAGCACGTGGCACGGGTAACAACCCAGAGATAATAACTCTGTTGTTCTAGCTCTAAGATTCCACCCTACCTCCCTGCATACCTGCCTTACAACCCCATCCCTTTTCCTACCTATGTTGTTGGTGCCTATGTGGACCACGACGTGGGGCTGCTTCCCCTCCCCCTTAAGGTACCCGAAAACACGATCCGAGATATCTCGGACCCTGGTACCTGGGAGGCAACACACCAACTGCGAGTCTCTCGTTCGCACAGAATCTCCTATCTGTCCCCCTAACTGTGGAGTCCCCAATGACTAATGCTCTACTCCTCTCCCCCTTCCCTTCTGAGCAACAGGGACAGACTCTGTGCCAGAGACCTGTACCCCATGGCTTACCCCTGGTAAGGATTGAGGATTGAAACTAATCATATGAAGTACACCTACCAATCATTATTAAACATGTATTCTTAGAACAAAGCAGTAACAAGTATTTAAACTCTTGCTAATAGTTGTGGCCGCAATGTATGATGGGATTTAAGCTAGCTAACTTGACCACATTCCTAAATCAGACAGAAATAATGTGGTCAGCAATAACACAGCCAGCTTAATAAGCAGTTCTTATCAGTAGCTTCAGGAGCCTATTCCAGCCCTTTTCATTTCCTATAGATCCTCAGACAGACAATGGTACAAGCACGAACCAACCAAGATAAGAGAAATGGGAGTAGGAGAGGACAAGAGAGCAACAGATGCAAGGGTCCTGAAAAACAGCAGATGGTCAGGGAACAGGTTGGGGTTAAATCATGAGCTAATCACGCAGTCACCATGCTGCCTAAAGTAAAATTCATTGGTCAAGGTAAAATGGACAGTTACAAGGATTGGATCGAGTCAAACTGGGGTAGGCTACTGATTTTTGGAAATTGTATAACTGTTCGACCTAGGGCAATGTAAAGCAGAGTGGTTTTGGCAGCACGGTAGCATTGTGGTTAGCACAATTGCTTCACAGCTCCAGGATCCCAGGTTCGATTCCTGGCTTGGGTCACTGTCTGCGGAGTCTGCACTTTCTCCCCGTGTGTGCGTGGGTTTCCTCTGGGTGCTCCGGTTTCCTCCCACAGTCCAAAGATGTGCAGGTTAGGTGGATTGGCCATGCTAAATTGCCCTTGGTGTCCAAAATTGCCCTTAGTGTTGGGTGGGGTTACTGGGTTATGGGGATAGGGTGGAAGTGTGGACCTTGGGTAGGGTGCTCTTTCCAAGAGCCGGTGCAGACTCGATGGGCCAAATGGCCTCCTTCTGCACTGTAAATTCTATGATTCTAACTCCCTCGAATGTTGACCAAGCTTGGAAAATAAAGCCACCTTAACCAGAGTTGCTGTCTCCGCGGGTCTTTGTGTTTACCTGAGCCGTAACTAAGACGGAGGATCCCCACATAAAAGCCAGCTCAATACTCAGTCCCTAAGAACGTTCCTACAATGCCAAGGGCACTTGGGTTCACTCTAACTGACACCTGGTGTTGCCTCCCATTGCTCAGCCTGCCATACTTGAGTTGAAAAACCACAAGGAGTTTTGTTAAAAGCATGCTGACCTTTATGGGAAGCGGCATCTAATATCCATGCAGCTGTTGTTGTGTTACCCAGATGGACAGAATTGTGGGCACATGCAACATAAAGAACCAACATCTCATCACTGATCCAGCAGCTGAGGTCACCGGCTTCAACCTCCACCAACAACAGTGGGTGACATTCAACCCAATTTGCACCGAGTGTGGTTGATGAGGGGCAACCCAAGGTGCGATTGTGACCATCAGTCCCTGACCACATCATAACAACCTTCCCACTAATATCTGTTGCAGGAGGCACTTCATTTGACCACTCAGAAGCCATAGAATCAATAGTAAAACTAAACATCCCAATTATAAGCAATCCTTGTCATACAAGAGTAGTAATTGTGCAAAAATAGAAAGTTGTTGCAATAAAAAAGTTCATTCTCCTGGAACGGACATCCTTGCCAGGGTATCCTGCATAGAGTTGATTCTATACCTTAACTTAGACTGCTTAATGTTTGTGGGGCACAGTGGTATTATTGCAGAATCTGTTCCCTTCATCGTTAAGAGTCTATATCTAAAATATTAACATGTTATTTCTTTACGGATGCTAGTGGACCTGCTGTTTATTTCTAGTGTTTTCTACTTTGAATTCCAATATGCCATCTCTTTTTCATTTTGTCATAATTTATTCCATCAACATTCCATCAGGTCTTTATTGCATTGACATTTCTGAGAACTTGCTGTGCACAAGTTGGTTGCCATATTTCCTAATTACAGTGATCGGTTGGAAAGCGTTTTGGAGCTTTTAAAAATATTTCCTTTCCCATTCGGATTTATAATCAATCTCCTCCTCTGCACCGTCCCCCTCCCAATAGGTGGATCCCAGATTGCGAATTGCCTCAAGATACTTTTAATTAGTCATCAATTTTAAATCCTTTTTCTACACGAGCCTGTGGATACTTCCATACTTTACACAAATTTACCCTCCCCTGTTCCAATGTCTTGGCTCAGTTGGCATTTGAATGTTGTGGGTTCAAACCACATTCAAGGCCGACTCTTCAGTACCGTTATGAATGAGTACTGCACTGCTGCAGCATCATCTTTTGAAGGGGATGTTAAACTGAGGTCTTATTCCTCTTAAGGTGCATGTTAAAGAACCTATTAATGTAAAGGTAGTGTTCTGGCCATTATTGAGGATGAGAAAGCTCATCACCAATATGAGGGAGATATATATGTAAATTTACGTATGCATGTTCTAATGATCTACTGTTTTTTTTTCTGTTGCAGCTTATCCTTCTCTTAATGCCATCATTAGTGAACCAGGGAATCCTGTGATTGGAGAACAATTGACTCTAACTTGCAAAGTGCATTCATTTTACCCTAAAAATATTACTGTTCGATGGTTGAAAAATGACGACGTTATTATGAATACAGAAAGCCCTGAAATAGTTAATTCTGAAAATGAGTTGTATGAATGTACCAGTTTGTGCACAATTACTGCAACGCTATCAGACCTACACAGTAAATATAAATGCCAGGTTCTACATGAGAGTCTTATGTATCCAAGGTTTACAGAATATACTCCTGAAAGTTTAGGTATGTCTATTCTTAGTTTTAACACATTTCTGAAATTTGAAAATGGGGCTGTTTGATTTATAATACTAATTCTAATTTCATGAAATGATTTCGTGGAAATTACTGGTGGTGTTCTCCGCCTTTTATGCTTGAATGCAATTGCCAGCTGTTTCTGGTGGTGTTACTGGAATTTAAAAGCGTTCTGATGGTACAGAATGGTTAGGTGAATGTCATAGTACCCCAAATAGGTTTGTAAGAGAACTTCACTGCTACAAGAAGTTATTCAGAGAGAATTTCAGCTGAGATAAAGGTTATGTTGGTAGCCATGTTGCTTTGGCTATGGTAAAATCAGTTCACTGTCATCAAAATGAAATTCTGTTTTAAAGTTATTGGTGCATTGTTGGGTTATTTTTGTTCCCCAGGCTCTATGTTTTTAAATTTTAAACATTAGAGTGCTATACTTAAAATAATCCGAGTGAAGGGAAGGGGAAAAGGGACAAAACTGGGTACAAGAAATTGGTTTGCATTGTTTTTAGGCATACAAAAAGTAGATCTGGTATTGATGAAATGGCATAGGACATTACAATGTCTTATCTCTCAAAAGTGTGAACAGTTGATCAGACAGCAAGATCTTAATTTAGTAAATTTTACATATAACAGTAAACCATTTTCTGCTGGGGCATGACACATCAGCAGTGCAATTACTGCATTGTCTATATTCCCAATGTTTGAAATTCTATAAAACACAATTACTCTGTTGCAAATTCAGGAAATGTGCCAAACTCTTGGTGGCAACCGTATGGCAGATCAATCTATTCTCTCAATTGAAGCTACAGTTTTCCTGACCTGTATAATGTTCCAGTTGTTGGTTGGAAAGAAGGACTGAGTAACACTTTTTCAGTGACATTTTGGAATGGTGAGTGTATGTCTGTAACAAAGATCGGAAAGATGCAATTCAGCTTTTCTTAATTTTTTTAAATTTCAGTATCTTTCCCTAAAGTCTCTGAAATTACCTGCAATCACGCCACTCCTGAACTAGAGAGAGAATTGACTTTAACCTGTAAGATAATTGACTTTTATCCGGAGGATATTCAAGTTGAATGGTTCAGAAATGAAGTGAGATGTGATGATGTAAAATATGGAAGAATTATGGAAACTTCGCTGTGTGAAAATGGTCTGTACAGCAAAGTCTCCACAGTAACCTTGACTGCAAGTGCTGATGATCATCAAGCTGAGTATAGGATTGAAGTTTATCATTCAAAATCTTCAACCAAACCTTTTAAGCAATTTTACCAGCTATTTCTTAAAGGTGAGTTAAAATTTTCTGTTTGATGAAGATGAAGTTCCAGCTTTTCAAAGATCTTAATGAGGAGGATATCCGAATTGATTGTAGGACATTGTGTTTGTTCTGTGGGAGGTTAATAGAAATGTGTTGTGAAATTCTAAAACATCATCATAATTGTGCAATTATATCTTTACTTCCATTTTCTTTGTTCTGATTAAGTGTCTCGATTTACCACAGGTGTTCATTGCTTAATTAACATGACTGAAAAATATACATACGAATCAAGAGCAGTAGTAGGCCACTCGGCCTCTCAGGCCTGCTCTAATTATACTATATTTGCCAATGTTAGTACCATTTTCTGCTTCATCTTGGCTTATGGAGGAAGTGTGTACAACAATGAAAGGTCTGTTTACTGCATATTTGTATGATTAGCAGGGGTGAATGGACTCCTTTCTTTATCCCACTCCTGAGTTAGTTGTGACAGAGTTTGAATTTTAAAGCCGGCTGATGTGGCCGATTTAATGTATATTAGCTCAGTGCACGAAACAAGCCAGCCAGGTTACTTAAGTTAACAAAAGCTTTTAGTTGCTAAAACTTAATCGGGCAAGGGTGCAAAAGATATTACCAAAAGGTTTAAAATGTGCAAATGTGTTTAACAGACTACTAAAGCAAAAACAACACACCAAATTGAAATAAAACTCTGGAGTGTCAGATCTTTAAAAATTAGCCCAAGTTGCAAATCAGAAATAAATATTCAAAATGGTCCCAGTGGACTTTTTTTTTATAGCTGAAAATGTCCCTTTCCACATTTGAGCAGTCACTGCAGTCATGGCTGCTTGATTTGCAATTCTCCTTTTGAGAACTCTTGGTTTGTCGCAGTGAAGTCTTCTAGTGGGTTTTTCACATTACAAACAGCTCAGCTTTGATGAGAGAGGTTTCGGAAGAGAGACGGGGTAACTATCTTACTATCCTACACCCAGCATATTTTTTCACACGTGCTGGAACATGTGACCCTTCTCTGAGAGCCCCATAGATTCTGGGTCTCTACAAAAGCAGCTGCTATCCTTCACTAATGCAGCCTACTAGCTCCTATAGCCAGTACCCTTTGCTCAGAAAAGGTCCAGCTAATCACATAGTTTAATATCGTATATAACACATCTTCATAACAATGTGAAGGAAAATCTAACCGCATCCTCTTGATATTCCATGACATTATCATTGAATCCCTGCCATCAATATCCTGGAGTCACCAATGGCCAGAAACTCTGCTGGATCTGCCACGTATATTTCTCAGCCACTAGAGCAGGTCAGAGGCTCAATAGTCTGTGGTGAGTGGCTCACCTGACTCCAAGCCGTTCCACATCGACAAGGCACAAATCTGTGATTGCATGCTATCCATGTAGCTCTTTTGGTGCACTGCAGCAACACTGAAGAATCTCACTGTTAACTAAAATTAGACAGGCTACTTGGTTGACGCCTTGTCTAGTATAAATGCTCACTTATTCCACCTCTGGTGTACTGTGGCTGCAATGTGTACTATGTACAGGGAACACTGCGACAAGTTGCCAAAGCTTCTTCAGCTGAACCTCCCAAACCCATGATCTTTGCCACCTGCAAGGTCTAGCAAAGCTGGCGTATTGAACACCATTGAACACCACTCTGGTTTCTCTCCAAGTAAGTTCTCAACATGACTTGTACATATAATGCCATTCCTTCAGTACACCTGGGTGAAATTTTCTACCTAATACCTCTCTGGGAACCGGCATGCTGCCGTCTATCGCCATCTTGAGGGTGAATATAGGTGAGTAACAAATGACAACCTTGTCAGCAAAATTTGTCCAAAAAAATAATTTGGAATACTTCTTGGCAGCTGGAATATGGCTTAGTTTGGCCTTTAGTGTTAATTAAATATATTATTTTCTCTATAGGCTCGCCAAAATTTTCAGAGTTCAGATTGGAGCCAGAGAGCCCTTTGTATGGCCAACCTTTATCTGTATCGACTTCAGTGTGTGAAATTCCCCATGACAATATTACAGTTGAATGGTATAAAGCATCAGAGCGCATTAAAGGAGTCACAAATTCAAAGCCTGTGCTTAACAGTGAAAACACTTACAAAATAAACAGTTGCCTGAAGTTTACAGTGACTGCAGAAGACTTTGAAAGAGATTTACACTTTCAGTACAAAGACAATTCTAACACTGATGTACCGGTATTCAAAAGACGTATTCAACTGCCTCTTACAGGTGAGTGCATCTCATGCACTGAACTTTTATATAGGTTTTGAAAAGCAGGTTTTGTTGGTATTCGTGTTAAAATAAAGACAGCATTAAAGATGATCGCTCTATTTTGCTAAATGACGAAGGAACCGTTTTCATTGTTCACCTCGCGTATAGTTGCTCACAAACCTTTAGTAGGTTTGTCAGCAGAGATTTCCTTTCTTCCAGCATCATCTGAAATGGGCTCAGCAGGGAATCTGTGGCATCTGAGCAGGTCAAGTAGTATCGAGACAAGATTGAAGAATCATCACTGATGCACGCAGATAGCAAAGTTAGAAGTAAAAACATTATTTTGCTATCCGTCTGCTTTTAAAGACATGGGATCAGTGGAAATACATAAATTGTGCAAAACAGAAAAACTAATACAAAAATATTTTTAAATGTTCATGTTTCTGAAGGAATGAGACCCCACATTTGTCAAAGTTAATTTTCAGGCTGTTAAAAATGTGGTTACCCTTGACCAAGCAAGCCAACTTTTGATTCATTTTAAAGTGAGAATAGTGGGCATTTAGCTCCAGCTTGCACCATGATGGTGATTTCTGTGCAGATTCCATTGGCAAGGACTACCAGTGCAGCCAAAGGAGGGGCAGGATATCACTGATAACAACAGAATTTGTTTGTCTAGGTGAATTTTAATCATGTTATATCTATCTTTGGAACTTTAAATAAATATTCAACTTGAATAGTTACTGAGAAAGCTTTTCAACCCTTCAAAAAACATAAAAATTAATTTATTTTTAGGAGTCTGATTGCAGTTGATATTTTTGAGAATCAAATTTTGTTTCTGCATTTTTCATAGCTGTGACTCCTAAAGTATCAGAAATCAAGTGTTCTCATGATCATCCCAAAAAGGGTGAAAACGCAACTCTGACTTGCAGGATTGAACATTTTTGCCCAGCGGATATACATATCATTTGGAGCAAGGGATGGACGGAATACAAGGATAAACAAAGCATCGAAACACCCAAAATTGATAGCAAGGGACTTTACTCCACAGTAACGAGGTTGCCTATTGTCGCAATTGAAGGTTCATCAGAGTACATCTGCGAAGTTCAGCACGCAAAAACCAATGATATTATAGAGAAGATGTTCGTTCTGAACGTTTAGGTATGTTCTGTAATTTCAGTGCACCTTAATAATTTGCTTTTAATACCAGCCATTGTTGAACATGATAGATCCCAACTAATAGAGGTGCAGAGCAGAAGTAAACACAGAAAATGCTGGAAAACCCAGTAGGTCTGACAGCATCTGTGGAGAGAGAAACAGAGTTAACTTTTTGCATCTGTAGGAGAGCAGCGCTGACTGTTTACCTTGGAAACTCATTGAGACACTTTTAAGTTTAAAAGCACTAAATAAACATAAGATTTTGTCACTGTGGTCTTCACACAATCTATAGGTCTCCATAATTGACAGACGCAGCAGCTTTCATTTTTGTGTAATGGAGTTTAATATATTAAAAATTGCAGCTTGAGGATATAATTATGGTACAACCCATGCTGTACGGAAAATCTGTTTGAGTCCACCTCCACTAAGATGCTGATATTGGGTCGCTGTATAAAAACAAGTTGTTTTCACAGGAAATTAAGCACTTTTCAGGGAGAATTATCAAAGGGCTGCTGCGTTCACATTCTTCTGAAGCCGATCGCAAATAATGCCGCACTAAACTTCTTTACGAAGCGCACAATCTGATAAGAGAGCCTTAAAAAGAAAAGGTGTTGATCATACCATTTTGGATTGTTACAATCTAAACTCCTGGATTAATTTCATGAACAGTCTCTTGCCATAATTTTATATGTTTTTGAAGTTTGATTATTGCAACATTATTCATGAAAGTTGGATTTGGATTTGTTTATTGTCACGTGTACAGAGGTACAGTGAAAAGTACTTTTCTGCGAGCAGCTCAAACAGATCATTTAGTACATGAAAAGAGCATAAAATAAGAACATACATAATAAGGCAACACAAGGTACACAATGTAAATATATAGACACAGGCATCGGGTGAAGCATACAGGTGTGCAGTATTAATCGGGTCAGTCCATAAGAGGGTCGTTTAGGAGTCTGGTGACAGCGGGGAAGAAGCTGTTTTTGAATCTGTTTGTGCGTGTTCTCAGTGTTCTCAGACTTTTGAATCTCCTGCCCGATGGAAGAAGTTGGAAGAGTGAGTAAGCTGGGTGGGAGGGATCTTTGATTATGCTGCCTGCTTTCCCCAGGCAGCGAGAGGTGTAGATGGAGTCAATGGATGGGAGGCAAGTTTGTGTGATGGGCTGGGCTGTGTTCACGACTCTGTAGTTTCTTGCAGTTGCCATATCAGTCTGTGATGCAGCCCGATAGGATGCTTTCTATGGTGCACCTGTAAAAGTTGGTAAGAGTCAGTGTGCATATGCCGAATTTCCTTAGTTTCCTGAAGAAGTATAGGCGCTGTTGTGCTTTCTTGGTGGTAGCGTCGATGTGGGTGGACCTGGACAGATTGTTTTGTTTTAAAAAAAAAATGTTTATTCAAGGTTTTCAATAAATTTTTACAAAACACTCCAAAAAGGAAAGAAAATATACACAAGAAAAATAAAAAGGGGGGCCTTACACCATCCCCTCCAACAACTTAAACCACTAAACATTAAACTATCTAACAAACTAAGAGGGCAAGGTTTACAATTGGGGGAAGGGTAAATACGATGTTGTCAGACAAGAATTGAAGTGCATAAGTTGGGAACATAGGCTGGCAGGGAAGGACACAAGTGAAATGTGGAACTTGTTCAAGGAACAGGTGCTACGTGTCCTTGATATGTATGTCCCTGTCAGGCAGGGAAGAGATGGTCGAGTGAGGGAACCATGGTTGACAAGAGAGGTTGAATGTCTTGTTAAGAGGAAAAAGGTGACTTATGTAAGGCTGAGGAAACAAGGTTCAGACAGGGCATTGGAGGGATACAAGATAGCCAGGAGGGAACTGAAGAAAGGGATTAGGAGAGCTAAGAGAGGGCATGAACAATCTTTGGCGGGTAGGATCAAGGAAAACCCCAAGGCCTTTTACACATATGTGAGAAATATGAGAATGACTAGAGCGAGGGTAGGTCCGATCAAGGACAGTAGCGGGAGATTGTGTATTGAGTCTGAAGAGATAGGCGAGGTCTTGAATGAGTACTTTTCTTCTGTATTTACAAATGAGAGGGGCGATATTGTTGGAGAGGACAGTGTGAAACAGATTGGTAAGCTCGAGGGAATACTTGTTAGGAAGGAAGATGTGTTGGGCATTTTGAAAAACTTGAGGATAGACAAGTCCCCCGGGCCTGACGGGATATATCCAAGGATTCTATGGGAAGCAAGAGATGAAATTGCAGAGCCGTTGGCAATTATCTTTTCGTCCTCACTGTCAACAGGGGTGGTACCAGGGGATTGGAGAGTGGCGAATGTCGTGCCCCTGTTCAAAAAAGGAACTAGGGATAACCCTGGGAATTACAGGCCAGTTAGTCTTACTTCGGTGGTAGGCAAAGTAATGGAAAGGGTACTGAAGGATAGGATTTCTGAGCATCTGGAAAGACACTGCTTGATTAGGGATAGTCAGCACGGATTTGTGAGGGGTAGGTCTTGCCTTACAAATCTTATTGAATTCTTTGAGGAGGTGACCAAGCATGTGGATGAAGGTAAAGCAGTGGATGTAGTGTACATGGATTTTAGTAAGGCATTTGATAAAGTTCCCCATGGTAGGCTTCTGCACAAAGTAAGGAGGCATGGGATAGTGGGAAATTTGGCCAGTTGGATAACGAACTGGCTAACCGATAGAAGTCAGAGAGTGGTGGTGGATGGCAAATATTCAGCCTGGATCCCAGTTACCAGTGGTGTACCGCAGGGATCAGTTCTGGGTCCTCTGCTGTTTGTGATTTTCATTAATGACTTGGATGAGGGAGTTGAAGGGTGGGTCAGTAAATTTGCAGATGATACGAAGATTGGTGGAGTTGTGGATAGTAAGGAGGGCTGTTGTCGGCTGCAAAGAGACATAGATAGGATGCAGAGCTGGGCTGAGAAGTGGCAGATGGAGTTTAACCCTGAAAAGTGTGAGGTTGTCCATTTTGGAAGGACAAATATGAATGCGGAATACAGGGTTAACGGTAGAGTTCTTGGCATTGTGGAGGAGCAGAGAGACCTTGGGGTCTATGTTCATACATCTTTGAAAGTTGCCACTCAAGTGGATAGAGCTGTGAAGAAGGCCTATGGTGTGCTCGCGTTCATTAACAGAGGGATTGAATTTAAGAGCCGTGAGGTGATGATGCAGCTGTACAAAACTTTGGTAAGGCCACATTTGGAGTACTGTGTACAGTTCTGGTCGCCTCATTTTAGGAAGGATGTGGAAGCTCTGGAAAAGGTGCAAAGAAGATTTACCAGGATGTTGCCTGGAATGGAGAGTAGGTCTTACGAGGAAAGGTTGAGGGTGCTAGGCCTTTTCTCATTAGAGCGGAGAAGGATGAGGGGCGACTTGATAGAGGTTTATAAGATGATCAGGGGAATAGATAGAGTAGACAGTCAGAGACTTTTTCCCCAGGTGGAACACACCATTACAAGGGGACATAAATTTAAGGTGAAAGGTGGAAGATATAGGAGGGATATCAGAGGTAGGTTCTTTACCCAGAGAGTAGTGGGGGCATGGAATGCACTGCCTGTGGAAGTAGTTGAGTCGGAAACATTAGTGACCTTCAAGCAGCTGTTGGATCGGTACATGGATTACGGGAAAATGATATAGTGTAGATTTATTTGTTCTTAAGGGCAGCACGGTAGCATTGTGGATAGCACAATTGCTTCACAGATCCATGGTCCCAGGTTCGATTCCGGCTTGGGTCATTGTCTGTGCGGAGTCTGCACGTCCTCCCCGTGTCTGCGTGGGTTTCCTCCGGGTGCTCCGGTTTCCTCCCACAGTCCAAAGATGTGCGGGTTAGGTGAATTGGCCAATGATAAATTGCCCTTAATGTCCAAATTGCCCTTGGTGTTGGGTGGAGGTGTTGAGTTTGGGTAGGGTGCTCTTTCCAAGAGCTGGTGCAGACTCAGGGGGCCGAATGGCCTCCTTCTGCACTGTAGATTCAATGATAATCTATGATTAATCTAGGACAAAGGTTCGGCACAACATCGTGGGCCGAAGGGCCTGTTCTGTGCTGTATTTTCTATGTTCTATGTTCTAAGAGCAAAAATGGGGCAAACGCCCCTTACAATAATAGAACCAAGCCACCCCCCTCCCCCTTCTCCCCCCTAGGTAGCTGCTGCTCTCGACCTCCACCTACCATTCCGCGAGAAAGTCTACGAACGGTTGCCACCGCCTAGAGAACCCTTGCACAGACCCACGCAAGGCAAACTTTATCCTCTCCAACTTGATGAACCCTGCCATGTCATTAATCCAAGCCTCCACGCTTGGGGGTTTCACATCTCTCTACATTAATAGGATCCTCCTCCGGGCTACCAAGGACGCAAAGGCCAGAACTCCGGCCTCTTTCGGCTCCTGTACTCCTGGCTCATCTGATACCCGAATATTGCTGCCCCCAGCTCGGTTTTACCCGAGTGTCCAAGACTTTGGACATAACCTTTGCGAAGCCCCTCCAGAACCCCTCTAGCGCTGGGCACGCCCAGAACATATGGGCATGATTTTCTGGGCTCCCCGAGCACCTCACGCATCTGACCTCCACGCCAAAAAACTTGCACATCCTCGCCTCCGTCATATGTGCCCCGTGAACCACTTTGAACTGGATCAGGCTAAGCCTGGCGCAAGACGAGGAGGAATTAACCTTGCCCAGGGCCTCCGCCCACAAGCCCTCATCCAGCTCCTCCTCCCACTTGCCCTTCAGCTCCTCCACCGAGGCTCCCTCCGCCTCCTGCAACTCCTGATAGATCGCCGAGACCTTGCCCTCTCCCACCCACTCACCCGAGGTCACCCTGTCCTGAATCCTCCATGCGGGAAGCAGCGGATATTCCCTTACCTGTCTTCTCACAAACTCCCTCACCTGCATGTACCTAAAAACGTTTCCGGGGGGTAACCCAAAGTTCTCCAGCGCCCACAGGCTAGCAAAAGCCCCGTCGATAAATAGGTCCCCCGTCCTTTTAATTCCCGCCCGATGCCAGCTTAGAAATCCGCCATCTATCCTGCCCGGTGCAAACCTATGATTATTCCGTTTTGGGGACCAAATTGAGGCCCCCGACTCACCCCTGTGCCGTCTCCACTGCGCCCAGATCCTCAGTGTCGCCGCCACCACCGGGCTCGAGGTGTACTGTGTCGGCGGTAGCGGCAAAGGTGCCATCACCCGCGCTCCCAAGCTAGTGCCCACGCATGACACCGCCTCTAATCTTTTCCACGCCACCCCTTCTCCCTCCATTACTAATTTCCGGATCATTGCCACATTGGCTGCCCAGTAATAACTACACCGGTTCGGTAGCGCCAGCCCACCCCTGTCCCGACTATGCTCTAAAACAGCCTCTTGACCCTCGGGGTCTTACTTGCCCATACAAACCCCATAATGCTCCTGCTTACTCACTTAAAAAAGGCCTTGGGGATGAGGATGGGTAGGCACTGGAACACAAACAGGAACCTAGGGAGGACTGTCATCTTAATGAACTGCACCCTGCCCGCCAGGGAGAGTGGAAACACGTCCCATCTCCTAAAGTCTTCCTCCATCTGGTCTACCAACCGCGCCAAATTAAGCTTATGCAGGGCCCCGCAACTCCTGGCCACCTGGCTACCCAAATATCAGAAACTCCTCTCCACCCTCTTAAGCGGCAGCTCCTCCAGCCCCCTTTCCTGGCCCCTCTCATGCACCACAAAGAGCTCACTCTTCCCCACGTTAAGCTTGTAGCCTGAGAAGTCCCCAAACTCCCTAAGGATCCGCATAACCTCTACCATCCCCTCCACTGGATCTGCGATGTACAAAAACAGGTCATCAGCATATAACGAGACCCGATGTTCCTCCCCTCCCCAGGCCAACCCCCTCCAGTTTCTAGATTCCCTCAAAGCCATGGGCAGCGGCTCAATTGCCAAAGCAAACAACAGGGGGCACCCCTGTCTCATCCCACGGTACAACCTAAAATATTCTGATCTCCGCCGGTTCGTAAATACGCTCGCCACCGGGGCTTAGTATAACAATTTGACCCACCCTATGAACCCCTCCCCGAACCCAAACTTGCTAAGCACTTCCCATAGGTACTCCCACTCCACCCGATCAAAGGCCTTCTCCGCGTCCACTGCCGCCACCACTTCTGCCTCCCCACCCTCCGAGGGCATCATGATCACATTCAGGAGCCTCCGCACATTTGCATTTAACTGCCTGCTCTTCACGAACCCCATCTGGTCCTCGTGTATCACCCCGGGGACACAATCTTCAATCCTTGTGGCTAGGACCTTTGCCAGCAACTTGGCATCTACATTAAGGAGCGAGATCGGCCTATATGAGCCACACGGCAGCGGGTCCTTGTCCCGCTTAAGGATCAGCGAGATCAGCGCCCGGGACATTGTCGGGCGAAGAATCCCTTCCTCCCTCGCCTCGTTGAAGGTTCTCACCAGCAGCGGGCCCAGCAGATCCACAAACTTCCTGTAAAATTCGACCGGGAACCCATCAGGCCCTGGGGCCTTGCCCACCTGCATGCTCCCCAACCCCGTAACCAGCTCCTCTATCCCAATCGGGGTCCCTCCTCCACTCTCGGGAACCTCAATTGGTCCAGGAACCACTGCTTCTTCTCTCCCCCCCCCCCCCCCCCCCCCCCCCCCCCCGCCCTTCCGGGGGTTCTGATTTATACAGGTTCCCATAGAAATCCCTGAATACCTCATTTATTTTAGCCGACCTCTGCACCGTGTTCCCCCCTCTGTCCTTGATTCCTCCAATTTCCCTCGCCACCTCCCTCTTGCATAGCTGATGCGCCAGCATCTGGCTCGCCTTCTCCCCATATTCATATACTGCCCCCTGCACCTTCCTCCACTGGGTCTCAGCTTTCCCCGTGGTCAACTAATCAAATTCCGTTTGGAGGCTCCGTCGCTCCTTCAGCAGCCCCTCTTCAGGGGAATCCGCATACCTCCTATCCACCCTCACTATCTCCCCCACCAACCTCGTCCTCTCTCTCTTCTCCCTGTGAGCCCTAATTGAGATTACCTCTCCCCTAACCACCGCTTTCAGAGCCTCCCAAACCACACCAACCGGTGCTTCCCCATCATCATTGGCCTCTATGTATCTCTGAATGCACCCCCGGACCCGCCCACAAACCTCATCTGCCAACAGTCCCACGTCCAAACGCCACAGCGGGCGCTGGTCCCTTTCCTCCCCTAACTCCAACTCCACCCAGTGCGGGGCGTGGTCCGAAATCGCTATGGCCGAATATTCCGTTTTCTCCACTCTTGGAATCAGTGCCCTGCTCACCACAAAGAAGTCTATCCGTGGATAGGCCTTGTGCACATGGGAGAAAAAAGAGAACTCGCTGGCCGCCAGTCTAGCAAACCTCCACGGATCCACTCCCCCCATCTGATCCATAAACCCCCTGAGAACCTTGGCGGCAGCTAGCCTCTTGCCCAACCTCGACCTGGATCGGTCCAGTACCGTATTAAAGTCTCTTCCCCCCCCCCCCCCCCATTATCAGGCTCTCCGCTTCCAGATCCGTGATCCAACTCAGCATGCACTTCATGAACCCTGCATCGTCCCAATTTCAGGCATACACATTCACCAGCATCATCCGTGTCCCCTGCAGCCTACCACTCACCATCACATATCGACCCCCATTATCAGCCACAATGTTCAGCGCCTCGAACGACACCCGCTTACTCACCAGGATTGCAACCCCTCTATTCTTCGCATCCAGCTCAAATGAAAGACCTGCCCCACCCACCCCTTTCTCAGCCTGATCTGATCCACCACTTTCAAGTGCGTCTCCTGCAACATAGCAACGTCTGCCTTCAGTCCCTTTAAGTTCAGGCCCCTGTCTAGCCCTCTTGCTCCCCCCATTGCACCCCCGTAAGTCAGCTGACTCCTGCTGACCCCAGCCGCTCCCGCCTCTGCCAATGATCCCCCGTTTAGATTCCCCGTCAAAGTCCCCCCTCAAGTCGATACGGTCACCCCTCCGGCACCGCCCCTCCCATCGGGCCACGCCCCCCCCCCCCCCCCTTTAGCGCAGGAAAAAAGCCCGCGATTTTCTACCTGGGCTGGCCCCGCCCCCTGTGGCGCAACTCCTTTCTCCTGCAGCTTCCCCCCAATTCCCAACGACTCAGGGCCTCCTGCCCCCCCCCCCCCCCCTTCGAACGCGAGGAGCGGCCCCTCCAAAACAATACCCCTGCCCATTAAAACACACACATCACATCCAATCCCCCCTTCCCACTCCCCAGCTTTCCCAAAACCCACAGCAAACCATTAGTTCGAGTCCAATTTTTTGTTCTGATTAAAGGTCTACGCCTCCTTTGGCGTATCGAAATACTGGTGGCGGTCCTGAAAAGTGACCCACAATCGCGCTGGCTGCAACAGCCCGAACTTCACCCCCTTTCGGTGGAGAACCGACTTGGCTCGGTTGATTCCTGCCCTCTTCTTGGCCAGCTCTGCACTCCAGTCTTGGTAGATGCGGATCTCCGTATTCTCCCACCTGCTGCTCCGTTCTTTCTTCGCCCATCTCAGGACGCACTCTCTGTCCGTGAAGAGGTAAAACCTCACCACTACGGCCCTTGGCGGCTCTTTTGCCTTAAGCCTCCTTGCCAGGACTCTGTGAGCCCCATCCAGCTACAGGGGCTTCGGGAAGGCTCCCGTGCCCATTAGCGTATTCAGCATCGTGGCTACATATGCCCCGATGTCGGACCCCTCCACACCTTCAGGGAGACCCAGAATCCGGAGATTCTTTCTCCTCAACCTGTTCTCCAGGTCCGCAAACTTTTCCTGCCACGTTTTATGCAGCGCCTCGTACGCCTCCACTTTCACCGCCAGGCCCAGGATCTCGTCCTCATTTTCAGAGGCTTTCTGCTGCACCTCTCTAATCGCCGTCCCTTGAGCCTTATGGGTCTCCACCAGCCTCTCAATCAACGCTTTCATTGGGGCCAGCATCTCTGCTTTCAGCTCCGCAAAGCAGCTTTTCAGGAACTCCTGCTGCTCCCGCGACCATTGCGCCCACGCTGCCTGTTCTCCGCCCGCCGCCATCTTACTTTTTTGCACCCGTTCTCCTCTCTCCTCCAAGATCACTTTTTTGACTGCTCCACTCCTGGTCCACTCCATGCAGTGCTGGGGGAACCTTACTGCTGCCTTCTCACACCGAGAATCATCGTCCAAGTGCCGCTGGGGCCCCTCAAAAGAGCCCAAAAGTCCGTTCACGGCGGGAGCTGCCGAACGTGCGACCTACCCCGGCATAGCCGCAACTGGAAGTCACCTGGACAAATTGTTGATGATGTGCACACCTAGGAATTTGAAGCTGTCAACCACCTCCATCTTGGCCCCGTTGATGCTGACAGGTGTGTGTACAGTACTTTACCTCCTGACGTCAGTGACCAGGTCTTTAGTTTTGCTGGCATTGAGGGATAGATTATTGTCGTTGCACCACTCCACTTGGTTCTCTATCTCCTTCCTGTATTCTGACTCGTTGTTGTTCGTTACTTGTGTTACTTGAAAAGTTACTTGTGTTTTATATATGTAAAATAACTAACCCCATCTCAATTTTACTTTTCCAGATTTTCTATCCGACACAAACATCAGCCTGAAAGATATTCCCTATGGTGAAATGGACTGCTTGCACTTACATTAAGGTGCACATATTAAGAATGACCTCTTTTCTTGAAATATCTTGACATGGGTGCTGATTGACACCCCTGAAACCCCAAGTCAACAGCGATTCTATAAATGTCACGATGAAATAAATTAAACAAATCTAATAATTTGTGTTTCGCACCAAAAGAACCACCACCATAGAAGCTGCCACATTTCCAGGGAATCAGCCTTGCCTACATGTGGCTGCATTCCCACATTAGGTGACTTATTTCTAGGTTTCAGAAGATCTTTGGTCTCTAATCACCCTCGTATTCCCTTGGTTCATTTTGTACCTTCTGAAGTGCCTGGCAAGTTGATGAAAATAGGAATTGATATTAAATGTGGCCTTCTGAGCATCATCCCGGATTATTTAAGGAGATGTGGGTTGGTGGATTATTTCCTCTTTCGTATGCAGGTAAATTCAGAAATGTCCGTGAATGTATTTAATCCTGGACCATTTTCTGTTATGGAATTAATGTTTGCAATGCTAATGATGGGTTTGGTGCCTTTTATTACCTTATCTGCATTGTTCCTGCACCAAATGCCACATGCATTCTTCAATCGCCTCCTTTTATCGAGGAAAGGATGAATAGGGTGTGTCTCTTTTCTCTTTCTGGAAAGAGAAGCCTGAGGGCTGACGCAATAAAGACATGAAAATGAAAAAATTAAATGAAAATCGCTTATTGTCACTAGTAGGCTTCACTGAAGTTACTGTGAAAAGCCCCTAGTCGCCACATTCCAGCGCCTGTTCGGGGAGGCTGGTACGTGAATTCAACCGTGCTGCTGGCCTGCCTTGGTCTGCTTTAAAAGCCAGCGATTTAGCCCAGTGAGCTAAACCAGCCCCTCAAATTATGAAAATTTAAAATTATGAAAGTTTTAGTAATAGAGGAGCTGAATTTTCATTTGGTTGAGTCGTCGAGACTGGAAGTGGACTAAGCCACAATTTCACATCCCTGACAGGCATGCTGGCATTTGACCAAGTCCCAACTTCCGCCAATTTTGGAAGAGGCAGTAACTCCTGTATTTCGTCCACATGCCAACAATTGGTGGGTAACCAATTCAACTTTTTGAGGATTTAATTAAGGGCACTTTTTCCCCACCCTGACCGGATTTTCAATCTATGCATTGGGTACCCATCACGCCAGGACCCTCTGTGACTCCGTGGCAGCCTCTCAGCAACAGGGTGGGTAAACATCAGAGCTGGAGGCTCCGGTCTATTTGGAAATCGGCCATATTGTAGAACGTTGCAACACAAATGGGCCATTCTAGCTGACCAGGGGATGTGATAACTTCCCTGAATTATGACTATGATGTGAAGGAGCCAAACTGTTCTATTCCAAATTATGGTCAAGAGGATCTGCACTGAATTGACCAGAAAACCACTTTGAGCACTAAGGGGTTGCTGAAAACCTGCATGATGTTTCTGTTTTAGAATAATGTCCTAGAATCACTTTTTTTAAGCAGCCAAATAAGTTTATTTTCTCAAATGAAATTCAATAATTTTATCATGCCTAATGGTAAATAACAATGGCTGAATATATCATGAAAATAATTCTTTAGTGGGAGGTATGTTTTTAGACAGTGGAAGAATGGCATTTTGTAATTTTACATACAATTTTACTTTGTGAGGAAGCTTCTTTATCTTAGCTATTTTGCAATTATGCCATTTTCTATTTCTCTACCTGCCATTTTGTTCAGATTGAATGTGATTGTCATTGTTCCAAATTTTCTTAACTTTACAACTTTAAGTAACAATGATTCCGATGTCTGTCATGTCTCAAGCCGAAGTGTTCGCAAATGTGTAAATAATGTAAGTAAATGAGGAATTTTTTAAAAATGTATTAAATATTGTGTATAAATTAAATTAATGACATGTCCAAATTAATATACACTTTTATTGTGTATTCGCCCTGTATGACTTTTATAAAGTATGATTATGGTTACACATTTATATTGGGAACTCATCTTGTATAACCTAAGTATAATTTGTATTCTAATCTTTCTATACCAATATTATCAAACATTCACAGTCGTGAGCAGTTACCATATTATCCTTTGTCTTAAAAGTAAAAAGATCCAGTGCAGCACGGTAGCACAGTGGGTAGCACTGTTGCTTCACAGCTCCAGGGTCCCAGGTTCGATTCCCGGCTTGGGTCGCTGTCTGTGAGGAGTCTGCACATCCTCCCCGTGTCCCCGTGGGTTTCCTCTGGGAGCTCTGGTTTCCTCCCACAAGTCCCGAAAGACGTGCTGTTAGGTAATTTGGACATTCTGAATTCTCCCTCTGTGTACCCGAACAGGTATCGGAATGTGGCGACGAGGGGCTTTCCACAGTAACTACATTAGCTGCCGTGCTGCCCAAGTACGCCATTAGGGAGTGGGAGGAGGGCTTCTATTCAAGGTGGAGGTTGTTTATCTCCTTCAAGAGTTGGTAGTGGGGGTGGGGTGGGGGGGTAGATGTGAGGTGGAGGGGCGGGGTTTCCAAAAAAATATAAGGGGGCAAATGGGATGGACGGTTGGTTGTTTATTATGAAAACTGTAATGCAAGAACTGAACTCATTATTTTCTGTAAGTCCTGCTATTGAATAAAAGCACAAATGGATTGATTCTGTGTAAATTCAACTGTGAAAATTTGAGAAAAGTTTTGTTCTTGATATGTGTCTGTGAGAGTTTAGCACTTCCCCCCCAATCCTATTACTTTTTAAAACAAGGGCAGTTTAGCGTGGCCAATCCACCTACCCTGCACATCTTTGGGTATTGGGGGTGAGACCCACGCGGGCACGGATAGAATGTGCAAACTCCACATGGACAGTGACCCAGGGCTGGGATCGAATCCAGGTCTTCGGTGCTGTGAGGTAGCAGTGCTAACCACTGTGCCACCATGCCCGACTCGAACACTCTATAATCCTAACCCAAATGCACTAACACTAATGCTCTAGCCAGAATCATATCCTTGACATTAACCCTTGCCAACTTCCGGTGGCGGCCTTGGAGTGAGTGGTCGCTTATTGGGTAGCTCCTGCTCGTGGTGGACCTTTAGGACCTTTTCCCCGACTTATGGGGATTTGATCGGCAAAATAGGAGATTGGTGAAGTAGAGGAGAAGGATTCCCCACTAGGGTATGGATTTGTGGACCAGAAGTGGTATGAAAAGGAGAGATCGTTGGTCAAAGACGAGAATGGAGCCTGCAGAATAGAAAAATATGACGGAGGCTCAGGGACTGGGATTGTCGGCCCCGTGGTCAACGGAGCAGCTGGTGGACTTCCTCCAGGAGAGCTTTGCCAAGCAAAGACAAGAGTTCTTAAGACGGGGATTGACTAGGTGGAGCAAAGATTGGAAGCCCAGGATCAGGCGACCCAGAAGGTGGAAGAGGCGGTTTCTAAGCTAGCCACACGATGGCGCCTGTCTAACCCTAAACCCAAATATCCTTCTAGCTGGGTGGTGAAGGCACATGAAATTAGATACAAAAACAATAAAAGGGGCTGTTTAGCACAGGGCTAAATCGCTGGCTTTGAAAGCAGGCCAGCAGTACGGTTCGATTCCCGTAACAGCCTCCCCGAACAGGCGCCGGAATGTGGTGACTAGGGGATTTTCACAGTAACTTCATTTGAAGCCTACTTGTGACAATAAGCGATTTTCATTCATTCATTTTTTCAAAGTGAAAACCTATTAAAATAATTAAGTATTTGGGCCTAAATACATGAGCATTTTAATGACAGTATAGTTCTGAGATGGAGAAAAGGTGTAATAGGTTAGACTCCCTTTCAACAGAAGATGAAATGCATACTTTGACTTGTCTAAGAATTTAGTAACATCTGGAGATGGATAATGGCAAACTATCCTGGATAAAACGTAATAGAACACATGAGCCAACCAAAACTGGCAGATTCCAAACAACAAACAAAGTACAGCACAGGAACAGGCCCTTGGGCCCTCCAAGCCTGCGCCGACCATGGTGCCCGTCTCAACTAAAATCTTTTACACTTCCGTGGTCTCTATCCCTCTATTCCCATCCTGTTCATGTATTTGTCAAGACGCCCCTTAAATGTCACTATCGTCCCTGCTTCCACTACCTCCTCCAGCAGGGAGCTCCAGACACCCACTACACTCTGTAAACAAAACGTGCCTCGTATATCTCCTCTAAACCTTGCCCCTCGCACCTTAAACCTTTGCCCCCTATAATCGACCCGTCTATCCTGGGAAAAAGCCTCTGACTATCCACTCTGTCTATGCCCCTCATAATTTTGTAGACCTCTATCAGGTCGCCCCTCAATCTCTGTCGTTCCAGTGAGAACAAACCGAGTTTATTCAACCTCTCCTCAAAGCTAATGTCAAAGATAATATTTTCCCGCTTCTGTAGTAGAAAGATCCAACACACTCGTTAAAACAGAATAACAAGCTTTATTTTTGTAAACAACTGCATGCAGTAATGGCTGAAACTTGAAGTCAGAGAGCAGTCAACAAAACTGCTCCGTCTTTCGCAATTTCCACGTTTTCGTGGAGAATTAGCTCAATATTTATACATTTTCTTTATCAAGATTATGTGACAACAGTATGGTCAGGAGTTTGATCGGAAATACAAACGGAAGCAAAGACCAGACCATGTTTGGTCATATCACTCATACCATTATTTAGTCCTCGGAGGGAACATTGAAAGTGTCAGAATAGACTTGTTTGTTCCTGAACTTATCTTTGTTTTAAATTCCTACGGCCCTGGGTTATGACGAGTTAGTTTTATCAGGAGTTGCCGAGGTCTGGTGTTTTGGAATGGCTCGACCTTCGCTGATCTTTTCAGATTTCAAGTTATGCAGAGTTGGCCTACGGCCATACTAGTCTGAAAATGGTTGGGGCAACATTCTTTACCTGGAATGAGTAGTTTCAGTCTTTCTGGTATTGTATCAAACCTTTTGACCAGTCTTCCCATTGACCAGTTTTTCCATCATGCCATTACTTAATTCGTACCATATCACATTCCCTCCTTTTGTCATATCATGACAATTAGTTAAATAGGTATATCCATGACTCGTTTCAAAATGCATTTACACCAGCGACCAAGCAATCCTATCCCTAGTAGAATTAGGAGTAGTAGAATGAAGGCCTTAAAGATCCAATCAAATAATCCGTGACCCAACCATCCTAGCCAACCCGGCGGGTTATAGTCATGAAATTCACTGCCAATCTCTTGAATTTGAGCAGCCTGTCTCTTAATATGGTCGGCCAGGTTAGTGATATTTTCAGAGCCATCTGGAATAGAAGTACAGCACTCCTGACCTATGATAGCGCACGTTCCTCCCTGTGAGGCTAACAGATAATCCAAAGCCAGTCAATTTTGTAATGCCACGGTCCGGACAGCTACTAGCTCAGCTGAGATCTCAGCCAGTACCTGTCCAGTTTCCCTGGCTTCTGCTGCCGTTACGTTCGCCAGTTGTTCCAATGCTGTGGCCATGTGGGTCAGTTCGTCGGATGCATTGCCCATACAAGGGAAAGGCCATCATAAAGAACTGTTCCGTTTTAGAAATAGTCCTTTTTGCTCGTAAGGGGGAGTGCTTAAAGGTTGGTAGGTGACGCATTTGAGGTACAACATATCCCAAAAAGCAGGATCTTGTCCAATCAATGGGGAGCCATGGATATGCTTTAGTGCCGCATGTGAAATAGGTTCGATTATAGGCTGTAAAATCATCAGCTGATGTCATCCAGGGGATTGGGGATGTCTGTCCCCATGAAATGTTAGAGGTTATATTCCATACCTTGGACCAATCACAGTTAAACATGCCCTTTTTGGATATGCCTAGTACCGGTCCTTGCCTGTCAACTGTAAGGTTGCACCTACTTTGCCCCATTAACTTTCCTTTCCCTGATTTATTAAAACACATGGAACCTTGAACATTATATGAGAGAACAGTGAGGGAGGGTGGAGTCAAGGCATGATTATAAATAGGTAGATACGAAGCTGAAAATTTATTCATGTCATAGCCAGCAGATCTCCATATTTCCATATCCCCCCTATTTCCCCTGCTCCCTGTTTGATTTTGTCGTAAAATCCATTCAACCGTCTCTGCGATATGAAAGGGGAGGGATTGGAGAGGTATTCCTTCCCTCGAATGGATGGGGATGTGGGTACAAACCCAACACTTGCTTACATTCAATTTTTCGGCATAAAGATATGACATATATAAATAGGTATTGGAAGGCTGGTCTCGTTTAGGTCGTTTTTTTTACTACCGAGTGGCCATTAAGGCTAAATAGTCCAGAGAGTCCAAAAATTATAATGAAGATCTTCATCCTGTGTTCTCGTCTATCTTCTTGCAATAGGATAGATGTATCCAACTTGAATGTCCTTCAAGTTTGACGGAAGTCGGTGTAGTCAGCAGTACGAGGAAGGGTCCGCTCCAGCGTTGTCCTAGTTTCTTTCTGTCCCAGTTTTTCACCAACACGTGGTCTCCGGTTTGATCACTGGATATCGAGGGACGGCTGTCCCTGCCGTTGCTGGGAGATGTGCCTGTTTTACCTGTGAATGGAGAAACTTCAGAGAAAGTGTTAATTGCTTCAAATAGTTCTGCATTTGTTCCCCCATCACATGGAGGTCTACTCCCTCTAGGGGTTTTTCATGGGCATCCCAGGGAGTCCTCATTGGCCGACCACAGACTATCTCTGCAGCTGACAGTCACCACGGTCTGCGAATGGGGAGTCACTCGCATGTGAAACAGTGCCAAGGGTAATACTTTTAGCCAATTTAACCCAGTTTCTTCAGTTAATTTAGATAATTTTTCTTTTAAAGTCCCGTTGGCTCTTTCCACAATTCCTGCAGCCTGCGGGTGATACGCGCAGTTGCTGTTTAATTACAAGTGCTTCGCACAATTCAGTATTGATCCTAGCTACAAAATGTGGTCCATTGTCTGAGCTCACCATTTTGGGTACTCCAAAACGAGGAATGACTTCCGTTAACAACAACTTCACCACTGTGTGTGCCGAACAATTAGTGATGGGGAAGGCTTCAATCCATTTACTAAACACATCGATTATTACTAAACAATATTTATAGCACTGTGCTTTTGGCAATTCGATAAAATCAAGCTGTATACAGGCAAAAGGGCCATCTGGCAAGGGAGTGATTCCTGGAGGGCATTTAATGCCTTTACCCTTATTATGTTTCATGCAAATAACGCATCGATCCAGCCGTGTTTGCGCTGCTGTATTCAAATCTGGGTGCCACCAAGTTTTCAGGAGTAGCTGTACCATTCCCTCCTTGCCAAGATGGGTACAAGAATGCAAATAATCAATAAGTACCGGCAATAAAGAATTTGGAATACAAACTTGACCAAAGGGAGAAAGCCAGAGGTCTCGTGTCAAGGAGTGTGAACACCCCATTGACTTCCATAGTGTGCGCTCGGCATCAGAGGCGTCCCTCTGTAAATTTTGAACTTCAGTTATGTCTGGCATGCCCTTCGTTCCTAATGCAGGTACCTGGTTCAGAGCCTGATTAGCCCCACTGGGAACAATCAGACAGGCTGATATAGCCGCAGCCGAATCAGCATGGGCATTTCCTAATTGAACAGGAGTGTCCCCCTTTGTGTGCGCAGCACATTTAATAATTGCCAATTGATGGGGAAGCTGAATAGCATCGAGGAGATTTTTAACCCAAAGAGCATTTTGAATGGGAGCTCCTGCAGAGGTGAGAAAGCCTCACTGTTGCCAGAGGCGACCGAAATCGTGGGTCACGCCAAAGGCATACCTAGAATCAGTGTAAACATTAGTACTTTTATCTGTGGCCAAAATACATGCTCGAGTTAGGGCAAATAGCTTTTTGTGCGGAGAAGGGGTCTCGAAAGCTGCTGCTTCCTGCACGTCAGTGTCAGTTACCACGGCATATCCCGACTGTGGGATGCCAGTGAGAGAAATGGAGGAACTGCCATCAACATGAAAAATTAGATCTGAATTATCAATAGGCCGGTCCGTTAAACCCGGGCGAGGCGCGGTAAGGAAGTGATTCCGAAGCAAACAATCATGTGGCGGGTCCGCAAGGTTATTGGGGGCTGTTCGAGGAACACAGCAGGATTTAATGTAGAACAGTAATGAAAAGAGTGGTAGGGGTTTTGCAATCGTGAAACCTCATAGCGGCTCAAGCGGGCTTGAGTCAGATGCTGGGATTTGCTGGGATGTTAGGAGAGCCACAATCGAGTGTGAGGTATGCACTTGTACTGGCTGGTGAAGGGTCAGATCAGATGGACAGCCGTAAGAATTTGGGTGCAGGGAGGTAGACCGCAAGCTGCAGGGTCCAATTTCGTAGATTAGTAGGCGACCGGGCGACGCCGGTCACCGTGTTCTTGTGTTAGAACACCAGTGGCACATTCATCAAGAACATTAACGTACAACTGAAAGGGTCTGTCATACATCGGTCGTCCTAGCGCTGGGGCGGTAGCCAGGGCGTTTTTGAGAGTAACAAAAGATTGTTTTGCTGAATCAGGAAGTTCAAACGAGGAGCATTTTGAGAGGAGTACGGAGTTAAATCTTTAATATGGACAGTAACATTCGGAATCCATTGTCTGCAAAAGTTCACCAATCCTAAAAAGGCTTGCACCTGCTTGGGCGATGTAGGAAATGGGGTCTGCAGTATAGGAGTAATGCGTTCCTGAGTAAGGGAGCGATCCGTAGCACTTATTAGGACACCCAAAAATTTGTCCTGCCGTTGGCCTTTATGAACTTTAGCGGGCGGGATCACATATCCCCATGAATGGAGACGGATGAGCAGGTAAATGGTGTCACGCTGGTAAGCGTTGAAGTCAGGGCTGACAAGGAGTAAGCCATCAACATATTGGATGATAATGGAGCCACCAGGAGTTGATAATGTCGCTAACTGGGAGTGCAATGCTTGTGAGAAAAGGGTTGGAGAATGAATGAAGCCCTGTGGGAGCCTAGTCCAAGTGTATTGGTTGCCCTTAAATGTAAAGGCAAACAAATACTGTGATTCAGGGGCGAGGGGTATCGCAAAAAAGGCATGTTGTAAATCAACAAGGGTGAAAACAGTCGCTTCCGGTAGGACATTACTAAGGATTATCGCCGGGTTTGGGACAATAGGATGTAAGGGTTCCACTATCTGATTAATACGTCGGAGGCCTTGGACCAAACGCCATTCGGATGGTCTTCCTATCTTAGGAACTGGAAGAATCGGGGTGTTACAGGGTGATTGGCATGGTACCACAATTCCCTGTTGAAGGAACGATTGAATCATGACCGAGACTCCTTCTTCAGCCTCGGGGCGCAAAGGGTACTGTGAAATCGAGGGCAAGGGCATGTCAGGTTTAACTTAATAACAACGGGAGGGACATTAGTGAGACCAACTTCGTGTTTGGAGGCCGCCCATAAATCGGCGGGAAGTTCAGAAGTCGTTGATTGGACTGAATGATGGTGGTGCAGTGTGCCAATGAGGACAAATGGGCGTTGAAAATATTCTAAAGTGCCTGCGGGTAGGATTTGAATTCCATTAAAGAAAGGATCAGCTTGTCCTCGCAGTGCAGCTGCCAGAAATCCCAAGGACTTGGCACTGTAGCCTTCGTTCACAGAAAGGGTCACGTGGGGTGACACAAGTCCCAACTGACGCCAGAGACCATGGGGTAAATTGGCAAGAAAGGCAGACCCTTCTTTTCCCTTAGCGAGGCCAACAAAGGAAACGGATTGTAGAGAACCGAGGGCGTCTTGGTAAATGCTCTCCAAATCAGGCGAGCATCCTGTGTGATCGTAGCAAAAAGTGACATGTGGATCGGGAATATCTAAGGGAGGTGAAAAGTGTGAGGGATCAAAATCAACCAACCACCACTGTGGAGTAGTGAAAAGGGGAAAATTTTGAAGCAGGGCCTGCGGGATAGCTGATATAGTAATGCCGTTATCAAGGCAAACAATTTCCACCTGCAAGGGACACAGCAAGTCACGTCCGGCCAGGTTGACACTGAGGACTGTAGCCACCTAAATTGGCCAACTCCCGATTTAAAATGGCGAACGGCAAAGGCTGATGGGAAAGTCAGCCAACAAGACAGAAACCAGCAGCTGCAGGTTTGCTGTGTATTTACCTCTGCAAAGGCCAGACAACATCGATACCAGCGGCTATCAGCATAATAAAGTAGCATCCATCCGCATACTGATGAGCAATCCCCGGGAACAATAAGCAACATTTTGGACACACAAAGCAAAGCCAGACTCCTCGGCACCAGCAGGAGCCAACACAAAGGAGGTGAACGAGCACCTCAAGACCGCCCATCGATCAGGGAACCGCTCCAGTATTGGAGAAAATCGAACCAAGCGATTGGGACAAGTCCAATCATTTGGGACCAGGTTCAGGGTCCGCCCTGAAAGGCGGGAAGCCCCTGGGGACTATAAGAGTTAAGCCTCAAGTTCAAATCGCTCTCTTCAGCAGCTCCTCTTCACCTCTGCGGCCTGCCCATGTCACCCAGCAACACGAACCAACATTGACCGTGATCGGTGCAGTGACCCCCGAACTATTGTAAATCTTAATTCAACGCTCGCTACGAAATAGGCGTTCCTAGCTACCAATCCGTACTAACTTCGAATCCCGCAGACTCAGAACCCGAACGAAAGGCCATTTGTTCCCCTGACCTGGTGGGCCAGTCCAAAGTTAAGTATAGGCCTGTTAGTTGTAGAAGTAGCTTAGACATAGAATTTGTGCATGAGTAGCGATTACTGTGTACAATAAATGTGCTTTGATTTAAATCTTACTAATCGATGTAAGAATGGATTATTGGGTTATTGATCATTACTCGGACTTCAACCTCGTGGCGGTATCATAAAGATACCTGGCGAATCGAGAGCAAAGGTAATAAAACAGAGTAATTGAACCAAGGAGAAAGTTAGCAACATTATTTGGCGACATCTGACGGGACCCGATCTAGAAGTGGAAAACCACTCCGGGAGATCCCAAGAATTTGAATTAGAGATCCAATTGGAAACAGAAAACCACAAGTGTTCAAGCAGTTCTGATCAATACTCATAATTCGGAAGTGTGTGTATGCATGCGTAACTAACAGGGCGATAAGGTAAAACTGAGAGATTTTTGTTGCGTCAAAACTGTCGGAAGTTTGTATTTCGGAAAGTAGCGAAAGTCGTTCCCGTATTTACAGCACCGCCTTAATACCGCTGTCCCAAATTTGAAGAGCAGCATTCGGATTAATACCCCTGTCCCAAATTTGAAGAGCAGCATTCGGAGAGGAAAGATGGCAATGCAGGCAATGCAACGCCTCATGAACCCAGAGGAATTTGCAGTCGCAGCGACCAGCAGCAGTAGAGTGGGACAATGCCCCATTTGGGAGGAAGAGATCAGGAAATATCTCAAAGGGAAAGGATGGCCCCTTTGGAACGAATTCTGTGACGATGAGGAAGCAGGCCCCGGGAGTATAGGACATACTTGCTGGGAGAACCTGAGCGAGATCCACAAAAAGAGCTTAGGGAAAGCTCACAAGCCGATGGCAATCGTGTCCTGCTTGTCACAATTGCGAGGCACAGAGGAGGCCGTCGGGACGCTCCGGAAAGAAGTAGAGGGCATACATCGAATGAGTAAGGTCAATGTAAGCGAGGTAGAAAAGGAGAATTTGGAATTGAGAAGGAAGTTGGCAGCAAAAGAGGTGGAGGATGCCAAAAGGGCACACCAGTCTTGTCTGGCGCACATAAGCAGCTTCCAGTCTCAATATGAAAAGGCCCATCAGGACACGCAACGTGCAGTCCTGGTACGTGAAGAAACAGAAAAGCAGGTAGAAGCGTTGCAGAGACAATGCAGCGATCTAAAGGCAGCATTAAGAGCACTCAATGCTGCCACCACAGAACAAAGACAAAGCACGCTAGATCACGCAAAGTGCCGGAAGCAGATTGCAGAGCTGCAATCACTGCTTTCAGTTCAGAAAGGCTTCCAAGAAACCTTTGGAGAAAAATTGGATCAGGAAGACGGCCCTGATTGGGAAGAATTGAACGAAACAGCGCAGAGATATGTTCAGGGAACATTTGCGTAGGGAAAGCCACAAAAGAGGAAAGCGCCCCAACCCCCCACAGAGCAGATAGTTCACACTCCAATGAACCCAGTAACAACCCACCGCACAGCTACATCGGACGATGCGGAATTTCTATACTCCACCCCCTTAACAGTGACCCAATTACGGGACGCGTGCAATAAGATCACACCGTTCCTCCCCACCTCAGACCCCCACCATTTCTTTGCCGCAGTCAAGCATCAGGCGACCATGTACGGCCTGGATGAGCGAGAACATGTAAAGCTCACCGTTTTAAGTTTAGACCCTTCAGTACCAGCAGCCCTTCCTGACCCACAGAATGTGGGAGGAGGCACCCTTGCAGAAATGCATACCGCGATCCTGGATGCGATCGGGTATAACCGGGGTGACCCCGTAGATGGCCTTAACAAATGTAGGCAAAAGAAATCCGAGCACCCCACAGCGTTTGCTGGACGCCTGTGGATCCACTTTGCAGCAGTCTTTGGAGACTTAGACCGTGCCCGTTTGTCCCCAGACAACACGGCCAAATGGACTCGCACCCTTACCTCCCATGCCACAGAAGCAGGACAGAAAGCTTGCGCGAGTTATGATCCCTTCGAGGAGGCCCATAACGAGAAGTAGGTAGTGAAAAGATTGTCCCGCGCTTGGGAGCAATCTATACAAAGCAAACCCGCAGTCAAGAACCCCGAGGAAAAGCAGGCCGCCGCAGATATACAGGCAGTTACAACACACCACAACCCCGCATGGGTAAATGAAGGAAAGAACAGTCCCCCACCCAAATCACAGGAGTGTTACAACTGCGGACAGTTGGGACACTTCGCAAGAGAGTGCAATGCCCCTAGAAAGCCACAGAGAGCCCAGCAGACGGGCACTCTGAGTAATATGAAGACAGAGCCCATTCATAGTGTTAGCACCCGTTCAGATCAGACGGACTTGACCGGAACGGACTGACGGTGTACGGGCTCCCCCAGTTGGGTCTGCGACACCCTTTGGGATAGGTCCGGACGACCGATAGTTGCAGCGAAAATTCGGGGACAGCCCATAGAATGTCTATGGGACACAGGAGGGTCCCGCACCACAATAAATTCCTCCACCATGTTCCAATAGGACACGTGGCCCACTACAGCCACTATTACCCTCAGCGGCTTTACAGGCCACTCACAGCAGGAACACATCACAGCCCCTGTGCCCATTCAAATCGGTAACATCACCACCAAACACCCCGTAGTTTTAGTTGACCGCCCCACACAGCAGAACACATTCTAGGAATCGATTTCATGAATTCCCATAATCTCTCATTTGATCAGTCAACCAGTGTGTCTGGAAGATGGCAAAATCCGCAAGAGACCCCGCAACGCTCAACATAGGAGAGTACGCGAACAAAATTAGCGCCGTAGGCGAATGTTGGTTCAACCCGACCACGCTTAGCACGGACAAGCAGGTTAGGGCAGTTCTGCAAAAGAACAGGGCAGCATTCGTGACCCACAAGCACGACTGTGGACGGATGACTGGCTCTGTACAAATAACAGGACCTGACCCTAGACCCCAAAAACAGTATGGATTTCCCCAAGAGGCAGAGGGAGAAATCTCAAAGGTAATAGAAAGCTTATTAGAGCAGGGCGTACTTAGATCAGTAGCCTCCACTAATAATGCCCCGATTTGGCCAGTGAGAAAGTCCGATGGATCATGGCGACTGACCATCGATTACCGGGAACGCAACAGAATCACCCCCGCAGCAGCCCCCACAGTAGCCACAAGTCCCGAGACCATGCTCAAGCAGGGACTCAATTCCCAATTCTTTACGGTTTTGGATGTCAGATGGATTCTGGTCCATTCCATTGGCAAAGGTGTGCCAGTACAAATTTGCCTTCACCTTTAAAGCACATCAGTACACGTGGACATGCCGGCCACAAAGCTTCCACAACTCCCCCTCCATTTTCCACCGACAGCTGGCAAATGGTTTAGCCAAATTCTCTCGCCCCAAATGTCTGGTTCAGTACGTAGACGACCTACTACTGCAGACAGACACCAAGGAAGAGCACATTGAGCTTCTGTCTGAACTCCTGGAACTCTTACACTCAATCGGTTGTAAAGTCAACCCCAAAAAGGCCCAGATTTTGGAAGATAAAGTGATATATTTGGGAACAATTATCACACATGGTAAACACGAGATCGAGCATAAAAGGATTGACTCGATTGCTAAATTGCCCCTTCCCCAGAACGTTTCAGCCCTCCGGTCGTTTTTAGGACTGGTTAGCTACTGCCGAAACCACATTGACGGTTTCGCCAGCAAGGCAGCACCCCTCTCAGACCTCCTAAAGAAAGGAGCCCCCTGGGAATGGCTTCCGCAGCATACGGAATGTGTGGACTCTTTAAAACAGGCACTCATAGCAGCCCCCGCACTACAAGTTCCAGACCCGCTTTCCCCTTACGCTATAGAGGTAGCGACCACAGACCGCACCCTTTCAGCCGTGCTCCTCCAGGAACGGCACGACCAGTTAAGGCCCGTAGCTTACGCCTCCAGAATTTTAGATGCTGTGGAGCAGGGATTTTCAGCCTGTGAGAGGCACCTGTTCGCAGTATTTTGGGCAGTGCAGTATTTCTCATATATTACTGGACTGAACCCCATCACACTTCTCACCGAACACACCCCCACCCAAATTTTACTGGACGGACGACTCAAGGACGGCACAGTAAGCCAGATTAGAGCAGCTAGATGGACCCTTCTCTTGCAGGGATGGGACATCACTGTTAAACGGACAAAGACGCACACCTATTTAGTCGACAACCTACAGTACCCTGGAATCCCCCATGAATGTGAAATTATCTCTCCACACCACAACACCAGGCCCCTTTATCGCTAAAACACCCCCCAGAAAGATAGGTAGTTCAAACCAGAGCCCCCTGCACACGAACACGTGTGAGCCCATAAAGATCTATGTGGATGGATCTTCCACAGTATTGGATGGGAAGCACATAACAGGTTGCGGTATATATGTCGAGGACACGCAAAGACGCTCCCTTGAGGAAATATCGTTAAAACTTCCAGGCCACTTAGGCACGCAGGCAGCAGAGCTCGCGGCCATCGCGTATATAGTGGAACACCCAGATTCCTTCCCCAGCCCAGCAGACATATACTAGGACAGCCTCTATGTCTGCAACAGCCGCACGGAATTCCTGCCCCTGTGGAAAGCAAGAGGATTTGTTTCTGCAGACGGGAAACCCCTCCCCTCAGCCCCATTGTTCCGTCACATTTTAGAGAGAGCACAGAACAGGACTTTTGGGATAGTCAAAGTTCGTAGTCACCATCGTTGCTCCCCCCCCTGGAAATGTGAAAGCCGACGCACTGGCTAAAGCAGGTTCCAGGTATGGATACTTTTGGACACCCCACGAAAGCGCACCAGTGGTGCAGTTCATGTCTCACAGACAAAGATCGAGGATCTAGTGGAGGCCCAGAAGCAGGACAGCAATCTCGGAGATTGTTAAAGGAAAATATCCAGCACCCTATGAGAGGTTCAAAAATGCACTGACCACACATGACGGTGTGGTGTTACAATACACCCTTTATGTGGTTCCTGAACAGGACAGGAATCAACTGATTTGTTTGTTCCATGACGGTCATGGACATCAGGGAATCGATCCCACTACAGCCCACCTCAAGCAGCTTTGTTGGTGGCCGAATTTAAAGGAAGATGTAAACCATTTCATCGAGAATTGTCTGATCTGTGCCCAGAATAATCCGGACAGATATGCCAAAAAGGCTCAACTCAGCCACACCCGACCCGTTAATGGCCCCTGGACTAACCTCCAGATTGATTTTATAGGACCATTGCCCCCTTGCAGGAATGGCTATAAATATGTACTCGTGATAGACACATTTACGAAATGGGTGGAAGCATTCCCAGCCCGCACAAACACTGCAAAAACCACAGCCAAGATTTTGACCCGCCACATCTTTACAAGATGAGGACTCCCCCGCAGCATTGAATCTGACCAAGGTTCCCATTTTACGGGACGTGTCCTGCAGAACGTCCTCACGATATTTGGCATCACCCAAAAATTCCACAGAGCATACCACCCACAGTCGAGTGGTATCGTTGAGCGCATGAATCGGACCCGAAAATCCACCCTCAGAAAAATGGTCCAGCAAAACAACACCACTTGGGACTCAGTCCTCCCTTTTGCGCTGATGTTTTTGCGTAATACAATTTCAACTTCCACAGGTTACACCCCACACACCCTCATGACCGGACGCCCCATGAAAGGCACAGAATTTTTATTAGGCTTAGACTTGATCAGCCCCGAAGTGACGGACGAGAAAGCAGTACAGCAATTAGTTGAAAATGTTAAAACGGCTCAGCTAGCAGCCGCAGTAAAATTGGGCACAAGGAATAAACCGAGCAAGGCTTGTTTTGACAAGGCAGTGCATGCGACTGAGTACAATATAGGACAGCAAGTCATGCTCTCTGTATATAACCCCAGCACATTCCTGTCACCAAAATACTCGGGTCCGTACTCCATTGCGGACAAAGGAAGCCCTTCCGTATATAAAATAAAGTATCCCAACGGTAAGACTGTGTGGTTCCATATCAACCAGCTGAAGGCAGATGGAACACAGTCTAACCACGCACACCACGTCATGCTCGCGCAGCACACCACACCCAGCCCACAGCCAACGTAACCCTACCATCCCCCACCACGTCCAGCCCAGCCACGGACTCGACCTCATCTCCACCCCCGAAATATACACTCCGCCCCGGAACGCCCACAGACTGCAGCAGCAGAGACAGCGACTGTGACTTGGACGATAGCCACAGGAACGCCTCCCTACTATCCCCATGCAACAGGACCCACACCCAGCGATTCTGACTACGATCCGAGTGATCCCTTCATGATCACGTTCCTAAACAAACCCCACCACTGACCATCAAACTACCATGACGACCCCGATTCTGTCCCCACACAACTAGACACCAACTATTGGCACTGAGATAACTCGTTCAGACTCGTCCGGAATGACGAGAGCGACCCCACCTCACACCATGCAGCCCTTTCCGCCCTGATACACTCAAGAGATTGGCACCCGGGAGATGTTGACGACCTTGAGTCTGACTCCCAAACCGAGAACCCCTTTGCGACCCTGTTCGCAACCCAGAACTGAGGTGTCCAGATGATGTTTTAAAAGGAACCACTTGGGAGAAACGGTGTCCTTTCTGATGGAATCTGCAGCATGTTTTATGTTGTTTGTAAGTTTGTTAAATGTTGTTTGTCAGACCGAAAAAAATTTCACGGCTCCACACCTTTTCTGCCGAACCCTCTGAGGACTTGCCCACAGAGATTTGCTGTTGGCCAGATGCTAGTTCAGCGGAACTAGCTTGTCTGCAGACACTTGTTCAGGTCCCAGACGCCAGTTCAGCGGAGGTCGTCTGTCGACAGATACCACACGCCTGTTCGTAACTGCCCTTGTGGTTCGAAGGAAAGAACCACTACGGCAGCCCCACCACGATGACTACATTTCTTGCCCGTTCTTGTCGGTTGCTCAGGCAGCGGAGAAACGGCTTGGGACCCACCCTGCCTGGGAACCCCCCCTCTGGTCAGCTACGCTCGGGTAGGGGAGAAACGGCATTGGTAGCCGTTCTACCCGGGGACTCCATCCAACTCTTACCAGTCGCGGCCCATATGCACCTCATTTTGGAAATTTTAGTTTAGAAAGCTTTGTTTTGTTTCAGGTAACCCTTAGGTTGCCAACCACATGCTATTTACATCCTGAAACATTTGGATAGTAACTTGCACAGTTTGCGAGACGGCTCGCACTGGTTCATTATTTGGAAGTGTGTCTTGTCCTAAAATTCGGTTTTTGAAAATAAAAATGAGGAAGTCACACATAGTGACCAATTATAAAGGGAGTAATTGGCACTAAAGGACAGACAGGCTATCGTACGAGATGTTAAACCAAGATAGTAACAGACACTATGCTTGTTTCCACAGAACGCCAGAATCTCCAGGACCGGGGAAGAGAAGGAAAGAAAAGAAGAAGCACCATGAGGACATCCTCCGGATAATAATGGACATTTGGTTGCGAGTGAACGCGAACCCCATGACTCAAGCCCCCCAGCCGTTAATGTTTCACTTCCCCACAGTACCCAGAGCCCAGTCACCAGCGACACCGCACCACCTTGGTGTGCCAGGTTTATAACCTGGTACTCTCTGTCATATGTAATAGAAACCTTACTGGTATTGGCGATACTCTGCTGCATCGTGCAGACTATGTGTCTAAGGAAATGGAGAAGGAGAGCCTACCGCGCTCAAACCCCGGTATATAGGATCAGATCCCCTATTTTCGAGTACGACCAGACCCCCGACCCCCGCGATTTATAATAAAGAGCATTAATTTGCATTTTATTGTAAATAAACAAATGTTCAGAATGTTCATGAGCAAATTGTACGATCCTGAGCTTGACTGCCAAGCCAGGAAACATGTGTATAAACTGCTATGATTTTGTTTGTATGGTTGAGGAAGTTAGAATAATGAAATGTTTAAGTGAGTGTAGTGTATTAAGAATAGTTAGAAGTTCCCAGTTTATTGTTTTGTAATGTATGTCCCTGTTTGACATAGCACCCCTTAGAATTGTCAGTTAAAATTTTTTTGCATAGTTATGGTCAGTGTAGAGGCCATGAAAGAAGTACCCCCCAGGGCAGGGAATGGAAAGCAACATAGTTATGTGATCCTTCACGCTTCGCGTTAGGATCACAAGGAGGGAATGTAGCCACCTAAATTGGCCAACTCCCAATTTAAATTGGCGAACGGCAAAGGCTGATGGGAAAGTCAGCCAACAAGACAGAAACCAGCAGCTGCAGGTTTGCTGTGTATTTACCTCTGCAAAGGCCAGACAACATCGATACCAGCGGCCATCAGCATAACAAAGTAGCAGCCATCTGCATACTGATGAGCAATCCCCGGGAACAATAAGCAACATTTTGGACGCACAAAGCAAAACCAGACTCTTCGGCGCCAGCAGGAGCCAACACAAAGGAGGTGAACGAGCACCTCAAGACTGCCCATCAATCAGGGAACCGCTCCAGTATTGGAGAAAATCGAACCAAGCGATTGGGACAAAGTCCAATCACTTGGGACCAGGTACAGGGTCCGCCCCGAAAGGCGGGAAGCCCCTGGGAACTATAAGAGTTAAGCCCCAAGTTCAAATCGCTTTCTTCAGCAGCTCCTCTTCACCTCTGCGTCCTGCCCTGAGTCACCCAGCAACACGAACCAACATTGACCGTGACCGGTGCAGTGACCCCCGAACTATCATAAGTCTTAATTCAACGCTCGCTACGAGATAGGCGTTCCTAGCTACCAATCCGTACCAACTTCGGGCTACCAATCCGTACCAACTTCGAATCCCGCAGACTCAGAACCCGAACGAAAGGCCATTTGTTCCCCTGACCTGTAGAATTTGTGCATGAGTAGCGATTACTGTGTATAACAAATGTGCTTTGATTTAAATCTTACTAATCGGTGTATTGGGTTATTGATCATTACTCGGACTTGAACCTCGTGGCGGTATCATCAAGATACCTGGTGAATCGAGAGCAAAGGTAATAAAACAGAGCAATTGAACCAAGGAGAAAGTTAGCAACAGGACGCGGGTAACTGAAAGGGATGCAACATTCCCGGCCCTCAAATTGAACAGAGCGGCTACGTAAGCGGATAAACAGCACCTTCCCCCATGAAACCAGCAAGTTCCACATGCTTATCAGAAAGGGGAAAGCAATGTTTCTGAATTAATGTCCAGTCTAGCGTAGAATGAGTCGCGCCGGTGTCAATCAGGAAGGGGATAGGCACGCCCTCTATGTAAATCGTAGCGGTGGGCTTGTCAGAGTGGTCTGCTGAGAGGACCGGAAAGTTCGATCTGGCTAGTCAGCAGGGGTTAGAGGTAGTAAAGGGTGTCTGCCGACGGGGTTGAAATCTACCTTGCCTTCGGGGTGCTGGACAATCCCTACCGTAGTGACCTGTACGTTGACAGTTGAAGCAAGTGATATTATATTTGGCAGGAGGACGACGCGGAGGAGCGCTGTCGAAATCCTCCATGTGTGGAGTGGAGGGGTAAGGAGCCTGTGAACGGTAACCAAATTCAGGAGGGTCCGTGCAATCTGGGCGATAGTAACGTGAATCTGTCTGAGAGTTCTGACCTTTAGGAGCGCTTCTTTGAGAGGGACGTTGGATGAATTTGGATTTAATTTTGGGCGAAGTGTCTTTGTAACAGGTCTCACGGTTGCGGCCATTGCTCCAATAATAAGACACAGCACGTTTCATTTGAGGTTTAGAATTGTCAGACCAGTCCATGTTATTAGTTTTAATACTGGATGCTACGCAGTCAGGCAAAACCTGCATTAATAGTGCATTAGATTGGGGAGACTGTGACCCTGCATTGAAAGCAATGTCCCCGGAGTAAAGAGTGTACATGCCACAAAAGCGGTCAAAAAATTCTGGACCATCTTCCTTAGAAGTGGGGGTGCATTCAAGGAGTTTGGCGATGTCAACGGGTTTACGGAGAGCCCGTTTTAGTGCAGGGAACATTAAAGTACGCTGGTCATCCTCCGTTTGGTGTGCGGCGCTGAAGGCTGTCCACGTGTCCCCATGAAGTCTTAATACATTTTTTCATATTTCCCCTAATTCTGGGGGAAGGGATGAATAAATCAGAGAATATTGATCACGTGCGGTAGCACTGTGCATGGTCGCAGTTCTCCTCAAAAACTCAGTGAACCCCTCTGGGTCCTCTTTGCAGGAGGGACACGCATAGCTCATGGGGTTTAAAAGCCTGCCACACCTCAATGAATGGGTCGTCATTATCACCAGCGTGGGGGTTAATAACACTCCTAATGGGATAATTTGTGGGGGGAGGTGGGGGCAGAAAGGTTTCCTCCTCCTTAGGTTGGAGTGATAAATCAAGAAAAGCCTGATTAACAGAGGTGAAGGGTTGTTCCATATTAACGGCTTGCGTATGTGACCGAGTGCATGTTGCTACGGGGGGTGCGTTAGCAGGACTTTCATTGGCAGTGGGACCATAAGGGGGAGTCTGGACGTGGGACGGTGGAATTGTAGAATCAGGGTGTGCAGGATGAGGGTGGGGTACAGGGGTTAAATCCTCCTCTTCCGTATCGCCTGAATAGGGAAACATCGGCATGCCAGAGCAACTGGGAGGATCGTCCTTTCGTTTAATTTGCCGGGCTAGCCCTCTCTGCATATTGGTTGGAGATTTTTTATTTTCGCCTTGTTGTTTATGCTTTCTATCCCAAAGTTCACATTCCAATTTTAAAGTCTCCCAATTTTTTGCTGTACCATCCACACAATCATCAATCCCTTTTCTACGGGTGTTATCTCTCCAACTCATTAATAGTGATTGTTCGTGGCGCTTAGTGGATTGTGTCTTCCACTCTGAGATTAAACATTTCCATTTAAAACCGGCATTTCTCTGCCAAATGATTTTCTCAGCAGAAGTGTAATTATTGTAGTTCCAAGTGCCCCCTAGTGGCCAAATATCATTACCCAATTTATTGTTCAGCACTGCAGATAACCTTCGTAAATTACGTTCTTGAGAAGGGTTTTCAGAGCACATGAAAAATAGAGGGGAATTGCCCCCGGTTTTGTCTAAACTGTCCCATAATGTCAATAAAATGTGCCCCTGGCAATCAAAAAAATCCCTGGTACCAAATCAAATTGCAGGGTCCCTTACCCAAACTGTATAAGAGGCCCCTGACCCCTGTAAAACAAGCAAGAGGTCCCTGACCTAAGGCTAACCACAATTGGGGTCCCTGACCCGAAGTACTCTACTAACAATTTAATAAGTACAATTTAGATTCGAGCACCGTCACCTGTTTAGTTACTTCCATCAGGGATGAGGGGTCGAACCACCAATCCGAAAGAGAGAGAGAGAGACCAAGGTTAATCTTACCTTGTGCTGGCGACCCAGAAGGTGGAAGAGGCGGTTGCTGAGCATGATTACCAGCTCGCCACACGATGGCGCCTGTCTAACCCTAAACCCAAATATCCTTCTAGCTGGGTGGTGAAGACACTTGAAATTGGATACAAAAACAATAAAAGTGAAAACCTATTAAAAGAATTAAGTATTTGGGACTAAATACATGAGCATTTTGATGACAGTATAGTTCTGAGATGGAAAAAAGGTGTAATAGGCTAGACTGTCCCTTTCAGCAGAAGATGAAATGCATACTTTGACTTGTCTAAGAATTTAGTAACACTTTATCTGGAGATGGATAATGGCAAACTATCCTGGATAAAACGTAATAGAACACATGAGCCAACCAAAACTGGCAGATTCCAAAGTACAAACAAAGTACAGCACAGGAACAGGCCCTTCGACCCTCCAAGCCTGGGCCGACTATGCTTCCCGTCTCAACTAAAATCTTTTACACTTCCTGGGTTCGTATCCCTCTATTCCCATCCTGTTCATGACTATAGTGACATTTAAGGGGCATCTTGACAAATACATGAATAGGATGGGAATAGAGGAATACGAACCCAGGAAGTTCCTCTCCCCCCCCCCCCCTCCCCCCCGAACCAATCCCCTCCATTTCCTGGACTCCCTCAGTGCCATGGCCAGCGGCTCAATTGCCAGTGCCTACCTCTTACGAAGCTGATTTGCCAGCATCCGACTCGCCTTCTCCCCATATTCATACGTTGCCCCCTGCGCTTTCCTCCACAGTGCCTCTGCTTTCCCCGTGGTCAACAGGTCGAACCCCGCCTGGAGGTTCCGCCGCTCCCTGAGTAGCCCCTCCTCGGGGGCCTCTGCATAACTCCTGTCCACCCTTAAAATCTCCCCCACCAACCTCTCCCTCTCCCTCCTCTCTCTCTTCTCCCTGTGGGCCCTAATGGCGATTAGCTCTCCCCTGACCACCGCCTTCCACGCCTCCCAGACTACGCCCGCCTGCACCTCCCTGTTGTCGTTGGCCTCCAAGTATCTTTCAATACACCCCCGCACCCGCCCGCACATCCCCTCATCCGCCAACAGTCCCACATCGAGGTGCCACAGCGGGCGCTGGTCCCTCTCCTCCCCCAACTCCACTCCACCCAATGCGGGGCATGGTCCGAGATGGCTATGGCCGAATATTCCGTTCCCTCCCCTTTCGGGATTAGCGCCCTACTCAAAATGAAAAAATCTATCCGGGAGTAGGCTCTATGGACGTGGGAAAAGAAGGAAAATTCCTTGGCCTGCGGCCTGGCAAACCTCCATGGATCCACTCCCCCCATCTGGTCCATTAACCCCCTGAGCACCTTGGCCGCAGCCAGCCTCTTACCCGTCCTGGACCTAGAACGGTCCAGTGCTGGGTCCAGCACCATGTTGAAGTCCCCCCCATTATCAAGCTTCCTACCTCCGGATCCGAAATCCGACCCAACATGCGTTTCATAAATCCGGCATCATCCCAAATCGGGGCATATACGTTCACCAGTACCACCCGCGCCCCCTGCAACCTACCACTCACCATCACATATCGACCTCCATTATCCGCTACAATATTCAGTGCCTCGAACGACACTTGCTTCCCCACCAGTATTGCAACCCCTCTGTTCTTCGCATCCAGCCCTTAATGAAAGACCTGCCCTACCCATCCCTTTCTCAGTCTAACCTGATCTGCCACCTTCAGGTGTGTCTCCTGGAGCATAACCACGTCGGCCTTCAGTCCCTTTAAGTGCGCGAACACCCGGGCCCTCTTGACCGGCATGTTCAGGCCCCTCACATTCCAAGTTATCAGCCGGATCAGGGGGCTACTCGCCGCCACCCCCCCCCCCCCTCCCCGCCGACTAGCCATCTCCTTTTCTAGGCCAGCCACATGCTCGCGCCTCCCACACCCTCCAGTCCCCCAGGCGGTGGACCCCGCCCCGACTACCTCTCCTACTTCCAGCTCCCCTTTGGCCAATGCAGCAGCAACCCAGTTCCCCCTTCCCTCCCTCCCCCCCTCCCCCCCCCCGCTAGATCCTCATCTAGCCATTTTGCCCCCCCCCCAATGATACTCCCGTAAGTCAGCTGACTCCTGCTGACCTCGGCCTCTCCCGCCATTCCATCGACCCCCCCAGTGTGAGAATCCCTCCACCCCTTGACAGTCAGTGTGCGCTCCTCTCCAGCACCGCCCTTCCCCCCCGACCCTGCCCCCATTCCCTAACGCTGGAAAAAGCCCACGCTTTCTGTCTGAGCCGGCCCCACCCCCTCTGGCGCAGCTCCTTTTTGCGGCCTTACCCCAACTCCCCATCCCCGGGCCTCCACCCCCCCCTCTTCCTCTGCTGGGCCCTGCCCCTCCAACACCGACGGCCACACTCTCCCATAGCCCCTACATCAAATCCATTCACCCATCCCCACCCAGCACCAAAACAAAAAGAACATTCCCCAAACGCAGTAAACACAGTAAATATGCCCCCACGACAAACCCTCAGTTTGAGTCCAACTTTTCAGACTGGATAAAGTTCCGTGCCTCATCAGGTGTTTCAAAATAGTGGTGCCGACCTTAAAACGTGACCCACAATCACGCTGGCTGCAGCACCCTGAACTTCACCCCCTTCCGATGGTGAACCCCCTTAGCCCGGTTAAAACCAGCGCCCTTCTTAGCCACCTCCGCACTCCAGTCCTGGTAAATTCGGATCTCCGTGTTCTCCCACCTGCTGCTCCGTTCTTTTTTGGCCCATCTCAGGAGACACTCTCTGTCCATAAAGCGGTGGAACCTCACCACTACAGCCCTTGGCGGCTCGTTGGCTTTGGGTCTCCTTGCCAGGACCCGATGACCCCCATCCAGCTCCAGGGGCCTCCGGAAAGCTCCCGCGCCCATCAGCGAATTGAGCATTGTGCTCACATATGCCCCGGCATCGGGCCCCTCCACTCCTTCAGGGAGACCCAGGATCCGAAGATTCTTCCTCCTCAACCTATTCTCCAGGTCCTCAAATTTTTCCTGCTGCCTCTTGTGCAGCGCCTCGTGCGCCTCCACCTTCACCGCCAGGCCCAGGATCTCGTCCTCGTTCTCCGAGACTTTTTGCCGCACCTCCTGGATCGCCGCCCTTGGGCCTTCTGGGTCTCCACGAGCTTCTCAATCGCCACCTCCATTGGCGCCAGCATTTCTGTCTTCAGCTCCGCAAAGCAGCATTTAAGGAACTCCTGCTGCTCCTGCGACCACTGTGCCCACGCTGCTTAGTCTCCACCCGCCGCCATCTTGCTTTTCCTCCCTCGCACTTTCCGCTGCACCAGGATCACTTTTTTAACCGCTCCACTCCTGGTCCAATCCATATAATGTCGGGGGAACCTTGTTGTCACCTTCCCACACTGGGAGCCGTCGAACAATTGCCGTTGGGGCCCCTCTGAAGAGCCCAAAAGTCCGTTCACGGCGGGAGCTGCCGAACGTGCGACCTACCTAGGCATAGCCGCAACCGGAAATCAATTCGGAAATACATCTTATGGACATGGGAGTAGTACGAAAACTCCCTTGCTGACGGCCGGCTAAATCTCCACGGATCAGCACCCCCCATTTGCTCCATGAACCCTCTCAGTTCCTTTGCCATCGCTGGCAACCTGCCCATTTTGAAGATGGCCAATCCAGGCTTGGGTCCCGGACTGTGTTAAAGTCCCCACCCACAATCAGTTTGCATTAGTCCAAGTCAGGGATCTTCCCTCGCATCCTCCTGATAAAATCCACATTGTCCCAATTAGGGGCATACACACTGATCAAGACAACTCTCACCCCTTCGAGCTTACCCCTAACCATAACAAATCTGCCGCCCCCATCCGCAACTGCACCCTCGGCCTCAAATTGTACCCTTTTGTTAATCAGGATCGCAACCCCCCTAGTCTTGGTGTTGAGCCCCGAATGAAAGACCTGACTAACCCAGCCCTTCCTTAACCTAACCTGGTCTGCCACTTTCAGGTGCGTCTCCTGCAGCCTGACTACGTCTGCCTTCAGAACCCGCAAATGCGCGAACACATGCCCCCTCTTCACTGGCCCGTTTAGCCCTCTAGCATTCCAGGTGATCAGCCTGGTTGGGGGGCACTTCGCCCCCCCCTTTGACGATCAGCCATCCCCTTTCCTTGGCCAGTCCTCCAGCCATGTGTTGCGCTTTCTCTGGCCTGCCTCCTGGCCGGCTCCACCCATGACTTCCCCACTGTTGCCATGTCCAGTTTCCATCCTTGTCAGCAAATCAACCCCCCCCCCCCCCCCCCCAGTAACACCATCCTACCACCTAGCCCCTGCTCTAGACTAACTAAATGACCCCCCCTCCCCAACCTGGCTTCCGTTGACTAGCTCACCCAGCTAGCCTGGTGGCTCCCAGCTTCGGTGCCAGCGCGTCTCTCACCTATTGTTCCCTGGCTCCCCTCCCCCGGCCCATCCATACCACTTCCCCAAACCAGCCCTGCTTAAGCACACACTCTATACAAGTCAAAGACATCCCCAACAATAGTGCAATTTAAATCAAACAGATAGAGATAAGAAGTACCAGGCACTCTCAGCCCTTCCCCTCCACACACAGAAGATTGCAAAAAAATTCCCCCGAAACCCCCATCACAACCACACCTTTTTAACTATTTTCTTTTTTATTCTCCCCCTACCTCCAACCAAACAAGAAACCCAAAAAAGGAAACATTCAGGGAAACCACGAAAAAGAACAAGAAAAACACATCACAACAAAATACATCAACCTAGAAAGGTCGTAAAGAACGGACCCAAGCATGCAGGCATCTCTCACAGCGAGAGAGAAACAAAATAGACTTAAAAGTTCTACCATGAGTCCAAGAGTCCTCAGCTCAGAGCCAGCCCTTGCTTCTTAATAAAGGCCAACGCCTCCTCGGGTTCCTCAAATTAGTGGTGCTGACCCTCATACGTAACCCACAGTCGCGCCGGAAAAAGCAGCCCGAATTTCACCTTGTTCTTATACAAAATCTCCTTCACCTGCCTGTAGCCTCCCCTCCTCTTGGCCACCTCAGTGCTCAGGTCTTGGTAAACACGCAGGGTGCTATTGTCCCAGGTACAGCTTTGTGTGCTCTTGCCCATTGCTGCACCCGCTCCTTGTTCAGGTACCTGTGGAACCGGACCACCATTGCTAGGGCGGGGCCCCCTCATCACGGCTGCCTCACCTGCACTCTGTGTGCCCTGTGCACCTCCGGCGGGCAAGAGAACACCGTTCCCCAGCAGCTTCTGGAACATATCTGCCACATACGCGGCAGCATCCAGCCTCTCAGCCCCCTCCGGGAGGTCAACAATTCTTACATTCTGCCGTTGAGATCTGTTGTCCAGGTCCTCCAGCCTTTCCAGGAGCATTTTTTGCTGACCCCTCAACCTCCGAATCTCCACGTCCGCCACCGTTTGAAAGTCGGCCTGCTCCTCCACCATCTTCTCCAGCTTCTGGAGCTTCTCAGCCTGATCATCCAGCCTTTTTTCCACCGGTCCATCGACTTCTGGAGCGGCTCCAAGTTATCGCGCTTCAGAGCTAAAAAGCCCTCCTGCATGACCTGTAGTAGCTGCTCCATTGTAGGCTGGGCAGTCAGCGCCTTGCTCTGGACACTGGCCATAATGGCCTCTCTCACAGTCAGCTATTTATTTACGCAGGAGTTAGAATCATATTTTCCTGTCTAATTTTTTCTGGGAAGGTATTCAGACATCAGACAGTAACTCAGAGTTGGAGACTTCCTCAGAGGGTCCTGGGGAATAGCCCACCTGAAATTCAAACTTCCCAGGCAATTCCCACAGTGGACCTCCAAGGGGTCCCATCGTGCATCTTGGGGGTTCGTCTGAACTCTGACTATCCAGCGACTGGAATATCTGAGCTTATGAGACAATGAAAGGGGAGAGGAGGAACAAACAAAATGGAAGATTGGTGATGAGGTCAAAGGCCGGAGGGATTAAATATCTAAAGGGATTATCGAGAAAGGCTAAAGAGGCTGGTATTGGGACAAATAAGGAAAGTAAATATCAAGAGGAGGTGAAATGTGAAAATTGAATTCATCACCAACAGCTGCTGCTGCCCAAAAATAACACGAGAAAGAGAAGGTGGAGCCAACCTCAGTATTTTCAGCATTTTCTGTTCTTATTTCAGAATTCCAGCATCCACAGTACTTGAAGAGTCAGTTGTGTAGTGGGGGGAGTTGGGCTGTCTTCCTGACCTCTCTGGGGTACTTCAGAGCAGCTGGGGTTGTGGAGATCAGCTGAGCCCTGCGGTTACCGATGTGGCCATCAGCCAGGTTTGGTGTGGATCCACGGTGGCTGTGGACGGCACAGGGTTGGGTGTGCATCCAGGGTTCTTCCAGGCTTTGGCAAAGCTTTTGGCAGGCTTGCAGAAGGAGCGGAGCTAAGTGCCACCGGGGATGGGAAGAAGGGGAACCACCATGGAGACACACACAATTCCCCGAGTTCTGTTAAGCCCCAAGTTGCTGGAGATGCTAACTGTGGTCTGGATGCCTCACATTTGAGGGCAACCAGCTTGCAACAAAAATGCCACAACTTCTCAACTTTTGTTTTGTATCGCTGTGCTTTTGAGTCCAGTTTTGAGCCCAATCCCATTTTGCGAAGAGTGGGGATAAGGGATAGAAGAGAACGTTTTACAATCACCACCCTGCACTCATTCTGGCTTCCATTATTTAACAACTAAGTCTGTAAAATCACTGATTTGAGACAAAGAGTTGAGCTCTCAATGTTTTTTCTGTGTTTTTGGCGTGTTGAGCAATGGTCATCCACCATAAGCAATTTTCATGTGAGGAGGCAGTATAGTGGTATTGTCACTGGACTCGTAAACCAGAGACCCAAGATAATGACCTGTGGACTCGGGTTCAGAATCCCACCATGGCAGGTGATGGAATTTAAACTCAATAAAATATCTGAAATTAAAAGTCTCATGATGACCATGAAATCATTGTCTCTTGTCTTAAAAACCCATCTGATTCACTCATGCCCTTTAAGGAAACATCCTTACCTGTTCTGGCCTACGTGTGACTCCAGATCCACAGCAATGTGGTTGACTCTTAAATTTCCTCTGAAATGGCTTAGCAACCCACTGAGTTGTAATCAACCGCTATGAAAACATAAAAAGGAATGAAACTGGACAGCACCCAGCATCGAACCAGGCACCGGAAAAGACAACGGCAAGCTCAATCCTGCCGACCCTTCAAAGTCCTCCTTACTAACATCTGGGAGTTTGTGCAAAAGTTGGGAAAGCTGTCTCACAGACTGGTTAAGCAACAGCCTGACAGTCATAGTCATACTCACAGGATTTAGGGCAGCACGGTAGCACAGTGGTTAGCATAATTGCTTCACAGCTCCAGGATCCCAGGTTTGATTTCGGCTTGGGTCACTGTCTGTGCGGAGTCTGCACGTTCTCCCCGTGTGTGCGTGGGTTTCCTCCGGGTGCTCCGGTTTCCTCCCACAGTCCAAAGATGTGCAGGTTAGGTGGATTGGCCATGATAAATTGCCCTTAGTGTCCAAAATTGCCCTTAGTGTTGGGTGAGGTTACTGGGTTATGGGGATAGGGTGGAGGTGTTGACCTTGGGTAGGGTGCTCGTTCTAAGAGCCGGTATAGACTCGATGGGCCGAATGGCCTCCTTCTGCACTGTAAAAAACAAAATTCGATGATTCCATACAGACAATGTCCCAGACACCACTATCACCATTCCTGGATATGTCCTGTCTCACCGGCAGAACAGATGCAGCAGAGGTTGTGGTACAATGGCATACAGTTGGTTGGCAGTTGCCCTGGGAGTCCTCAATATCACTAAACATGGGCAAGGAAACGTCCTGCTGATTACCATGTACTGGCCACCATCAGCTGATGAGTCAGTACTCCTCCATGTTGAGCACCACTTGGAGGAAGCACTGAGGGTGGCAAGTGTGCAGAATATGCCCTGGGTGGGGGACTTCAATGTTCATCACTAAGTGTAGCTTGGTAGTACCACCACAGACTGAGCTGCTAGACTGGGACTGCAGCAGGTAGTGAGGGAACCAACAAGAGAGAAAAGCATACTTTTTTTTAAATTCGCTCATGGGATGTGGGCATTGGAGGCTGTGTCAGCAATGATTGCAGATCCCTAATTGTCCTTGAGGGGGCAGTTAAATGTCAACCCCAATGCTATGGATCTGGAGTCACATGTAGGCCAAACCAGAGAAGGAAGGCAGATTTCCTTCCCTAAAGGACATTAATGAACCAGATGGGTTTTTATGCCAATCAACAATGGTTTCATGGTCATTAGACTTTTAATTCCAGATTTTTATTGAATTCAAATTTCACCATCTGCAGTGGAGGGATTCGAACCTGGGTCCCCAGAGCATTACTCTGGGCCTCTGGTCTACCAGTCCAGTGACAATACCACTACGCAACCGCCTCCCCTCATCCTCACCAATCTGCCTGCTGCAGATGCATCTGTCCATGACAATATCGGTAGAAGTGACCACCGCAGTCCTTGTGGAGACAAACTCCAGTCTTCACATTGAGGATACCCTCCATTGTGTTGTGTGACACCACCACCGTGCTAAATGGGAAAGACTTCGGACAGATCTAGCAACTCAAGACTGGGCATCCATGAGGTGCTGTGGGTCATCAGCAGCAGCAGATTTGTATTCAACCACAATCTGCAACCTCATGGCCAGACATATCCCCCACTCTACCATTACCACCAAGCCAGGGAATCAATCCTGGTTCAACGAAGAGTGCAGGAGAGCATGCCAGGAGCAACATCAGGCATATCGAAAAATGAGGTGTCAACCTGGTGAAGCTACAACACAGGGCTACTTGTGTGACAAAGAGTATAAGCAGCAGGTAATAGACAAAGTTAAGCGATTCCACAATGAATGCATCAGATCTAAGCTCTGCAGTCCTGCCACATCCAGCCGTGAATGGTGGTGCACAATTAAACAACTCACTGGAGGAGGAGGAGGCTCCACAGATGTCCCCATCTCATTACAGCCTTGGTTCAAAAAATGGACAAAAGAGCTGAATGGCAGAGCTGAGGTGAGAGTGACTGCCCTTAACATCAAGGCAGCATTTGACCGAATATGATATCATACTCACCTAGTTGTCCTTCTGAAGGGCAACTAGGGATGGGCAATAAATGCTGGCCTAACCAGCAATGGCCAGATCCCGTAAAATTGAATTTTAAAAGAAATCAAGGAGCCCTCGCGAAACTGGAGTCAATGGGAATCAGGGAGGAAACTCTCTGTGGGTTGGAGCCATACCTGGCTCAAAGGAAGATGATTGTGGTGGTTAGAGGTCAAATATCTCAGCTCCAGGACATCACTGCAGGAGTTCCTCAGGGTAGTGCCCTAGACGCAATCATCTTCAGCTGCTTAATGAATGACCTGCCTTCCATCATAAGGTGAGAAGTGGGGATGTTTGTGGATGACTGTACAATGTTCAGCACCATTTGTGATTCCTCAGATAATGAAGCAGTCTATGTCCAAATGTAGCAAGACCTGGAAAATATCCAGGCTTGCTCTGACAAGTGGTAAGTTATATTTGTGCCATACAAGTACCAGGAGAATGCCCATAATCATAGATTTTACAGTGTAGAAGGAGGCCATTTGGCCCATTAAGTCTGCACTGGCCCTCGAAAAGAGCACCCTACTTAAGCCCACCCCCCCACCCTTTCCCTGTAACCACAACAGCGCCTATACTTCCTCAGGAAACTAAGGAAATTCGGCATGTCCACATCGATTCTTACCAACCTTTACAGGTGCACCATAGAGAGCATCCTATCTGGCTGCATCAAAGCCTGGTATGGCAGCTGCTCGGCCCAAGACTGCAAGAAACTTCAGAGACTCGTGAACACCACCCAATCCATCACACGGACCTGTCTCCCATCCATTGACTCCATCTACACCTCCCGCTGCCTGGGGAAAGCAGGCAGCATAATCAAAGATCCCTCCCACCCGGCTTACTCACTCTTCCAACTTCTGCCATCGAGCAGTCTGAAAACACGCACGGACAGACTCAAAAACAGCTTCTTCCCCACTGTTACCAGGCTCCTAAATGACCCTCTTATGGACTGGTCTGATTAACATTACACTCCTGTATGCTTCACCCAATGACGGTGTCTATGTATTTACATTGTGTACCTTGTGTTGCCCTATTGCGTATATTATTTTCATGTACAAAATGATCTGTTTGAGCTACACCAGAAAAATACTTTTCACTGTACCTCGGTACACATGACAATAAACAAATCCAATCCAATCCAAATCCAATCCAATCCAACTCAGTCTAACCTTTTGGACACTAAGGGGCAATTTAACATAGCCAATCTACCTAACCTGCACACCTTTGGACTGTGAGTCGAAACCGGAACACCCGAAGCTGGAATTTAACCCAGAACCCTGGAGCTGTGAGGCAGCAGTGCTAACCACTGTGCCAACATGCCGCCCTACTTCTCCTACAAGAGAGGATCTAACCAACACCCCCTGACATTCAATGGCATTACCATCGCTGAATTCCCCACAATCAACATTCAGTTTCTCATTGATCAGAAACTGAACTGGACTAACCATATTAATACTGTGGCTACAAGGGAAGGTCAATGGCTAGGAATTCTAAGGCGAGTAACTCACATCCTGATTCCCCAAAGCCTGTCCACCATCTACAAGGCAGAAGTCAGAAGTGTAATGGAATATTCTCCACTTGCCTGGATGAGTGCAGCTCCAACAACACTCAAGAAGCTCGACACCATCCAGGACAAAGCAGCCCGCATGATTGCTCCCCCTTTCACAAACATTCAAATCCTCCACCACCGATGAACAGTGGCAGGCGGGTGTACAATCTACATGATTCACTGCAGTAACTCACCAAGGATCCTTAAACAGCACCTTCCAAACCTACGACCACTACCATGTAGAAGGACAAGAGCAGAATGGCCCTCCAGGTCATTCACCACCCTGACTTGGAAATATATCGCCGTTCCTTCACTATCGCTGGGGAAACATTCTGGAACTCCCTCCCTAACAGCAAAGCGGATATCCACCCACACCTCAAGGACTGCAGCGGTTCAAGAAGTCAACTCATGACCATCTTCTGAAGGGCAACTAGGGATGGGCAATAAATGCTGGACTAACCAGCGACGCTCACATCCCGTAAATGAATTTAAATTCTATGTTTGCGGCCCATGGATGAAAGGATCACTGAGCTGGAACCTTTATGTATTCTGTGTGCTTTTTCCTGTGTTAGTTACACACAAGGGTATTTTGTGCCATCAAATGAGAGCTAATATACTCATATAAACTTGCTTCACAATAGGTAACTGTGGTGATATCCTGTAAGCAACTACATAGATGGCTGATAGTGCGACGTCCAACTAGCAGGTGGCGGTACAGGCACACCATGCGGTCTCAACACAGTGGTCATGTGACAAGACACTCCAATATACGTGGGGGCACATCCGGCCATCATCAGATGGTTATGAGACGTATAAGAGGACAGATATGCATTGGGGTAGTTCCAGAGGACGACAAAGAAACTCCATGATAATTTGCTCTGTAACAGATCGTTATTTTACCACGTGTGATTTAATAAAGATCCTGGTTTGGACAAGTCACAAGTTGTTTGGTAGATTCCTTGCTAGAGATTTAATACCAAACACAACAGAAACCATTTGGCCCATTGTACCTGTCATGATATTCATATAAACATATCATGGTGCAATCCACACAAACACTGATGGACAGATCAACGGACCAATCAACACACACGCAACATCACAGCCAATCACCAGTGAGAGCACACGCACTATAAAACAGGGAACACCACAGTTCCCGCTCATTCCAGCAGGAGACAGCTCAGGGCACAGAGCTCACAGCGTGCCACTCAGGCATACACCATGTGCTGAGTGCTTCTCTAAGATAGTGTTAGGGCTGGGTCCACAGGTTAACGGGTAAAGAACGAACCACAGCCATGAGTTAACAGTTGTTGTTATCAAGAGTAATAAAACAGAGTTGTACCATCTACAACCGTGTTGGTTCGTTTGTATAGTGGAACACCCAACATGACATAGTACCAGGATTGGAACCCAGCAACTGTGAGACCTACCTGCACATCTTCAGAGATCCGCCATCCTGCGCCATGGACACCATCAGCCCGCCGCAGCCGCTCCAAATCGCTGGAAACCTCGGCGTCAACTGGAAGCTGTTTAAACAGCGCTTCCAGCTCTTCCTAGAAGCCACAGAAAGGGAGAATGCATCGGACACCAGGAAGATCGCCCTCCTCCTCTCCACGGCAGGGCAACACGCCATCCACATCTACAACTCCCTGGTATTCGCAGAAGATGAGGACAAGACGAAGTACAAGACGGTCCTTCTAAAACTTGAGCAACACTTCAGCGTCGAGGTGAATGAGAGCTTCGAGCGGTACCTCTTCCAGCAGCGCCTGCAGGGTAAGGATGAGCCTTTTCAATCTTTTCTGACACACCTCCGTATCCTCGCGCAGTCCTGCGGCTATGAGGCCACCTCCGATTCTATGATTCGGGACCAGATATTTTTTGGGGTCACCTCGGGCACCCTATGCCAGCAGCTCCTCAAAATCAAGAGCCTCACCCTAGCCACCGGCATCGAAACCTGCGTCCTCCACGAAAACGCGACCAGCCGGTACTCCCAATTCCAGGCGGCAGAATCTGCATGACAGGGCTCCTTCGAGGCCGAGCGGGTCCAGTCGATCGAGTTCCTCCCGGCCCGCGGCCCGGACGAGGGCGGCCATTTCCCGCGCTTTCCGCGGCCTCCCGCGTTTGTACGCACCAAAAGAGACGTCGACGCAGAGGGACGTGACGCGCAGGCGTGCTCTACGCAGGACCGAACTGCGCATGCGCAGTGGTGCAACAAACGCCATGACGTCACGACGTGTGGCAACTGTGGATCTGCACATTTAAAGCGGCAATGTCCAGCAAAAAATCGACAATGCCTCCATTGTGGCAAGGTGGGCCACTACGCTGCCTGCTACCGAGCAGCTCAACCTGCCAACGCTCCCCAATTCAGACAGCCTCGCAGGGACGTGCAGGCCATTCAGTCTCCATACACCGAGTCATACCCTGACGACGTCCAGACCGGTGATACCGACGACCGGGAAGCCTTCCGCGTTGCGGTCATTGACAGAAATCGGATGTCCCCAAGTAGGACCCACCAGCTGATGCCAGTGCACAGCGTTAATCCGGGTGATGAATGATGTGCCACCCGAACGGTCAACCGATCACCAATCACATTCCGTTTAGACACTGGTGCCACCGCCAACCTTATAGCATGGTCAGCCTTCTACGCCTTGAAGGCCAAACCACCAATTCGGCCATCCCGCTGTCAGTTGGTCGATTACAACGGTAATGTTATCCCGGCCATGGGATCCTGCCAGCTCAAGGTTACACACAATGCATACACAGCCGCACTGTCCTTTGAGATAGTTGGATCATCGAAGGTCTCCCTGCTAGGCGCACAGGTGTGCAAGGTTCTCCACCTCGTTCAGCGGGTACACACTCTGTCTCCAGAAGGCACGTCTGATTTCCCGGATGCAGACTTTAGGGCACAGCTCCACTCGCTCCTCGCCCACAACCAGGAGGCTTTCGAGGGCATGGGCAGACTGCCCTACACTTACAGAATACGGCTCAAACCGGACGCCACCCCGGTCATTCACGCACCTCGTAGAGTCCCAGCACCACTCAAGGACCGCCTCAAGCAGCAGCTGCAGGATCTCCAGGACCAAGGAGTGCTTTCCCGGGTCACGGAGCCCATGCCATAGGTCAGCTCCATGGTGTGCGTTAAAGCCCTCTGGCGAACTCCGGATCTGCAGTGACCCGAAAGACCTGAACAACAACATCATGAGGGAACACTACCCCATACCCAAACGGGAAGAGATCAAGAGCGAGATGGCCCGGGCTAAAATTTTTACCAAGCTTGATGCCTCAAAGGGTTTTTGGCAGATTCAGCTGGATCAGTCCAGCAGGAAGCTGTGCACCTTCAACACTCCCTTTGGCAGGTACTGCTACAATAGGATGCCGTTTGGCATCATCTCGGCATCCGAGGTGTTTCATCGGATCATGGAGCAGATGATGGAGGGCATCGAAGGGGTGCGCGTCTATGTTGATGATGTCATCATCTGGTCCACCACACCACTGGAGCACATCAGTCGTCTCCAGCGCGTCTTTGCTCGGATACGAGAACACGGCCTGCGCCTCAACCGAGCCAAGTGTTCTTTTGGCCAAACTGAGCTAAAGTTTCTGGGGGACCACATACCCCGGTCAGGGGTGCGTCCGGATGCAGACAAAGTGACAGCTATTACAGCCATGCCGCAGCCGGCAGACAAGAAGGCAGTGCTACGCTTTCTCGAGATGGTCAACTTCCTGGGGAAGTTTATTCCCGACCTTGCCTCCCACACAACGACTCTTCGCCACCTGGTGAAGAAGACCATGGAGTTCCAGTGGGTTCCCGCACACCAGAAGGAATGGGAGGAGCTCAAGATCAAGCGCACCACAGCCCCGGTATTGGCGTTCTTCGACACTGCTCGAGATACAAAGATCTCGACTGATGCCAGCCAGTCCGGCATTGGGGGGTACTCCTGCAACGGGACGACACTGCATCATGGGCCCGGTCGCCTAAGCCTCGTGGGCCATGATCCCCACAGAACAGCGCTATGCGCAGATTGAGAAGGAGTGCCTGGGTTTGTTAACCGGCATAGATAAATTCCACGACTATGTGTATGGTCTCCCTCAGTTCACCGTGGAGACCGACCATCGCCCCCTGGTCAGCATTATACAAACGGACCTTAATGAGATGACACCTCGCCTCCAGCGCATTCTGCTCAAGCTCCGGAGGTATGACTTCCAACTGGTCTACACCCCAGGAAAGGACCTCATCATCGCGGATGCCCTGTCCAGAGCAGTGAGCACACCGCCCGAATCGGGGGGGGGGGGGGTTCGTCTGTCAGGTCGAAGCGTATGTGGCCTTCACATCAGCCAATCTGCCAGCTGATGATTCAAGTCTGGCCCGTATTCGCCGGGAGACTGCGGCTGACCCCCTTCTACAACGTGTGATACGCCACATGACGGAAGGGTGGCTCAAAGGAGTGTCCACAATTCTACAATGTCCGGGACGACTTGGCATCATTGACGGTGTCCTCCTAAAGTTGGACCGGATTGTGATCCCACACAGCAGCCACAGGCTGGTCCTCGAACAATTACACAAAGGCCATCTCGGGTTTGAGAAGTGCAGGCGGAGGGCCCGAGAAGCTGTGTACTGGCCGGACATCAGCGACGACATCGCCAACATGGTGCTCAACTGCCCCACCTGCCAAAGGTTTCAGCCGGCTCAACCCCCTGAGACGCTTCAGCCCCATGAGTTGGTAACGTCCCCCTGGGCGAAGGTGGGTGTGGACCTTTTTCATGCGCTTGACAGGGACTACGTCATCATTATAGATTATTTTTCAAATTATCCGGAGGTCATACGCCTGCACGACTTGACATCATCAGCTGTAATCAGAGCATGAAAGGAAACCTTCACTCGCCATGGCATTCCGCTTACCGTCATGTCGGACAATGGGCCGACATTTGCGAGCCAAGAATGGTCTTTTGCCGCTTCGTATGGTTTCACACACGTGACGTCCAGCCCTCTGCATCCCCAGTCAAATGGCAAGGCGGAAAAGGACGTCCATATCGTGAAGCGGCTCCTCTGCAAGGCTGCTGATGACGGATCTGACTTCTGTTTAGCCCTGCTGGCCTATCGCTCGGCCCCACTGTCCACAGGCCTCTCACCAGCCCAGCTGTTGATGGGTCACACCCTCAGGACCACTGTGTCGTCCATTCATGTTCCTACGCCCGACTATGCTCCAGTACTGCAAAGGATGAGACAGCAGCGTGCTCAGCAGAAGGTGGCACATGACACTCGGGCAACTGATCTTCCTGCCCTGGCGCCTGGAGACAACGTCCGCATACACCTACCAGAGGGTGGCTGGTCGGCAACTGCTGAAGTTCTCCGCCGCGTGGTCTCCCGCTTGTTCCTGGTTCGAATGCCTGATGGCTCCATTCGCCGGCGTAATCGGCGGGCCCTTTGGCTGCTTCCGCGCTCGCTACATGATCATGCACCGGTGCCACGCCCTCCTGTTGTCCCTGATGTTGACTTCGTGGAGCTTCCTGCCACTCTGCCTATTCCTCTATCGCCCGTGGCCAGGCCCATTCCTCAGCCGGTGGTTCCTGACCCACCCTTGAGGCGGTCAACCCGAATCCGTCGCCCACCTACTAGGCTGGACTTATGAGCCTGTTTGCACATTGGACTCACTGAATTGTTTTGCAATAATGTTAATGTGTTTCTCTTTTTGTTGTTTCAGGAGTTCTCTTTCGATATTTGATGATTGCACTTGTTTTGTTTGTGGTACAACCTCGTTGCTATGTTGCACCTGACACCTTCCTAGGTATATAGTTTAGCCTCATGTACATGTTGTAGATATTGCACACACATATTCAGCTGCACTCAGTACACACCAATATTTATTACCATATAGGCACATATTCTTGTAAAAAGGGAGTATGTCATGATATTCAGATAAACATATCATGGTGCAATCACACACACAAACTGATGGACAGATCAACGGACCAATCAACACACACGCAACATCACAGCCAATCACCAGTGAGGGCACACGCACTATAAAACAGGGAACACCACAGTTCCCGCTCATTCCAGCAGGAGATAGCTCAGAGCACAGAGCTCACAGCGGCCACTCAGACATACACCATGTGCTGAGTGCCTCTCTAAGATAGTGTTAGGGCTGGGTTCATAGGTTAACGGGTAAAGAACGAACCACAGCCATGAGTTAACAGATGTTGTTATCAAGAGTAATAAAACAGAGTTGTACCATCTACAATCGTGTTGGTTCGTTTGTATAACGGAACACCCAACACGACAGTACCTATACTACCACTAGAAGGTCTTGTGGTTCAGTAGGCAGTGTCCTTGCTTCTGAGCCAGGAGTTCTTAGTTCGAGTCCCAGCCAGTATTTGATGGCCAAGGATGGTGCATTCATAATGTGGTTAATAGGTTGAGTATCATCCTTCCAATATATGCCAATGAAAGGTGGTAAGTACAGGATAGACTCCTGGTCAGCCATGCGTGAGCTCCTCAAGTTATAAGCTGCTTGTGACCTATTCTGGGGGGAGAAAGATCTCAAATGGAAGTCTGCCTTGTGCACCATTAGGTGTAGGAAGAGAGATGGCAGCCAATGCTGACTTATTTTGGGAAACAGACATGCTCAGGCCCACATGCCTGCTTAGGTCCACATACGTGCTTTAATTCTTTGTTTTTTATCCTCAGGCAGAGTTTCAATTCGCATTTGAGTGTCTAAATGAAAATAAAATAAAAATGCAGGAAGCAAAATAAAAATTTCAATGAACCATTATCATAGGAGCAGCAGTGTTAAATAACTCTGAGCTAGGCAAGAAATATTTTAAGAATTGCCACCCATTTGCAGTCTGGGAAAGCATCCCGCACAAATCTGTAGGTACCTGCCACATCCTGGAGGGGGCAATGTTGTATTACAAAATACACAAACCTAAAAAACAGACCAAGCTCCTTTGTTGAAGTTGGTCTGCTTGGGGGAGGGGAGGAGATAAAATCCTTCACCATTGACATATAATATGGAAGGCAAGCCAAAATTCTGAGAAGCAGCCCCCTGGTCTCCTTGGTGAAGCAAAATGTCAGAGAGAACTAGTTAAAGAAAGAAAACAAATTGAATTAAATAGTCGCTTCCTGGGTTACTGGTGGGTACCCACAGTAACATCTTTCCAATCTATTACAATCACAGGAGTCTTGAAAAGATTTAAAGCCAGTTTGTTTATTCCAAAGTAAATGCAAAGCCACAAAGCGGTGCGGAGTACATCTGGTCCCAGCCGGGACCATCTGAAGATGCCGGTTCCCTTTCTGGCCAGCTTTTCGCGGTGGATTTTAACGAGCCTCACTTCTAGTAATACAAGGTATTACAGTAGCTGAGAGGTGGATGTCCATTGGCTAGACCTAGGCGTCTACCATTGGCTAACGCACATAGCTCCGCCCTGAGAGGCGGGGTATAAGAACCCATGCCGTCCCAGCAGCCTTCACTTTCTGTATCGAAGCTGCTGGGTACAGTTCTAGCTGATTAAAGCCGATTAGTTATGACTCTCCTTGTCTCACGAGTAATTGATTGTGCATCAATTTAATCAGCTATTACTTCTGAAAGGATGGACCTCCGCATCAAACCGGAGTGCCTTTAGCTCAGTCCCCACGCAGACAACTCCGCTGGTATTTTTAAGCACTGGCTGGCGTGTTTTGAGAGCTTCATCGACACAGCCGCCGACACCCCCACGGAAAGGCAGAAGATGCGCCTTCTACGCTCCCGAGTCAGCCCTGCAATCTACCCTCTGATCGAGGAGGCGGAGAATTATGCTGCAGCTATCACGCTGCTAGAAGGACATTACATCCGTCCTCTGAACCAGGTCTACGCCCGTCACCTGTTGGCAACTAGAAGGCAGAGCCCTGAAGAAACACTGGAGGACTTCTATCAGGCTCCACTAGTGCTGGGCCGGAACTGCGGTTGCCCACCAGTCACGGGGAATGAGCACACGGAACTTTTAATTCGGGACGCTTTCGTGGCAGGTATGTCTTCTCCCGACATCCGCAGACGGCTCCTTGAAATGGACACGCTGGGCCTCACTGAGGCACGGGCCCTGGCAGGGTCTATGGACGTTGCATACAAAAACGCACTTGCTTTTGCTCCCGTGCTGCGTGGCATCCCATCGCAGCAGCCCCCCAGACTTTCCCGCCAACCCCGCAGGCCTGTGCCGCTAGACGGCCCGTTTTCACCGCCGGCCAACGCTGCTTCTTCTGTGGCCAAACGAATCATCCGCGCGCGCGCTGCCCGGCCCACACCGTCACCTGCAAAGGGTGCGGCAAGAAAGGCCACTATGTCACGGTCTGCCAGGGCCGTGCCGTGGCAGCGGTCGCCAACGACTATCATCAGCCTTTGTTCCAGGTCCCGGCCGTCCAAGGCCCACCGCCACCCTCCTACCCACCGGCAACGTGCGACCCACGGGCACGGCCATTTTGCTCCCCGGCCACCACGCTGGGTGGATAGTCGCCGCCATTTTGTCCCTCGCCGACGCCATCTTCTGTATCCCTGGACTCCATGTGCGACCCGTGGCTGACGCCAACTTGGATGGGGCCTCAAGCCCCCAGCGCCGCTGACTCCACGCTGCCTGACCAGAACTCCTCCTTGCTACAGCTGGCCTCCGTTACCCGGAACCGGCCTCAGGCCCCCAGCACTGCCGACTCCACGCTGTCTGACCAGACCTTCCCCTTGCTGCAGCTGGCCTCCGTGACCCTGGACCAGAGTCGGCCCCAGACGCTAGCGAAAGCCACCACAACGATCGCTGTCAACGGCCACCTGACATCGTGCCTGATCGACTCCGGGAGCACGGAAAGCTTTGTCCACCCCAACACGGTAAGGCACTGTTCCCTTGTCACCCATCCCATAAACCAACGGATCTCCCTGGCCTCCGGGTCACACACAGTGGAGATAAAGGGGTTCTGCCTAGCGAACCTCACTGTCCAAGGCAGGGAATTCCGCAATTTCCGCCTGTACGTTCTGTCGCACCTCTGCGCAGCCACTCTCCATGGGCTGGATTTCCAGTGCCATCTGAAAAGCCTGACTTTTAAATTCGGCGGCCCTAAACCCCCCCCCCTAACTGTCTGCGGCCTCGCGACCCTTAAGGTCGACCCGCCTTCCCTGTTTGCGAACCTCACCCCGGATTGCAAACCCGTCACCACCAGGAGCAGACGGTACAGTGCCCAGGACCGGACCTTCATCAGGTCCGAGGTCCAAAGACTGCTGAAGGAAGGGGTCATCGAAACAAGCAACAGCCCCTGGAGGGCTCAAGTAGTGGTGGTAAAGACCGGGGAGAAACATCGGATGGTCATCGACTATAGCCAGACCATCAACCGGTTTACGCAGCTGGACGCGTACCCTCTCCCCCGTATAGCCGACCTGGTAAACAGGATTGCGCAATACAAGGTCTTTTCCACGGTGGATCTCAAGTCTGCCTACCACCAGCTGCCCCTCCATAATGGTGACCACCAGTACACTGCCTTCGAAGCAGATGGGCGGCTCTATCACTTTTTAAGGGTTCCTTTCGGTGTCACGAACGGGGCTCGGTCTTCCAGCGTGAGATGGACCGAATGGTTGACCGGTACGGCTTACGCACAACGTTCCCATATCTTGACAACGTCGCCATCTGCGGCCATGACCAGCAGGACCACGACACCAGCCTCCGAAAATTTCTCCAGACCGCGAACCTCCTTAATCTGACCTACAATAAGGAGAAATGCATGTTTAGCACCGACCGTCTAGCCATCCTAGGCTACGTAGTGTGAAATGGAGTCATAGGCCCCGACCCTGAATGCATGCGCCTCCTCATGGAGTTCCCCCTCCCTCACTGCTCCAAGGCCCTAAAGCGCTGCCTCGGCTTCTTTAGCTATTATGCACAATGGGTCCCTAATTACGCAGACAAGGCTCGACCCCTGATCCAGTCCACAACCTTCCCCCTGTCGACGGAGGCCTGCCAGGCCTTCTGCCGCATCAAAGCGGACATTGCAAAAGCCACGATGCACGCCATCGACGAGTCCCTCCCCTTCCAGGTCGAGAGCGACACGTCCGACGTAGCTCTGGCGGCCACCCTCAACCAAGCGGGCAGGCCCGTGGCTTTCTTCTCCCGCATCTCCATGCTTCCTAAATTTGCCACTCCTCGGTCGAAAGGAGGCCCAGGCCACAGTAGAAGCTGTGCGACACTGGAGGCATTACCTGGCCGGCAGGCGATTCACTCTCCTCACGGACCAACGGTCGGTGACGTTCATGTTCGACAATGCACAGCGGGGCAAGATTAAGAACGACAAGATCTTGCGGTGGAGGATAGAACTCTCCACCTTCAATTACGAGATCTTGTACCATCCGGGGAAGCTAAATGAGCCTCCTGATGCCCTGTCCCGCGGCACTTGTGCCACAGCACAGGTGGACCGCCTCCGATCCCTCCACGAGGACCTCTGCCACCCGGGGGTCACTCGCTTTTTCCATTTTATCAAGACCGCAACCTGCCCTACTCCATCGAGGAGGTCAGGACCGTCACCAGGGACTGCCAAATCTGCACGGAGTGCAAACCGCACTTCTACCGGCCAGAGAGGGCGCACCTGATAAAGGCTTCCCGTCCCTTTGAACGCCTCAGCATGGATTTCAAAGGCCCCCTCCCCTCCACCGACCGCAACACGTACTTCCTTAACGTGATTGATGAATACTCCCGGTTCCCATTCGCCATCCCCTGCCCAGACATGACCACAACCACCGTCATCAAGGCCCTCCAGGGTATCTTTACACTGTTCGGTTTCCCCGCGTACATACACAGTGATAGGGGGTTGTAGCCACGTAAAATGGCTGCTTCCCGATTAATTTGGCCAAAACCCGATTTAAAATGGCTAACCGGAAAGGCTGCTGGGAAAAGCAGGTAACAAGACAGAAACGGACAGCTGCAGACAAAATAGCATATTCGGCTCTGGGGAAGTTGGCCCAGATCGCTACTCAGGGCTATTAACAGCCCATCAACCCAGACATTTGCAGTACATTCAGGACTCTTAACAGCCCATCCACCCAGACATCTGCAGTTTAATCAGCTATCCCCGGGAACAATTGCAACATATTAGCAATTGAATACCGGGCCAGACCTGTCGGCGCCTGCAGTGGCCGAAACAAAGGCAGGTGAACGACCACCCCCCGATCGGGGAATCGCCTCGCAATTGGACGTATCGAACCCAGTGATTGGGAACAAGTCCAATCACTTGGGACTCAGGGTCAAGGGCCTCCCCGGGAGGCGGGAAGCCCCTGGGCCCTATAAAGTGAGGGGCCAAGTTCAGATTGCTCTCTCTCTCCCTTCTTCGCCTGCTCGAGAACTTCGCAAGAACAGCAACCGGCAACCGTAAGTTTGAATCCAGCGATCGCTATCCGATAAAGACTCCTAGCCATCGACCTGTATCAGCCTTTTGAATCCCACGGGCCAGATCCGATTGGATAAGCCATTTGTTTCCCTGACCTGGTGGGCTCTTCCTAAAGTTAAGTATTGGCCAGTAGTGATAGGTTTATTATATAGATAGTAGGATTATTGTGTAAACATTACTTGTTGTATATAATAAATGACCGTTGAGTTCAATCTTACTAAGCGGTGAGCTGACTTATTAATCATAACTTGAACTTGAACCACGTGGCGGTATCAGAAAGATACCTGGCGACTTATGAGCAAAGGTGACGTAATCAGAGCTAATAAACTAAGGCTAAAAAGAGCAACATAATTGGCGACTCCGCCGGGACCCGACATAGAAGTGGAAAACCACTCCGGGAGAACCCCAACAATTTGAATTAGAATCCAATCGGAAACAGGAAAAAAAACCCACAAGTGTTCAAGCGGTTCTGGTTAATAATTCACAATTCGGAAGTGTGTGTATGCATGCGTAACTAACAGGGTTATAAGGTAAAACTGATAGATTTTTGTTGCGTCAAAACTGTCGGAAGTCTGTATTTTCGGAAATTAGCGCAAGCCGTACCCGCATCTACGACACCACCTTAGCCCCCTGTTCCAAATTTGAACGTAACGAGCAGATAAGAGAGATAGCCATGCAGGCAATGCAGGCAATGCAACGCCTCATGAACCCTGAAGGATTTGCGGTCGCACCGATCAGCAACGTGAGAGTGGGACAGTGTCCCATTTGGGAAGTGGGAATTCGCAAATTTCTGCAGGGCAAAGGATGGCCCGTGTGGAGCGGTTTCTGTAATAATGACGACTCAGGTCCCGGAAGTATAGGGCATACTTGGTGGGAGAACCTGAGTGAGATCCATAAAAAGAGCTTAGCGAAAGCGCGCAAGCTGATGGCAATCGTGTCCTGCATGGCACAATTGCGAGGCACAGAGGAGGTCGTCAGGACGCTCCGAAAATAAATAGAAGTCATACATCGTATGAGTAAAATCGATGTATGTGAAATGGAAAAGGAAAACCTGGAATTAAAAAGGCAGTTAGAAGCCAAGGACGAAGAGGTGGCTGACGCCAAACGGGGTCACCAGTCTTGTCTGGCGCATTTATGCAGTTTTCAATCCCAGTATGAGAAGGCTTATCAGGACACGCAGCGTGCCATCCTGGTTAAGAAAGAGACGGAGAAGCAGGTGGAGACACTACAGAAGCAATGAAGTGATCTCAAGGCAGCCTTGAGAGCGCTCCACGCTGCAACCATGGAACAAAGGCAGAGTACCTTGGACCATGCAAAGTGCAGAAAGCAAATTGCAGACCTGCAAGCAATGCTTTCTGTCCAAAAGGGATTCCAAGACACCTTTGGGGAAGGTTTAGACCAGGAAGACGGCCCTGATTGGGAAGAACTGCAAGAGACAGCGCAGAGATATGTTCAGGGAGCATGTGCGCAGGGAAAACCCCAAAGGAGGAGAGCACCCCCACCTCCCCACACAACAGATAATACAGGCTCCCATGAACCCTGTAACAACCCACCGCACTGCCACAGCAGACGAGGCGGAAGTCTTATATTCCACCCCCCTCACAGTGACCCAATTACGGGACGCGTGTGCTAAAATCACACCGTTCCTCCCCGCTTCAGACCCACGCCATTTCTTTGCCACCGTCAAACACCAGGCGACCATGTACGGCCTGGATGAAAAGGAGCAGGTAAAGCTCACGGTCCTCAGCTTCGACCCATCGGTCGCAGAAGCCCTTCCCGACCCACAGAATGTAGGAGGAGGCACCCTTGCAGAAATGCATACCGCGATCCTGGATGCGATCGGGTACAACCGGGGCGACCCCGTAGACGGTCTAAATAAATGCAGACAGAAAAAGTCTGAACACCCCACAGCGTTCGCAGGACGCTTGTGGATTCACTTTGAAGCCGTTTTCGGCAACGTAGACCGTGCCCATTTGTCCGCAGACAATATGGCCAAATGGACCCGCACCCTTATCTCCCATGCCACGGAAGCAGGACAGAATGCCTGTAGTAAGCCATCGCTTACATTGTAGAACCCCTCGGAGGAGGCTCATAATGAGAAGTGGGTGGTCAAAAGATTGTCCTGCGTTTGGGAACAAGCGGCTCACGGTAAATCAGCAGCTAGAACCCCCGAGGAAAACCAAGCCGCCGCAGACGTGCAGGCAGTAAGAACCACTCTTCACAACCCCGCCTGGGTAAACGAGGGAAAGAGCAGCCCCCCAGAAAACCACAAGAGTGCTACAATTGCGGACAGTGGGACATTTTGCTAAAGAATGCAAGGCCCCTAAAAAAACCACAGAGAGCCCAACAGACAGGCACTCTCAATAAGAAAAAGGCAGAGCCCAGACATAGCGTTAGCGCCCAGTCTGATCAGACAGACGTGACCGGAACGGACTGACGGTGTACAGGCTCCCACAGCTGGGTCTGCGATACCCTTTGGGATAGGTCAGGACGACCCGGAGTCGCAGCAAATGTTAGGGGACAGCCGATCGAGCTTCTCTGGGACACAGGAGGGTCCCGCACAACCTTAAATTCCTCCACCCTTGGTAAGGACACGTGGCCCACCACAGCCACTATCACCCTCAGCGGCTTCACAGGCCACTCACAACAGGGACATATCACGACCCCTGTACCCATCCAGATCGGAAATATTAATACAAAGCACCCCGTAGTGTTAGTCGACCTGCCCCCAACAGCAGAGCACATTTTAGGGATCGACTTTATGAACTCACACCACCTCTCCTTCGATCCAGTCAACCAGTGCATCTGGAAGATGGCGAAATCCGCTAGAGCCGCTGCAACACTCAATATAGGGGATTACATGAACAAAATTAGCGCAGTAGGCGAGTTTTGGTTCAACCCCAGCACACTCAGCACGGACCGACAGGTTAGGGCAGTCCTGCAAAAGAACAGGGCAGCATTTGCAACCCACAAACACGACTGTGGACGGATGACCGGTTCCGTACAGATAACCGGACCGGACCCAAGACCCCAGAAACAGTACGGATTTCCCCTGGAAGCAGAGGGAGAAATCCTAAAGGTCATAGAAAGCTTATCAGAGCAGGGCGTCCTAAGATCGGTAGCCTCAACTAATAATGCCCCGATTTGGCCAGTAAGGAAACCCGACGTATCATGGCGCTTGACCATTGATTATTGGGAACTCAATAAAGTCACCCCCGCAGCAGCCCCCACCGTTGCAACAAGTCCCGAGACCATGCTCAAACAGGGACTCCATGCCCGATATTTCACGGTTTTGGACGTCAGTAATGGGTTCTGGTCCATTCCATTGGCAAAGGCGTGCCAGTATAAATTTGCCTTCACTTTCAGAGCGGAACAGTACACGTGGACATGCCTGCCACAAGGCTTCCACAACTCCCCCTCCATTTTCCACCGACAGCTGGCAAATGGACTAGCAAAATTTTCTCGCCCCGAATGTCTGGTACAGTATGTCGACGACCTACTACTGCAGACAGACACAAAGGAAGAGCACATTGAGCTTCTGTCCGAACTCCTGGAAATACTACACTCCATTGGCTGTAAAGTAAACCCCAAAAAGGCCCAAATATTGGAAGAAAAGGTGATATATTTGGGTACTATCATCACACACGGCAAACGCGAGATCGAGCACAAAAGAATTGACTCGATCGCTAAATTGCCCCTTCCCCAACACGTTTCAGCCCTCCGGTCGTTTTTAGGACTGGCTGGCTACTGCCGAAACCACATTGACGGTTTCGCCAGCAAGGCAGCGCCCCTCTCAGACCTCCTAAAGAAAGGAGCCCCCTGGGAATGGCTTCCGCAGCATACGGATGCAGTGTAATCATTAAAACAGGCGCTCATAGCCGCCCCTGCACTACAAGTTCCCGACCCACTTTCCCCTTTCGCCAGAGAGGTAGCGACCACAGACCGCACCCTTTCAGCCGTGCTCCTGCAGGAACGGCACGACCAGCTAAGGCCCGTAGCTTATGCCTCCCGAATTTTAGATGCTGTGGAGCAGGGATTTTCAGCCTGTGAGAGGCACCTGCTCGCAGTTTTCTGGGCAGTCCAGTACTTTTCCTACATTACCGGACTGAACCCCATCACCATCTTGACCGAACACACCCCCACACAACTTTTACTAGACGGACGACTTAAAGACGGTACCGTCAGCCAAATCCGCGCTGCTAGGTGGACCCTTCGCTTACAAGGACGGGACATCACAGTAAAACGGACAAAGACTCACACATACTTAGCGGATAATCTACAATACCCCGGAACCCCCCATGAGTGTGAAATCATCTCGCCCCACCACAATACTGGCCCCTTTATAGCTAAAACACCCGCCAGAAAACTAGCCACTCCATCTCAGAACCCACCTCACCCGGACACGTGTGACCCCATTAGGATCTATGTGGATGGATCTTCCACAGTCCTGGATGGGCAACGCATAAGAGGTTGTGGGATTTATGTGGAGGACGCGCAGGGGCGCGCCCTCGAAGAAATCGCATTAAAATTACCCGGACACTTAGGCGCGCAGGCAGCAGAGCTTGCGGTCATCGCTTACATTGTAGAGCTCCCAGATTCCTTCCCCAGCCCAGCAGACATATATTCAGACAGTCTATACGTGTGCAACAGCCTCACTGAATTTCTGCCCCTCTGGGAAACGAGAGGATTTGTTTCCACGGATGGGAAACCCCTCCCCTCAGCCCCATTACTCCGTCATATCCTAGAAAAAGCCAAGAACAGGACTTTTGGCATTATAAAAGTCCGCAGCCACCATCGTTCCTCCCCCCCCTGGAAATGTAAAAGCCGACGCGCTGGCTAAGGCAGGATCCAGGCATGGGTACTTTTGGAAGCCCCCCAAGAGCGCCCCAGTGAGTGCGCCAGTGAGTGCAGTTCAGGTCGCGCAGACTAGGATCGAAGATCTAGTAGAGGCCCAGAAGCAGGATAGCGCTCTCACTGAAATCGTGAAAGGGAAGTTTCCAGCCTCATACGACAGGTACAGAAATACCATAACCACACATGCCGGCGTGGTACTAAAGGACACCCTTTATGTAGTTCCTGAGCAGGATAGGAATCAAATGATCTGCTTATTCCATGATGGTCATGGACACCAGGGAATCGAACCCACCGCAGCCCACCTCAAACAGCTTTGTTGGTGGCCTAATCTCAAAGAGGATGTATCCCATTACATTGAGAATTGCCTCATCTACGCTCAAAACAACCCAGATAGCTATGCCAAAAAGGCACATCTCAGCCACACCCGACCCGTTAACGACCCCGGGACTAACCTCCAGATCGATTTTATAGGTCCATTGCCCCCTTGCAGGAATGGCTATAAATATGTTCTGGTGGTCATAGATACTTTTACAAAGTGGATGGAAGCATTTCCAGCCCGCACCAACACTGCGAAAACCACCGCCAAAATCCTAACCCACCACATCTTTACAAGATGGGGTCTCCCCCGCAGTATTGAGTCGGACCAAGGTTCTCACTTTACGGGACGGGTCATGCAGAACGTCCTCACGATATTTGGCATAACCCAAAAATTTCACATTGCGTACCACCCTCAGTCGAGTGGTATAGTGGAGCGCATGAATCGGACCCTAAAAACCACCCTTAGAAAAATGGTCCAGCAAAACAACACCACTTGGGATTCGGTCCTCCTCTTTGCGCTGATGTTTTTGCGTAACACTGTTTCCACCTCCACAGGTTTCACCCCACACACCCTCATGACCGGACGCCCCATGAAAGGGACAGAGTACTTGTTGGGTTTAGATCTGACCAGCCCTGAAGTTACGGCTCTCACCCACGAGAAAGCCGTTGAACAATTACTTATAAATGTAAAAACGGCTCAGTTAGCAGCCGCTGTTAAACTGGGTACTAAAAGAAAACAGAGCAAGGCCTGTTTTGATAAGGCAGTACATGCCACGGAGTACAATATAGGACAACAAGTGATGTTGTCCATGTATAACCCCAGCACATTTCTGTCTCCGAAATACTCGGGTCCGTACTCCATTACGGATAAAATAAGCCCATCGGTATATAAAATCAAATACCAAAATGGTAAGACTGCATGGTTTCACATAAACCAGCTAAAGGTTTATGGAGCACAGTCAAACCACTCCCACCACGTCATGCTTGACGCAGCAGACCAAACCCCGCCCACATCCAACGTAACCACACCCACCCCTTCCACGTCCAACCCAGACACGGACTCGCCCCCGACTCCACCCACAAACTTTACACTCCGCCCCGGAACGCCCACAGACTGCAGCAGCACAGACAGCGACTGTGACTCTGATGACAGCCACAGCACGCCTCCCTACCATCCTGGTCCCACACACAGCAACTCCGACCTCGACTCCAGTGACCCCCTTCCTCATCACCTACTTAAATAAACCACACCACCGAACACCGAACCACACAGACGACCCCGACTTTGTCCCCACCCAACTCGACCATACTCATTGGCACCACGACAACTCCTGCTGACTCGTCCGCAACGACGAGGACGACCCCAACTCACACCACGCAGCCCTTTCCGCCCTAATTCACTCCAGAGTTTGGCACCCGGGAGAAGGTGACGACCTCGGGTCTGACTCCCAAGCCGCCAACCCCTTTGCGACCCTGTTCGTAACAGACAACTGAGGTGTCCACATGATGATTTAAAGGAGACACTTGGGGAAAAGTGTTGTCCTTCCTGATGGAACCTGCAGAATGTTTTCCGTTGTTTGTATGTTTGTTTAATGTTGTTCGTCCAACAGGAGAATGTTCTCACCGCCACACACCCATTCACCTGAACTTTTTAACTTTCCCCACTGACACCCACCACTGCCACACGCCCATTCGGCTGATACCTCTGAGGACTTGCCTCAGACACCCACCACCGCCACACGCCCATTCGGTTGATACCTCTGAGGACTTGCCTCAGACACCCGATCATAACTGCACTTCTGATTCGATGGTGGATTCAGAACAGCAACCCCACCATGATGACTACATTTTTGTCCGTTCTTGTCGGTTGCTCAGGCAGTGGAGAAACGGCGTGAGACCCGCCCTGCCTGGGGACCCCCCCCCGTTGGTCAAAAACGCTCGGGTAGGGAAGATACGGTATTGGTAGCCGTCCTACCCGGGGACTCCACCCAAGTCTTACCCGTCGCGGCCCACACGCACCTCATTCGACCTTTTCTTTCAAAAACAGTTTTATTTTATTTAGGCAACCTTTGGGTTGCTGCCACATGCTATTTACATCCTGGAACATTTGGATGATAAACTTAGCACTGGTCCACCATTGGGAAGTGTGCCGTGTCCTAACATTTGTTTTGAAAAAAAAATGGGGGAGAAATCACATATTGTGACCAATTATAAGGGTTTAATTGGCCCCAAGAAGGACAGACACACTAACACACCGGATATTAAACCAAGGTAGTTACAGATACTATGCTTGTTTTACAGAACTCCAGAAGCTCCAGGACCGGAGAAAAACAGAGAACACAGAGAAAGAAAAGAAAGAGGACAACCAAGCAGACTTCGGTCATCGTGCTCAACATCTTTTTGGAAATTTGGTTGCGCGGGAACGCGGACCCCATTACTCCAAACCCCCCTGCCGTTAATGTTTCACTGCCCCGCAGTACCGAGGGCCCAGTCACCAGTCACGCTGCATTATCCTGGTGTGCCAAGTTCATAACTTGGTACTCCTTATCGTACGTCATTGAGGCACTGTTAGCATTGGCCATACTCTGCTGTGGAGTACAGACCATGCGCCTTCGCAAATGGAAAAGGAGAGCGTACCCCGGTATATCGGATCCGATCCCCGATATTCGGCTATGACCAGACCCCAGACCCCCGCGACCTATAAGGAATAACGAGTATTCACTTGCGTTATTACTGTAAATAAAGAGATATACAAACGGTTTTCATTAAAAAAAATGTATGATCCTGAGCTTGACTGCCAAGCCAGGAAAGAGTATATTAAATGTTGTGATTGTTGTTGTATGTTTAGGAAGATAGGATAATGCAATGTTTAGTGAGTATAGAGTATTGAGATAAAATTAGAGGTTCCCAGTTTTATTTTTTTGATACATGCCCCTGCCTGACATAGCGCCCTCAAGAATTGTGTAGGTAAATTTTTGTGCATAGCTAGGGTCAGAGTAGTGGCCATGTAGGAGGTGCCCCCCCCCCGCCCCCCCCCCCCCCCCCCCCAGGTCAGGGAACGAAGAGGACAACATTTATGTGATCCTTCACGCTTCGCGTTAGGATCACAAGGCGGGTCTGTAGCCCCGTAAAATGGCTGCTTCCCGATTAATTTGGCCAAAACCCGATTTTAAATGGCTAACCGGAAAGGCTGCTGGGAAAAGCAGGTAATAAGACAGAAACGGACAGCTGCAGACAGAATAGCATGTTCGGCTCTGGGGAAGTTGGCCCAGATGATACTCAGGGCTATTAACAGCCCATCCACCCAGACATCTGCAGTCTAATCAGCTATCCCCGGGAACAATTGCAACATATTAGCAATTGAATGCCGGGCCAGACCTGTCGGCGCCTGCAGTGGCCGAAACAAAGACAGGTGAACGACCACCCCCCGATCGAGGAATCGCCCCGTTATTGGACATATCGAACCCAGTGATTGGGAACAAGTCCAATCACTTGGGACTCAGGGTCAAGGGCCTCCCCGGGAGGCGGGAAGCCTCTGGGCCCTATAAAGTGAGGGGCCAAGTTCAGATTGCTCTCTCTCTCCCTTCTTCGCCTGCTCGAGATCTTCGCAAGAACAGCAACCGGCAACCGTAAGTTTGAATCCAGCGATCGCTATCCGATAAAGACTCCTAGCCACCGACCTGTATCAGCCTTTTGAATCCCGCGGGCCAGATCCGATTGGATAAGCCATTTGTTTCCCTGACCTGGTGGGCTCTTCCTAAAGTTAAGTATTGGCCAGTAGTGATAGGTTTATTATATAGATAGTAGGATTATTGTGTAAACATTACTTGTTGTATATAATAAATGACCGTTGAGTTCAATCTTACTAAGCGGTGTGCTGACTTATTAATCATAACTTGAACTTGAACCACGTGGCGGTATCAAAAAGATACCTGGCGACTCGTGAGCAAAGGTGACGTAATCAGAGCTAATAAACTAAGGCTAAAAAGAGCAACAGGTTCCTCCTTCATGAGCGACGAACTGCATCAATTCCTGCTCAGCAAAGGCATCGCCTCCCGCAGGACGACCAGTTACAACCCCCGGGGAAACGGGCAGGTAGAGAGGGAGAACGGAACGGTCTGGAAGACCGTCCTGCTGGCCATTCGGTCCAGGAATCTCCCAGTCTCCCGCTGGCAAGAAGTCCTCCCAGTGGCCCTTCACTCCATTCGGTCGCTGCTCTGTACTACCACAAACCAGACACCTCACGAACGTCTCCTTGTCTTCCCCAGGAAGTCCTCCTCCGGGACCTCACTCCCAACCTGGATAGTGACACCCGGACCCGTCCTGATGCGGAAATATGTGAGGGCGCACAAGTCGGACCCGTTGGTCGAGAGGGTCCACCTGCTGCATGCCGACCCCCAGTACGCCTACGTAGCGTTCCCTGATGGCCTCCAAGACACGTTCTCCCTTCGGGACCTGCCGCCCGCCAGAGCCCCACGCGCACCCGCACCATTGCCCCCACCCCCGCCCTCCCTGCAGCACCTGACCGGAGGGTCAGTACTGCCGCCGCCCCTACTCAGCGTGGAACAGGCACCGACGCCCCCTACAGGCACCCCTCCCCCTGCCCACTTTTCGCCCCAACAGCGCCGCCTAGAGTTGACGAAGCTGCCAGGGAGGAAGACACCATGTTCCCGGAGCCACAACCGCCAGGGCCGACACCAGGATCATCGCCGAAGCTGATGATTGCTGCACCATAAAACAATAAAAACTTTCTCGGTTACCCTCGACATCACGGTACCTGCAATACCTGGTCCTACCATGCAAAAGGCGACAGTAACATTGGCCATCACCCCGCTGGGTCCTTTTTTAACAGGGGGTGAATGTGGTAATACCAGGTATTGCAGTACCTGAGAGGTGGATGCCCATTGGCTAGACCTAAGAGTCTACCATTGGCTAACGCACATAGCTCCGCCCTGAGAGGCAAGGTATAAGAACCCATGCCGTCCCAGCAGCCTTCACTTTCTGTATCAAAGCTGCTGGGTACAGTTTTAGCTGATTAAAGCCGATTAGTATGACTCTCCTTGTCTCACGAGTAATTGATTGTGCATCATCACTGTTAGGCCTCTGCCCCTCAGCGAGGGAGCTCGTGTTCCACGAGCCCCCGGGGAGATCCCACGGGTTGTCCCTGTGGGACCCATGGGGCTGAGAACATCCCTCGCCCACAAAGTCCACTCTGTTGTAGAGGGTGGAGGAGGCCTCTTTTTTCACTTCGCTTCCAGTAGTTGTGGGTCAGGGTCTGGGGGCGGGTAACGCGTTGGGGAGTGTCACTTCCACTCCGACCATCTTGGGGTATCGTCGGCAACTGCTCCCTGGTGAAACTGTTGTCCGAAACTGTGGACACTTGTGTTTCCCTGTCGGACCCTGAGTTTTCCACCTCGCGCATTTCTCTGTCTGGGCCCCTGGGGGGGTGTTGCCTATTGGCCCTTGGGTAACAAGCAGGTGGGATGGTGGCTGACTCCTCCAGCGGGGCCGGTCCTTGTGCTGGCTCCCTGCTTTTAAGATGGTCCACATGCTTTTGCACTGTCCACTCTTTGGTTTTCACAGGTACAAAACCGGTCCAGTTCTATCCACTATGGTACTTGTTATCCATCAGGCACCGTCTCAGAAGTTCCGGACATATACCATGTCCCCTGGCCTAAAACCTCTGTCCTGCATCTGTCTGCTGTGGTAGTGTTTCTGGAGATCCTGTCTGCTCTCCAACTTCCCACCAATATCGGGGAATGTCAGGCTAAGGCGGGTCCTCAGCCTTCGGTCCATCAGTAGTTCTGTCAGTGCCATTCCGGTTGTTCTATGTGAAGTGGTACTGTAGTCGAATAGGAACCACGCCAACTTTGTCTCCATGGATCCTGTGGCCTGCTTTGACATGCCTCTCTAAATGTCTGTATCGCCCGTTCAACCAGGCTGTTTGAAGCGGGCTGGTATGGGGCGGTCCGAATGTATTTTACCCGTTCGATTTCATGAAGTGCGAGAATTCCTCGCTAGTAAAAGGGGTGCCGTTATCTGTAACCAGCAACTTTACTAAACAAAAGGCACAACTTCTCAATGGTAGCCCTCAAAGTAGTGGATCGCTTTCGATAGACACCTAATTTTGGAATGGGTGTCCACTATTAACAGGGACATTGAGCCTTGAAAAGGTCCAGCGAAGTCAGCATGCAGGCATACCCAGGGTCGGACTGGCCAATCCCAGGGGTAAAGGGGCACTGCTGGTGGGAGTTTTTGATGCTCCTGACATGAGATGCATTGCTGTACCAACGGCACAATGTCACCACCAAGCACTGGCCACCATACGTAGCTCCTGGCAAGCATCTTCGTCTTGGACATTCCCGGGTATCCATTGCGCAGGTCCTGCAAAATAGTCTTTCTGCCTTGGCTCAGAATTAGAACATGAGCCTCCCACAGGAAAATGTCATCCTCCACGCTAAACCCTTGCTGCTTAGTCGCGAAAACCCGCAGCTCTTCAGGCAATTTTCCCTGTTGTCCCCTGTGGCGTAACTTCGCTACGGTCCAGTCCTTTTGTGTCCACCCTTGAATCTCTGAGGCAGTGATTGGCAGGGTGTCCATAAAATTCAAGGCTAACAAGACTTCATTTGCCACTGGCAGAGATGAGGGGGGAGTGTTGGCAATGGGAGCCGGCTCAAAGTATCCACGTGTGCAAACTGCGTGCCTGGGCGATGCTCATCTGTTGCCAATAGTAGCTTCCAACGCTGTATTTGGGCTGATGCTATCGGCGGAATTGCCCTGTTCTCCTTGAACAAACCGAGCAATGGCTTGTGGTCCATTGTGATTGTAAAACGCCGCCCATAAACATATTGGTGGAATTCTTCACTGTGAAGACAACGGCTAGCCCTTCCTTCTCGATCTGAGCATATTCACACTCTGCATCAGCCAAAGACCTCAATGCGTAGGCGATTGGCCTCTCAGCCCCGTCGTCCATCCTGTGGGATAACACTGCCCCAATTCTATAAGAGTTGCCTGGAAGTGTCGTAGTGCTTCAGCAGCCCTGAAGACGAAAGTTGTCGCCTCACCTTGGTAAACATCTCTTCTTGCGGCACCTTCCATACTCAGTCCTGGTATTTTTTAAGGAGTGCATGCGGCAGTGCTAAGATGGTTGGCAAGTTCGGGATGAATGTGCCAAAATCATTTGCAAGTCCAAGGAACGACCATAGTTCAGTCGCGTTCTCAGGCGTGGGAACTTGTTTGATGGCCTGTGCCTTCACCTCAATCGGGAGAAAACCACACCTGTCGACCCAGTACCCTAGGTATGTGACCTCTTTTACGTGAAAAACGCACTTGCCCCTTTTTAGGTGGACCGCTGCCTCAGAAAACCGGCGGAGGACTTCCTCTAAGTTGTTCAGGTGCTTCTTTTTGATGGCTGCGGTGATCAAGACATCATCTGAATAATCTGCCACCCTGGAAGCTCTTGGAGGATGCTTTCCATGACCCTCTGAAACATCGCACAGGTGGTACACGGAATGGCAACCTTGTGTATTCATAAAGACCCCTCGGGGTATCGATGGTCACAAACCTTCTGGATGTCACATCTGGTGCCAGCTGGTCGAATGCGGGACTCATGTCAAGTTTTGAAAAGGAGTGTCCTCCAGCCAACTTCGCAGAGAGGTCCTCCATGCGTGGCATCGGGTACCCAACCAAACGAGAGGCCTTGTTCACCATTAACTTGTAATCACCACACGGTTTTCTCTTGGTTTAACACTGGAACGACAGAGGTTGCCCACTCCGCGAACTGCAGAGGACGAATGATTCCAGCCAGTTGAGCTCATTATTTATCTTTGTTAACAAAGCATAAGGAACCAGACGGGCCCTAAATTACCTCAGTTGGGCATCTGGGTCTGCGTAGATTTTGGCCTTGGCACCTTTTATTTTTCCCGGGACATCTTGGAAAACATCCGGGTATTTCCCATGGAGTTTGTGCCCATCTTGAAAATCTGCTGCCAATCCAGATGAAGCCTCTGCAGCCAGTCACGGTGTAACCAACTGAGTCCGGGCCCTCATACCACTAACAATGGCAAAAGGATGGACTGCTGCCCGTCGGCATCTGGAGTTATTGCCATGCCCTGGATGGTCAATGCTTCTTCCATGTACGTTGCAAAACGCACCTCAGTGTCCCTCAGGTCCAGGCCTTGGATTCCTGTCCTGATATTCTGGTACGTCTGCCGTCCTATTACCGAGACCGCAGCCCCAATATCAATTTCCATTTTAAGTGGGTGGCCGTTAATCTGTAGGGTGACTTTGATAGGGGCTATTTGTGGTGCGGCGATGCTGTTTAACTGCATGCACCTGTCCTCATCGGGCTGCACCAGGTGAAAGGCCCTGGTTCTAGGTGGACGTGTCCCCTGATCCGGTCGGCGTGCTTGTTTGCTGATTTGGCGTTTCCGGTCCCTCCGGTTCCTCCGACCACAGGTAGAGCACCTTGGAAAATCCTCCTCCTAGGGTTCAGGGGAGCCACCTTGCTGGGCTTTAGAGGCCCTCAGCCAACGGGTCTGGCCCCGATATTCCTCAGCAGAGGTTGGTCCCAGAGGTCCTATTCTTAGGAGGCGCTGTTCACCTGAATGGGAGACATCTAACGTTATTCACCCCCATCTCTAGCGAGCCCTGGAGCTTCTAGTCATCCGTGTTTTCATATGAGAGAGAGATCTCTGTGGTCTTTTTGAAGTCCAAAGCAGCACAGTAGCACTGTAGTTGCACTGTTGCTTCACAACACCAGGGTCTCAGGTTCGATTCCTGGCTTGGGGCACTGTCTGTGCGGTGTCTGCACGTTCTCCCAGTGTCTGTGTGGGTTTCCTCCAAGTGCTCTGGTTTCCTCCCACAAGTCCGAAAAGGTGTTAGGTGAATTGGACATTCTGAATTCCTCTTCAGTGTACCGGAGCCAGTGCCAGAGTGTGCCGACTAGGGATTTTCACAGGTGCGCCAAAAATTCCATAACTGACTCCCCCATGTTCTTCCAGCTGTATTGAACTGGCCCCTTTGGACAATGACCGCCGGTTTGGGGTCATGATGTTCTGCCATGAGTGCTACCAGTTCGTCAAATGTTTTGGAACCTGGGGCCACAGGGTAGGTCAAGCTTGTGTTGACGCTAAAAGTAGGGAACCCAGGTGGTTGGCAGTATTGCCTTCTGGCGGTCACACTCTATAATGGCATTTGCCCTAAAAAAGTATCACATTCGCTCAGTGTAGTGGGCCCAGTCTTTGGACAGCACGGTAGCACAAGTGGATAGCACTGTGGTTTCACAGCGCCAGGGTCCCAGGTTCGATTCCCGATGGGTCACTGTCTGTGGGGAGTCTGCACGTTCTCCCCATGTCTGCGTGGGTTTCCTCCGGGTGCTCCGGTTTCCTCCCACAGTCCAAAGACATGCAGGTTAGGTGGATTGGCAATGCTAAATTGCCCTGAGTGTCCAAAAAGGTTAGGAAGGGTTATTGGGTTACGGGGCTAGGGTGGAAGTGAGGGCTTAATGTGGGTCGGTGCAGACTCGATGGGCCGAATGGCCTCCTTCTGCACTGTATGTTCTATGTTCTATACTCACGGCAAAACATCAAGCCTCCTGAAGGCATTTTTAAATCTGTTCCAACCTTGCTCCCCTGTAACGAGATTCAGCCGTGGTCTGGATGTACAGTAGGTGCCACCTGCAGTCCCGTTTTTTCCTCGTTGCCAGTATTACAATTACAGGAGTCTTGAAATGGTTTAAATGGCCTATTTGTTTGTTCTAAACTAAGTGCAAGTCGCAAAGCGGCGGGAAGTACGTCTAGTCCCAGCCAGGACCATCCGCAGATGCCAGTAGCCTCCCTGGCCGGCTTTTATCGGTGGGTTTTAACAAGCCCGGCTGTTAGGCCTCCGCCCCTCAGCGGGGGAGCTCGTACTCCATGAGCCCCACAGTGAGATTAATTGGGTCGTCCCTGCGGGTCTAATGGGGGTTATAACCCAACCCCGTTTACCATTTGTAACCCCCAGAGAATGGTGCCTTGCATGACTTCCTGCAAACTTGCCCAATATATGAGTTCAATCTCTGGCACATATATGAGTTGAAACTCTTGTTGTAACAGTTAGAATAATACATTAAATGGCCTAGACGATCCATCATTATCCATTATTCTGAGAGATTCCGAGCCTGCCTCCTAAATACAATTTAAGACAGGCGGCCAAATTCAATTATTTCATAAAACCAACATTGCTGGAAACCATGAAAAAAAAAGCCTTAAATTCACGAAAACTGGGCAAAACAAATAAGACAAATTTTAATTGCATATTAAAAATCAACTTGGCCACAGCCCATGAAACCGAGACAGAGGAAAAAATGGAATCAGTCCCAACAACCCTGAACAAGCTCATTGCCTATAAAGGTGCACTTGCAGTTGAAAGAGACATGACCTGAGTGAGACAGTCCGAGAGAGTATATTTGGTAACTTGGAACAAAGTGGGAATTGAATTTGTAAATCTTTTAAAAGTTTTTTAAGTTAACTAACCGAGTTAAAAGGTTAAAAAGGTAGCTGACTAGCTGACTGAGTGACAGACAGAGAGCTAGAAGAACAGATATGCAGGCAAATCTCAGAGAAGTGTAAAACAATAGGGTATTAAAGTATAGGATTTCAACTTCCCCAATATTGGGATGGGCAAAATGTGAAAGGTTTAAAGGGGTGGAATTCTTAAAGTGCCTACAGGAGAGCCAGCATGTAGAAAGCCATACTTTGAACCAGCATGTAGAAAGTCCTACAAGAGGGAGTGATACTTGAACTGATTTTAGGGAATGAAGCCAAGCAGGGATCAGAGTGTCAGTGGGGCAGCATTTTGGCGATAGTGATCATAACTAGATTTGAGGTAGTTTTGGAAAAATGATGGACCAGAAATAAATGTTCTGAATTGGTGCAATACCGATTTTAATAGGATAAGACAGGATTTGGCCAAAACGGTTTGGGAGCAGCTATTTGTAGGAAAATCAACATCAGAGCAGTGGAAGTCATTCAAAAAGGAAATAGAGAGAGTACAAAGCCAATGGTCAGGATTCTCCTCTCCCGGAGGGGCAGGGGGATCCGGCGCCAAGGAGTGGCGTGAACCACTCTGGCGTCGTGCCGCTCCAAAGGTGCGGAATCCTCCGCACCTTCAGAGGCTAGGCCGGCGCCGCAGTGGTTTGCGGCACGCCGGCTGGTGGGGAAGGGGCTTGGCGCCACGCCAACCGGCGCCGAAGGGTCACCACCGGCCGGCGCGAGTTGACGCATGCACGGGAGCGCCAGCGTGTGCTGGTGTCATCCCAGCGCAGGCGCAGGGGGATCATCTCCGCGTCGGCCATGGCGGAGGACCACACCAGCCGACGTGGAGGAATAGAGTGCCCCCATGGCACAGGCCCACCCGTGGATCGGTGGGCCCCAATCGCGGGCCAGGCCACCATAGGGCAACTCCCGGGGCCAGATACCCTCGCGCTCCCCCGAGGACCCCGGAGGTTGCCCGTGCCGCCAGGTCCCACCGATAAGGACCTACTTTAATTGACGCCAGCGGGAACGGCAAAAAACGGGCGGTCACTCGGCCCATCGCGGGTCGGAGAATCGCCGGGGGTGGGGCGCTGCCAACGGCCACCGACAGGCGCGGTGCAACGCGATCCCCCCCCCCCCGCCAAATCGCCGACGCAGGAGAATTCGGCAGCCGACGGGGGCGGGATTCACGCCGCCCCCCGGCGATTCTCCGACCCTGTGATTCTCCGAACCCCGCTGGGTCGGAGAATCGCCGGGGAGGCGGCGTGAATCCCGCCCCCACCGGCTGCCGAATTCACCGGCGCCGGGGATTTGGCGGGGGGCGGGAATCACGCCGCGGCGGTCGGCGGCCGCTGGTAGCGCACCCCCAGCGATTCTCTGGGCCGCGATGGGCCGAGTGCCCGCCCGTTTTTGGTGGGTCCCGCCTGCGTATGTTACACCAGGTATTTGCCGGCGGGACCTGGCTGCGCGGGCGGCCTCCGGGGTTCTCGGGCGGGGGCGCGGGGGGATCTGACCCCAGGAGGTGCGCCCACGGTGGCCTGGCCCACGATCAGGGCCCACCGATTCGCGGGCGGGCCTGTGCCGTGGGGGCACTCTATTCCTCCGCACCGGCGGCTGTACCGGTCCGCCATTGCCGGTGCGGAGATGAACCCCCCTGCGCGTGCGCTGGGATGACACCAGCACACGCTGGTGCTCCAGCGCATGCGTCTACTCGTGCCGGCTGGCAGAGGCCCTTCAGCACCAGTTGGCATGGCGACAAGACCCTTCCCCGCCGTCCGGCGCGGCGCAAACCACTCCGGGGCTTGCCTAGCCCCTGAAGGTGCTGAGGATTCCGCACCTTTGGGGTGGCCCGACGCCAGAATAGTCCACGCTACTCCTCGTCGCCGGGACCCCCCGCCGGATAGGGGAGAATCCCACCCAATACGTTCCTGGAAAGAAAACCCTGGATGTCAAGGGATATACAGGATTGGTTAAGGAAAAAAAGAGAAGCTTGTGACAGATACAGGGGGCTCAAAACAGTGGATTGCTGAGAGGACTCTAGAAAGTACAGGGGAGAACTTAAAAGAGAAATTAGGACAGTGAAAAATTTAGCATGAAAAAACACTGGCGGGCAAAATAAAGGAGAATCCTACGTATATTAAGGGCAAGAGTGAAACCAGGAAAGGAGGAGAATCCATTAGGGACCAAAGTGGCAACATGTGTGTAGAACTAAAAAATGTAGGGGAGGTATTAAATTAGTTCTTTGCATCTGTGTTCACTATGGATAAAGATGATGTAGGCATAGAAAGCATGGTTGGGTGGCGGAGGCTGGTGGGGGGGAGACTATTATGTAATTGAAAAGATTAACATTGAGAGGAAGGAGGTGTTAGCGGTCTTAAAAGTGGATACATCCCCAGACCCAGGTTAGATGTATCCTCGGTTACTGTGGAAGGCAAGGGAGGAGATTGCAGGGGCTCTGAATCAAATTTTCAAATCTTCTCTGGCCACAGGAGAGGTGCCAGAGGACTGGAGGCTGCTAATGTGGTACCATTACTAAAGAAAGGAATTGCAGGCCAGTGAGTCTAACATCAGTGGTAGGGAAACACTTGTAAAAAATCTGGGGGCAGAATGAATCTCCACTTGCAGGGACAAGGAGTCACTATGGATTTGTTAGGGGAAGATCATGTCTAACAAATTTAATTACATTTTTCGAGGAGGTGACTAGGTGTATAGATGAGGGAGGGCAGCTGATGTAGCCAATATGGACTTCAGTAAGGCTTTGACAAGGTCCCACATGGGATCCCAGGGCAATTTAAAATTGGATCCAAAATTGACTTAGTGGCAGGAGACAGAGGGTAATGGTCGAAGGTTGTTTTTGTGACTGGAAGCCTGTGTCCAGTGGTGTTCCGCAGGGGTCAGTGCTGGGTCCCTTGCTCTTTATAGTGTACATTAATGTTCTAGAGTGAACGTAGGAGGGATGATCAGTAAGTTCGCAGATGCCACCAAAATTGGCAGCATGGTAAATATTGAGGAGGAAAGCCTTAGATTACAGGACAATAGAGATAGGCTGGTCAGATGGGCAGAATAGTGGCAAATAGAGTTTAACCCTGAAAAGTGTGAGGTGATGCATTTTGGGAGGACTAACCAGGTAAAGGAATACACAATGAATGGCAGAACGTTAGTAAGTACAGAGGACCAGAGCGATCTTGGTTGGTAGACATAAATTGGTTAAGTAGGCATAATGGGTACTTGCCTTTATTAGCCAAGGCATAGAATATAAGAGCAGAGCGGTTATGATGGGAGCTGTATAAAACACCTGTCAGGCCACAGATAGAGTACTATGTGCAGTTCTGATCACTACACTATAGGAAGGATGTGATTGCACTATAAAGGGTGCAGAGGAGATTCACCAAAATGTTGCCTGGGGGGCTGGTATTCCAGTTCTTAGGAAAGGCAGGTTAGGCTGGGGTTGTTTTCCTTAGAACAGAAAAGTCTGAGGGGGGACCTGAGGGACATTTATAGGGTAGATAGGAAGAACCTTTCCCCTTAGCAGAGGGGTCAATAACCAGGAGGCATATATTTAAGGTAAGGGGCAGGTGATTTAGAGGGGATTTGAGGATTAACATTTTCACCAAGAGATTGGTGGGAATCTGGAACGCACTGCATGAAAGGCTGGTTGAAATGGGGACCCTCACAGCATTTAAGAAGCATTGAGAAAAGTACTTGAAACGTCACAGCATACAAGACCAAGTGCTGAAAAATGGGATTAGAATAGATAGGTGCTTGGTGGCCGGTGTGGACATAATGGGCCTAAGGGCCTCTTTCTGTGCTGTAAAACTCTATGACTACGACAGTTAACTGCCAGTCACCTGAAGTCTAAATAGGGCTTCAATAGGTGCTGATTACTTTAGAAGCTAAATCCGAGATTGTCTCGTCTCAGCTCTCTACATGAAAAAGGAACTGTTTCAGGTACGCGCGGTGGATGCACTCGCAGTTGGGAGTCATCACCTGAGTGAGACAGTCTGAGTGAGTATATTTGGAGCAAGGTGAGAATTCGGTGCAGAGGGAAAAGGTCCTCTTTTGCTTTTTTCTTTCTAATTTTTTCACCCTTCACTAGGTGGCATTTGGTGAGTATTTCAGCTGCTGTGAAGCGGGGCAACAGGCAGGCAACCGCGAGGTCACAAGAAACTGGTAAATTGATTGGCTGGTAAGTGGTCAGTGTCAGGGCAGTGTGTGAAAAACCTGTGCATGGAATAAGGGAAAGTTAGGGCTTGATATAGAAAGGGGATTCAAATATTCCAAAATAGAAGAGTTAAACATAAGAGAAGCACCCTAATGTTTAAGCAGTGCACAACTTGGTGGTTATTCAATAAAACACGATAAATAAGTAAATTTAATTAAGTAATTGTTTAAAACACATTAAGGATGGCAGAACAGGTGATGTGTCAAGATAGCAGGAAATGATCTTGGATTAGTCTACAGGCCCCCTATACTGTAAGGAAGAGCATAAATCAGGAGATGATAAGGGCATGTATAAAGGTAGTACCATAATCATGGGGGTCTTTAATCTGCATGCGGATTGGGAAAATAAAATTGGCAAAGGTAGTCATAAGGAAGAATTCAGGACAGTTTCCTAGAACAATATGTTGTGGATCCAGCCAGGGTCCGGTTATTTTGGATCTGATAATGTGCAATGCAGCAGGTTTAATAAACAATCTCAGAGTAAAATATCCTAGTGGGGGCGTTTGCTAGTTCTGTTGGGGAGTATTTAAACTAGTGTGGCAGGGGGATGGGATCCCAGGAGCAGGATCAGCTAGGTCAAACACAGATCAGGAAATTAGGGGTAGAACTTTAGCTAGTGATGTAGTGGAAGATGTAATGATAGACTTGGAATTACAGGAGAAGCAAAGTTTTAAAAGTGTCCAGCAAGGGAAAATGCTGGGGTTAAACTGTTTAAACTTCAACGCAAGGAGTATTACAAACAAGGTCATCCCGCATAGCATGCGCCAGCTCGTCCTGGAACAGCTACACGAGGGCCATCTTGGAGTGGAAAAGTGCCGCTGACGGGCCCGAGAGGCAGTGTACTGGCCCAGCATTAATGACGACATCGCCAACACAGTGCTCAACTGCCCCACTTGTCAGCGCTTCCTGCCGGCCCAACCACGTGAGACCCTACAGCCCCATGAGTTGGTCACATCCCCTGGACCAAGGTGGGCATCGACCTGACCCACGCGCTGGGCAGGGACTATGTAGACTACGTTTCAAACTACCGGAGGTGATACGTTTGCACAACATCATATCGTCTGCAGTCATCCGTGCCTGTAAGGACACCTTTGCTCGACACGGCATCCCACTCACTGTGATGTCGGACAAATGGCCCCTGCTTCGCAAGCCAGGAATGGTCCAACTTTGCCAGGAGGTACAGCTTTGCACATGTGACATCCAGTCCCCTGTACCCCCAATCCAACGGCAAAGCGGAGAAGGGCGTCCACATAGTCAAACGTCTCCTCTGCAAGGCTGCCGATGCTGGGTCCGATTTCTACCTCGCCTTGCTGGCCTATCGCTCTGCCCACTGTCCACTGACACTGTCACCAGCCCAGCTGCTTATGGGTCGCACCCTGAGGACGACAGTGCCGTCCATTCATGTCCCAGACCTCAACCACGTTCTGGTCCTACGACGGATGCAGCTGTCTCGTGCACAGCACAAGGCGCTCATGACTCCCGTGCAGCTGATCTCCCTGCTCTGGCTCCAGATGCCAATGTCCGCATCCATCTTCTGGATGGTGGCTGGTCTGCAACCGCTGTGGTTCTTCATCATGTGGCCCCCCCGCTCGTTCCTGGTTCGTCTACCGGATGGCTCCATTCTGCGCCACAATCGACGTGCCCTTCGTCTTGTTCCGCGCTCGCTACCTCATCAGCAGAACATTTCCCCCCCTCCCCCCACCCCCCCCCCTACTAACAACACTCTGTAACCCAAACACTTTGATAAACCGAACATAAACCGTGAGTTGGCCCACCCAGCTAGCTTGGTGACCCCCATCCCTGGTGCCGGATAGTCTCCCACCTATAGTTCCCCTCCCCACCCTCCACCCTGCTCATACAAACATACTCCAACATCAAACAATCCCCACACAATTGTCCGACAGAAAAACACCAAAATCTAACAAGCACACCTCCAACCCTGAATAGTGCAAATGAAAACCTTAACTCACTCAGCTCTGCCACTGGTCCAAATCAATGCAGAGGGCATTACAACAGCTCCACAAAAGAAAACGAGAAACCTTTTTTTTAAAGAACAGAGAAACAAAAAGAAAAAAAAAAACATGAACGTTGCAGCAAAGTTCAAAGTTCTCAGTCCACCACCAGTCCTTTCTTTTTCACGAAGTCCAGCGCGTCCTCAGGTGACTTGAAATAAAAGTGCTGTTCCTCGTACGTGACCAAGAGACGGGCCGGATACAACAGTCCAAACTTCACCTTTTTCTAAAAAGGATCAACCTAATCTGGTTGAAGCCTGCTCTTCTCCTGGCCACCTCCACACTCAGGTCTTGGTACACCCGCAGGATACTAGTGTCCCACTTACAGCTCCGTGTCTGCTTGGCCCACTGTAGAATGCGCTCCTTATCCAAGTACCTATGAATCTCACCACCATTTCCCCGTGGGGGGTCTCCCGTTCGTGGCTTCCTCGTGAGTGCTCTATGAGCCCTGTCCACCTCCAAGGGCCGGGCGAATTCCCCATCCCCCAGCAGCTTCTCAACATATCTGCGATGTATGCCCCAGCCTCCGCTCCTTCCGGACCTCTCTGGAGCCCAACGATTCTCAAGCTCTGCCGGCGGGACCTATTCTCTAGGTCCTCCAACTTCTCCAGGTGCTTCTTCTGCTGGTCTCTCAGCATCCGCACCTCCAACTCCACCGCAGTTTGATGTTCCTCCTGCTCAGCCAGCGCCTTCTTTTCTTTCTGGTCGCCCGATCTTGGGCATCCAATCTAAGCTCCAGCCGCTCAATTGACTCTATTAATTGGGTCCAAGCAGTCCCGTTTCTGCTTAACATATCTGCGATGTATGCCCCAGCCTCCGCTCCTTCAGACCTCTCTGGGAGCCCAACGATCTCAAGTTCTGCTGGCGGGACCTATTCTCTAGGTCCTCACCTTCTCCAGGAGCCTTTTCTGCTGTCTCTCAGCATCCCCACCTCCAACTCCACCGCAGTTTGATGTTTCTCCTGCTCAGCCAGCACTTTCTCTTCTTTCTGGTCGCCCGATCTTGGGCATCCAATCTAAGCTCCAGCCGCTCAATTGACTCTTTAATTGGGTCCAAGCAGTCCGTTTCTGCTTAGTAAAGCCTTCCTGAATAACTTGCATCAGCTGCTCCATTGACCGCTGGGCCGACAAACCAGAGGTCCGGTCCTCCGACATGCTGTCTCCTGCTGCAGCTTCAGCCCAAGCCTTCTCTGTCTTTCTCTTTCTGCCTTTACGAGCACTTCTAGTCCTTCTCTCCATGCACCGATGTGGGAATTCAGTACACAATTGCCTCTGTCTTCAGTTTTACAATTCAAGTCCGGTAGAAAATCGGGGGAAAAGGTCCAAAAGTTCGACCTGAGCAGGAGCCACCAAATATGCAACTTACTCCTTCATAGCCGCCACCGGAAGATAGATTGATTGGCTTGAGTGGGCAATAAAGTGACAGATGAATTTAACACAGAGAAGTCTGAGGTCGTGCATTTAGGAAGGTCAAACAGTGATAGAGAGGGTAGATGAAGTGAGGTATC